>NC_139320.1:5328201-5720701 GCF_056507025.1 Lutjanus erythropterus
CCACAGAGAGGATGGTGCAAATGTCAGCTGTTGTCTCAAAATAAGAAACCGCCATGTGAAACTGCTTCACGGGCAAAAACATGACAACGTGTTAGCTGTTTTGCTCTAATATTCTGTATGTTGTCTGTGGAATTACTTTAATAATATAATTTATAATAGTCGCATCGTTTTTCAGAATTACTGTGACACCTCTCTCTTTATGGCATGTCTGTCAAACAAGTACTGGATTAGTGCTATCCCTGGGATTTCATAACTTTTTTCTGAAGTAGATAAATCTCTTAACCTCTCCACCACCTACTTTCACACCAACATGACTGCAGAGGATTGACATTGTTTGTTTGAATGTGGAGTATTCAGCCGTGTGTATGAAGGTTTGTGTATGCAAACACTCGGCCCTCTGTGGCACATGGTTGAGTGACTCTGCCACATCACAGTGTGCAAACATCCCAGGAGCTCAGCTGTTTCTGAAATGCCACAACTGGTGCCACATTCAAAGTTGATGAGGTGACTGGTATGCCATTTTAACAACAGAATATATCCAAGATGAAACTCATTTTTATTCTTTAGCCACTTATGAGCCAGAAATACATATTTTCACCTCTAACTGCACTGTATGTTTCTTATCCTTGCCAGGATTCAAGTTATCTGTTTGCAGCCGCACTAAAAGTAGTGCAGCCAATCAGCGTCCTAGGAGGGACTACTGGCAGCTATAGTTGTGGTTTTAGGTGTGACGACAGTGAAAAACGTCCACGGAAGCGACTTGTCTCAGACAAACAAGGGCGGCTCCTGAAGAGGTTAGCATAGATACTGTGATAGCATCAGTTACATCAGAACTGGAGAGTATTTCTTCACTGAAAGAAGAACAAAGAACGACACTGGAGGCTTTTCTCCATGGAAAAGATGTTTTCACTCTTCTCCCAACCGGCTTTGACAGGAGTTTGATCTGATTGGTTGTAGTTAGCCCATGTTAGATGTAGTGTTTTTTGAAAGCGCCTGCACTTTTCAAAACAGTTTCTGAGGATGACTTCTCAGATGGTTCTGTGTAACAAACCATCAGGCTTGTCAGGTCAGTAGGAGTTACCAAGTTTTAAAAATAAGCCTCTGGTTTCATTTGCTTTTGTAAATATTCCACTTGCATTTTTAAAATGGCAGATAAATAAAATTTGATGTGATGTAATTCTTGGTCAGATACAGTACCAGCTTCACTGGAGCAGCTCAACAGTTAAATGTCTTGCTGAGGGACACAATGATGTTGGCTTTCAAGTAAGGAAATAACATTACAGTGACTTCCTTCTCGATACACAAAGTTTTCTATAACACAGGAAATACAATTGGATGCAAACAATGTCGGCTGCATTTTTGGTGCTGTGACTGAGTTCACAAATTAAGTCAGAAAGGGGAAAAAAACATTCACACCCAAACATGCAAACACATGCACATCCGGAGATGTACAAAGCATTAGGGATTATTCATGCATTTGTGGTGACCAGTGTTGTTTTCAAGACGCACTGATGACGCACATGATTCATTGGAATGTAATTAAGAAATATAATTTTTCACTTTTTAGATAAATTGTTAGAAACCTTGACCCAATTTAGTCACATCCTCAGCCATTCTTTGAACATTTCATTCATAACTCACTCACACAAGGTAAGCTGAACTGTCCTGTAGTGTCCCAGTTTCCCCACAGCTGACTTTTGAAACTAAACACAACTTCAATATGGCCTGAGAATTTACTGAACGAGAAATGTTGTGCAAGATAGTGTGAAAATATAAAAAAGTGTTAATAATTTGGATACTGTTTCTGACAAATGACAAATCAGGATCACTAAATTATGTTATATATGTATTATATATATGCACATATATGTTTTCACATTCATAAAGATTACCTGATCTTGAGCCACGTCTCGAGGGTAGTGGATCTCTGCTGCAATTAAAGCTGCAGACAGAACGGAGCTTTGAGACAAACAGCCTTTGCACTGCAGAAATCTGGTGACAGAGCCGTCCTCTGGGTTCCAAATGGCGTTATATGCTGCATGAATGAGATGAGCAGTAGGTAAGCATGCAACCTAGACCAGCTTTTAAAAAAAACTAAGTGTCAGAAAAGGATCAATGTGAAAGGTTGACATGTTCTTATGAACGTTGAACTCTGTTCACCTACAGGGAGGAGAAAATAACAAATATATTCATCTTTCTAATTCTGAATTTAAAATAATCCTAATTTAGCAATAATTGAGCCATTCATTTATTGTCATTTCTTGTACAAATGCTCCAATATATTTTTCATACTTGCCAACCATGAGACCTCAAAAATTGGGAGGATTTTGATAACGAAAAAAGTTTCCTGCATTCTGGTGACTTTTAAAGCCTTGAGTGGAAGTTGAAGTTAGTTCAAACCAGACTGTCTCACTTAAGCACAGACTTATACATTTGGCTTGATGGAATACCCACCAAGGAAAAGATGTGCATTTCTGATTTTGGGGTGAACTGTCTCTTTAATACAGTTTTTGTGTAATCAAACCAGCCATCAACCCACCGGTTAAACTTTTCTCACAGTAGGGTTGCAGAGCGGTCCTCAGGGCCTCCACTGATGTGAGACTGTGGACTTTCAGCAGTGAGCCTGAGCGGTCTGAAACTGATGTCTGATGTGGTGCACATGTGCAGCAGCAGGCCGTCGCTGCATGATTAAATCTGGCTTTTCTCAGAAAAGCAAGATGTTCAATTTCACACACAGCATGTCCTAAAACACCTGAAAAATGAAGGCATGACAGTGAAAATTCAATCGATGCCTACATGAAACACATGTAGGTAATGGTTTGACCTATATTCTTTAGCTGTGATAAATAAACAGAAACAGAGCAGAAATTTCTCAGAAATCACCGTGTGCCACAGGAAGTAGCTCCTTTTCACACGTGGAACAGTAGAGTCCCAGAAAGCACGGCCACTTCTCTTGGACACTCTGTAAGCAGAACAAAAAAAAAATGTGTCTTGTTTAAATAATATTACTGTATCTCAAAACTTTCCTTTTACATCCAAACCATTAGAGATAGCTGTCAAGAAACATCTTTGATGAGTTAATGAAAATATTTCAACCACACACTACATACATAATTGAAAATTGTTTCTAAATGCTAATTTGCCCTCATGAATCTGCTAACTTTTTGAGTAAAAATGTAGTCTTTCTGTTTTTGTCTTAATGGCTATGACAACATCAGACAGCTGTTTTCTCGGCCAGAGCCTTTGATTTTCACACTGAATTCACACAGGAAGTGGTGGAATGACTCACTACCATCTACTGTGTTCTTTCTATGCAGCACATACAGAAACCATCACTGCAGGTGTACGCCACCACTGATCTTTGTCAACATTACTTATCTGCATCAGGTTTTCATTTGTCCTAGAATGCAATTCATGTCCTTCTGCTTGAAGTGTGTCTGACATTAAATTAAACATATATATATAAATACTGTAATTCAAGGAAAACCATAAACACAGTATCGATACTAATGCTGAGAAAGTGTTAACTTGGCACTTGACACTTACCTTTATTTTTGTAGAAGTTTTGTTAAATCTCCTGTGTTTCTGCTTGCAAGATCTCCGTATTTTCACAACTTGATTGAAAAAAATGAAAGTTCAGTTTTAGTTTAGATATATTAGGAGGGAATCAAACAAAAATGATGTTTTGTCTCTGCATTTATGGGGACATTTCTATGACTTTGTGAGATAAATGTCAGACCAGGTATATATGTTTTTTAATGCACTTTTGTTCAATTTGAATTTGAATGCATTTAACAATTAAATAATACATTATCATATGATGTGACATACTGTAATCCAAGCCAAGAAAAAGTCCCCAATTCTCCATTGGGCAGCAGATATAATGAACCTGGATGTACCAAAGCATGTGAGTAATTCTTTGCAACTTAAGATTGATGTGCTCACAGGTGTGTTTAGATAGTTCTGTCATTAACGTGGATGGTAAACTTCAGCAGCTTAGGTAGCAGCTATTAAAATAATCATATTAAAATGAAATGTTGCTTGGAGTTTCCAGTTACCAGTAATTATCTGGAAGTCAGGTTATGCTGCCCTTGAAAAATAGACAGACCTGTTTGGAAAATGCCAGTTAATGAGGTAGCTAACAAATGTTGCGGATTAGCTGGCTAGTTAGATAGCACTTTGCTAACATTAGCTGTCAGATGTAACCAGCTAGCTGATGACTGATGTTGATTAGCTAGCTAGTTGGAGATCATGTTGATACAGAGAAAAACGCTAGCTTGCAAAGTAGCTAAAGATTAATGTAGATTATTTAGCTGGTTAGCAAGCATCTTGCAAAAACTAATTAACTAAAAGGGATAGTTCACCCAAAAATGAAAATTAAGTCATTATCAACTCAACCACATGCGGACTGAAAGATGGTTTTACTTTTTTTTAGTGCTCAGAACACTGCTGCTGCTGCAGAATCTTCCAAATAATTAAAGTGAATGGTGACCAGTTTTTAAACAGAAATAACAACAACAGAAATAAATAAATAAAATAAAATGCCTCATTTTCTGTTGTGATAAAAGTTTAACTGGTGGGTTGACAGCTCGTTTGATTACACAAAAACAGTATTAAAGAGACAGTTCACCCCAAAATCAATCATTCATTTTCCTCTTACATTGAGGATATTCCATTAAGGCTGATAAATACGTCTACGCATGAGTAAGAAAGTGTGGTTCAAATCAACTTCAACTTCCACTCAATGCTTAAGCCGTTCCTTCAGGAGACTTGGATTACACCAGACGGGCAAATGGGGGCATTCTGAGTTTTTTTTCAGTTGCTTTTTGTGTTCAAAAACTGGTCACCATTCACTTCAGTTGTTTGGGAGATTCTGCAACACTGTGGACTAAAAAGTAAACCCAACCTTCAATCAGCATGAGGGTGAGAAGGCTGAATTTTCATTTTTGCATGAGTTATCCCGTTAAGATGTATGATATGATATATGACACTTTTACAGATACACCAGGCAACATCATTTGATCATCTTCAAAATCTGCTTTTCTTTTCAACATAAGGCAAGCTTAGTAGCACATAGCAGGATAGCATAAAACTGACTGAGGTTCCTATGTCACCTGTTATTGGAGCACAGAGTGAAAAGGGGTGGGACTTAGGAAGGGTCAGTCAGATGCTCGGCACTGCTTTAACTTTTGGGGGGTGTTATTTAGACTGAAATCAAGCACTGACATTGGGTTGTGGAAGAGGACCTGATGAGCTCATATGTACAAGGTTGTCAGTAGTGCTGTTTCCCTGAGATTGGAAATTTAAAAAATCCTTACAGAATGTGTTTCACTTGTAAGTCACTGACTGCAGCAGCTTCTTCGTTCTCTCTAACTACAGTAAACCAATAAGCACTAAAGGACCAGTGTGTAGGATTCTGTGGCATCCAGTGATAAGCTTGCAGACTGCAGACACCTCTCCTTCTAAGTGTAGACATGACCGCAAAAATCACAAAAGGGCTCATCTGGAGCCAGTGTTTGGTTTGTCTTTTCTGGGCTGCAGTAGAAACACAGCGGTACAAGATGGTGGCATCCATACAGAAGGGCCATGCCCTCTGTACATTTTGATCTAAAGGGCTCATTCTTAGGTAACAAAAACTATAATTCTTGTTATCAGGTAATTATACACCGATGATAATGTACTTATGAATAATTATTTCATTTCTGCCATATTCTGCCAGTAAATCCCCCCTAATCTTATACTCAGAACCTTCCATTCCCTGCTCTCTCCTAGTCTAGTTGCCCTGTTTTGTAATTTGTTTTTTTGATCTACACCTAAGTAATTAGTATATTTGCTACTGAAATAGAGCTCTGTAAATTGTAAATTATGGGTCCACCTCATTATGAAACTGCCAGATACTAACTTGCATGTGTTGGGCAATTTGCATTAATTGGCATAATCACCTAGATTGACAATATTTCAGCAAATGCTTTGCTGATTTGGATGATATAGGAGTAGCTTTGGGGATTACTGAGGATGCTGAATTCATTTCTGACATTTTCAAAATTCTAAACAGCTGGAAGTAGCCATATTCAAACTCCTGGTGGCAGATTCTGATGACGTTCCAGTTAATTTAGAAGGTTTAGAACACACTGAATCAATTGGATTGCCCAAACAGCTTATTGATATGACTTCAACTCAGTTAAAAATTCGAGGATGCAAAATAAAAGTAAGTCCAGGAAAAGATTTCAAACAGAAGATCCTTTGGGTTCAGTGTTCTAAAGCTTCTAAATTGACCGAAACTTTCAATTTGTTGGAAAATCAGCCCACTGGAAGTTGGAATACGTTTATTTCCAGTTTAAACAGCCATTCTGAATTTTGAAAATGTCAGAAATCAATTCAGCATATAACATTCCTCCAAACCACACGAATACTGTCCAAATGAGCAAAGCAGTTGCTGAAATACTGTCCATGCAGGTGATTATGCTGATTATGCTAATTATGCAGCTTGCTCAACATATGCAAGTTAGCATCCAGCAGTTTCATAATGCTGGGGACTAATGCTTTTCATTTCTGACATAAAACTTTGTGGTACTCAGCATTTCTGGGTTCACATTGTTGGCAAGTCGACTATATAGTGTTCAGTGTACTGCCATTAACTGTTCAAACTGTTATGTGAAGTTCTATATAGATCAGTTTACCTTCTTGACTGCACTGTGGACTTCCTGGACCACCTGCTGCTTGACTAGTAGCTTCTCGCAGACCCTCTGTGTCTTCTCTTTTGGGAGTCACGATGTCAAACTCAGTCCTTGTGGAACGAACAGGTGTGGTAGGCACTTTCTTAAGAGGTTTGTGTTCCCTGACACCCAAACAGGGCTTTCCTGACTCAGTCACCCTGTCGTTGTTTTCTGAGCTGTGTACTCTGATGGATCTGGCTCTGGACGGTGTCCTCTTCGAATCCAGGATCATTACCTGTAACTCAGGATCTGCTAAGGCCTCGTCTGTCCTCCTCAGGCTGCTCCCGGTCTCAATACGCTGAAGACTGACTCTCCCTACACTCTTGACTTCATATCCTCCACCTGTCAGTGTCACCGTGTGGGGAAATGGATCAGTTTGGCAATCAAGTTTTCCTGAGCTACAATAAACTGGAATGCTGTTGACAAAGTGATCAGAGCAGCTGGTGTTCATTCTTTAAATCTGCACTGGACAGCATCACAATAAAGAAGCCCATTTCTGCCAGTGGCAGAAAAATAAATCCTCATGGTAAGTCATAACTAATTCATGAGATAAGTCAGATTATGAGATGAAAGTCCTAATTGTGAGATAAAAAGTTTTAAGTTGAAATTCTGAGAAAAAAAAAATCTGAATTATGAGATGAGTCGAAATTACAATAGAAAAAATCCTGAGATAAAAAGTCTAAATTATGACTTAAAAAGTCAATTATGTCCCAATTGTGAGATAAAGTCAAAATTCTGAGAAAAAGAACATAATTATGAGTAAAAGACAATAAGATAAAAAAAAATCAAAATCATTAAAAAGTAATAATTATGATAGAAAGTCAAAGTTATGACATAATGTCATATCATATAATACTTTTTACTTTTTATCTCATTGTATTGACGTTTTTGATCTCAGAGTTAGGACTTACCATGGGGATATGTTTTTCTCTCACTGGTGGAAATGAGCTGTCATACAGAGATACAGTCAAAGAGTATTTTCAGTTTCAACATCAGGAGAAAATGACACTGCACAGCTACTGACAACTGCTTCCAGGGTCAAAAATGAACCTTGAAGTTAAACTTTTCAGCCACGATGGCAGAGAGATTCTTAAAGAAAAGTTTAAAAAATTACCATTCAGTGGCAACTGGTAAACTCCTCATAACTCATGCCATATGATCCAAAACCTCCAGAACAGCTGCCCGTGGTATTAGAGCTGAGAATGTTTCCGAGGTCAAGAAAGAACTTAGAAAGTCCAGTGCACGGCCTCCTGTTACACTGTGAAAAATGGTTTGACCCTGAAAAGCAATTATTTTATCCTCATCTACGAGATCATGACGTGAACAGTTGAATTACCCTTTTCACATCACAGAGTAAGTAAAGAGCACGAGGATCCAGGAGGTAACTGTGTTCTAACATGTAAAAGTCACCTTTTCCTTTACATGGACTTTAAATTATTTATTTATTACAGTGTTTGTGTATCTCTTGATGTTGTAATTTCTGTGAGATGAATGATTAATGATTTTGGGAATTAACTTTTGCTGTCTCTGCTCCACATTGAACCTCACATTTTGTTTGTTGACTTTTCCTACAAACATTCACACTGAAATGTTGGTGATGGAAAAAGAAATTCACAAATTTTAAGGTTCTACTAAAATCTACTAAATATGCCTATTTGAGGTCACATGTGTGCTTATTTTTGTGCAAAAACATTTGCCATTTTTAATCCTAAATGAATATTGTTTATCACATTACAAGCAAAAAAAACAACATAATTCTGCAGATTTTCATTCTGAATCATCGTGGAAATCATGTGGTTAAAATTATCGATATATCACAAAAAAACAATACTGAATATTTAAAATGCGTTCCACCCTCCTTTTTTTCGCAGTATTGATTCTCCCGTACCAGCTACACTTTCCTGCTCTCTTTTCTCTTCTACAGTAAGTTGACACACACTGAAGTGCCCACACAGACCTTTTTCCTCTCACTTACCCACAGTGCTGTCTTATTATCATCGTCATCTCATTTGCTATATCTGTTGTCTTATTATATCCTCTTTCTTCAGATACTCAATGTCAGTAGTAAACACTGAGTAAATGTTTCCTGGTGTTAACGAAAATGGTCCTTAATAAGGATATTTTTCAGGATATTGTATCAAAATGAGAAATTCCAGTATTATGACAACACTATACTGTAAAAAAATAAATAAATAAATAAAAGCTGCAGATTCAGTTTTGTTCTGCTCATCAGACTCCAAAACACTGCATAGTAGTTTATAAGATTATGTGACAGGATTTTGACGTAATAATTGTAACACATAGTATACATACTGTTATACATAAAAAAAAAAAAAAAAGAAAACTTGCATCACGGCAAAAGGTAACCAGGTTTAGCGTTTTTGCCAAGCAACGCTACATTTTTTGCCAGTCACTGAAAAGAAAAGAAAAAAATCTTAACCTTACAGGAATAAAAGGTATTAGTCACTTTTGGTACTTTTCAAACTGGACCATATTTTCCTTTGTTTTTGTGTCTAAGTGATTAATGTTGAGCCTTTAATGCTGCTCAGAATAAGGCCTCACCCATGAAACATGATGTAGCATCATTACACTTCAAACAACATACTCGACCTCAGTAGTACTCAGTATTGTTCCCAGTGCACAGCCACATACCAAGAGCTCAGGTACCTCCATGTTGACAACACCAGTCATGTTCCAAGTGTTTTCTTTTTGAATGGATTTTAAACTGGGTGTTATTTAACACTATTCATTATTGGATATTTTGGATCATTTCATACAAAACACAGTGATCCTAGAATAAAATGTGGTTTAGGCTAGGTCTCTTATTTTTTCCAGTCAGTTTGGTCTATTTTGCAGACATACACACAATTCTAGCAGGTGGCGTTCAGGTGATAAAACTCAGTTTGGTGGGTGTACATCCTGTGCAGTTGCTGCTTCATAACTGGTAGTTTATTGGTTATTGTGACAAATATGCGTCACAATGTCAGCATAAAACAAATCTGTAAACCTATTTGTGTCATTTTCCTCCTCATCCTTCTTTGCATGTAACTATTATTACCTGGGGATCTCTAGTAATATGTAATAAAAGCAGAGGTCATCTGTGATCTCATTCCTGTGTCAGTTTGCCACTTCTGCAATTTTTCAAGGAAAAATTCCACAGCAAATTACCTACCGTATTTCACCAAACACAAAGGTCATGTGATAATATTGTTCCTGTGCAAGTCAGCATCTTGGCAATTTGGGGTTTGGGCTTTTTTTGTTTTACAAAGTATTTTGTTTTCTCAGTGCCGTTTTTTTCTGCCTCTCTCCTGGACCAGAATTATGGAAGCTGCACTGGCAAATATAAATAAAGGTTTTGACAGCATTTAGAGTGCAAATTCAAGAGTTTTGTTGGTCTTTTTGTTCAGGAAGCAGATGTTATGCAAAGCCTTGACATAACATCCAGGGAAATAATGTCAGTAAATTTGAATAAAATACAGACTTTGCATATTTTGCACAAAACACATGTGGCGGGGTAATTACTGAATCACACAAGGTCCCCTGGTAATACCAGTCACATACAAATAGGGCACTAGATACAAATATGTGGTGGGAGGGTTACTTTAAAAATGTATTCTCATACAGTTACGAGTTACCTGTTTAATAATGCAATCAGTAATGTAATCCAAGTTATCACAATATTTAAGTAAAACAACATGATAACTTTCCATTTCTTTTGGATTACTTCAAATATGGTGAAACTATTTAGCCAAATACAGTGTTTTTAGGGCTGCAACTAATTATTTTCTCAAATGTTTGGTCTATGAAATCTCAAATTCCAAGATGATGTCCTAAAATGTCTTCTTTTGTCCTCAGCTCAAAAGTATTCAGTTTACTGTCAGAGAGGAGTAAAGAAACCAGAAAATATTCATATTTAAGAAGCTGAAAACAGAATTTAGATTTTTTTTTTTCCTTAAAAAAATATTCAAACCAATTTAACAAAATAGTTGCCAATGAATTTAATAATCATCAATCATTTAATAATTAATTATTAAATGATTAATAATTAACCAATCAGATTTTTGGCTATTTTAAATTAAACAATAACTAAAAATAATGAATCGATTAATTAATCCTGTCACAATCTTATTATTTTTATTATCATTTAATTTATCAGCCTTTTTCTCCAGTATCAAATTAGTTGTTTGGTCCATAAAATGTCAGAAAATGCTGAAAAATATTGATCAGCATTTCAAGTGCAAAATGACATCCACAACACAAACACTCAGTTTACTGTAAGAGAGGAGTAAAGAAACATCAAAACAATTAAATAATCAATTAAAAAACTAATGCAGATTAATTTAATAGTTGATCAACAATGAATTAATCATTGCCGCTCTAAGTGTTTTATCCTCATTGCTAGATTTATTAGTTTGTCCAGCTGTTCCTTCCTTTGTTGTGCTCAATTTATTGATTATTTAAGGACAAAAATGATGAAATTTCCATCCAGGGAAGTAATTTTTCACTAGAGGTCATGATAATGACTTGGCAGCTGTGTGTGCACTGTGCATGGTAGGATATTGTTCTTTGTTTAAAAACTGTAATCCTGCTAATAATCCCTATTTTTACTAAATGTAACTGTAATCTGATTGCATCTTTTTTTATCTGCCATACAGTTACCTTTTTTGTATCCAGATTACATAATCCAGTTACATGTAATGCAGCACTCCCGTAGCCTGCAAGCTGTAAAAAAGTTGTGAAAGAGCTGAGAGTTTGCATTTCACCCTCGACTCAACTCAACTTTTGATGAGTAACTTTACGTAGCCAGAGAGTTGATCACACTCTGTGCCAGAATTTAATTTGGACAAATCTGCAGGATTTCAATTAAAGTGGATGGGGCTCTTTTTGTGTTGCACTTCCACTCTGTGATTTTGGCTAAGTCTGGTGTGTTTTTTAAACAAAAATGTTGTCTTAGTGTAGCTTTAATGATTTGGGTTTGGGGGGAAGGATGAATTAGTCTAATGGGAAAAAACACAACCATTCACAGCCATTACTGAGTCTTTCAGTGCTGTGGGCTCCCTATTAAGTGCTTTTAACACACATTCGCTGGCCTCTCCGTGCTCTGAGCTTTGATGATGTTAACGAGTGGTCATGCACGATTACATATACAAGGGTCTTGGGGAGGCAGTTGATGAGCAAAGAAAGGCTTTAATGGAACACTTGTCTACTCTGCTCGTCTGAACAAATCACACATTGGTGAAGTTTGAGCTGTAATGAGACAAATCACATCAGTGTAATCATGTTTAATCTCATTTTTCTGTCTCCCTTCAACTTAGCCTGTTTGATGATTGTGCATTTAGCATTGGCCTGATTAAATGACCTCAGACAATCAAACATGGCCATTAAACTGCTGATTACACATACGACTGTGTTTCACATACATAGGTCACAAATAATCCTCTATGTGCTGTCCTCCACAAATAAAGTACATAAGAGGAGGTTTATATCTACATGTCAATGAATTATAACATCTAAGGATTACAAATGTGGAAACCACACTGTAAATGACTGGTGAGATTAGGGCTATTATTTTCTCAAGTAATGGATCAGTTGTTTTGTCCATAAAATGTCAGAAAATGGTGAAAAATGTTGATCAAAGCCCAAGATGACATCCTCAAATGTCTTGTTTTGTCCACAACCCAAATATATCCATTTAACTGTCATAAAGGAGTAAAGAAACCAGAAAATATTAAAATTTAAGAAGCTGAAGTCAGAAAATTGATAAAAAACAACAACAATGTAATTATCAAAATGGCTGGTGATTAATTTACCAATAGATTTATCATTTAATTTTTCCAGCTATAGGTGAGATCATCACTGACTTAGTTGTACCTACCTCTATGTATTTATCATATGTGAGCGATTTAATGGAACATATATACTGCGTATAAGATATACTGTAGAGGCTGTAGAGCTTTCAGTTGCTAGTTTACAAGGTCTGCATAAGTAAAGCTAATGCAGGCTAAAACAACAGTCTTTAATGAAGATTATCATATTTGAAATGGAGGCTGTATTGTGTGCTGTTTGTGAATTTTTTTGAGTCGTACTGAAAGTTGTTTGTAATACTTTGGTCTACCCTAATTGTATTTATATAATGGAAAAAGTCTTCAGAATATCAAAAATCGTGCCAAAAAGGATAGCTCGGGTTTTAAGAGTGGGGTTGTATGAGGTACTTATCTATAGTCAGCACAGTACAGTAGATTAGCATTGGCACGTACCTCGTTTGAGGACGCAGCGGGAGTCGGGAAGCTAAGCACTGAATTGCTGTAGACGGGTTCAGCACAAAAATGAATTTAATCATCCTAAAAAAAAAAAAAAATCAAACTTAATAAAGGGGACAGTATAGCTAGAATATTTTCATTGCTTTACTGTCACATTGTCTTTTCCCAGGATGAAACTGCAATTATGTAACTCATATATTGCGGTCTCGAAAGAAACCAGACTCCTTTGACAAAAACAGTAATATTACCTCGCAGGAGAAGGGGGTTGCTGGTCTACTGCTGCCAAGATCTGTTTTTTAGTTTGTGTTACTGTGTGACTTTGGTGTTTTAAAAGGTTAGTTTGAACTTACCAAAGGCACACAATCACACAAACTAACTAACAGATTGAGGCAGCCATAGTCCAGTAACTCCTGGGTCCTGCGGGGTAAAATTTCTGATTTTATCAAAGGAATTTGGTGTCTGTGGAAAGAACATTACTTGGCTTATAGAATGGCAACCTCCTATCAGAAAAGGCAGCAAGGTAAAAGGGTGAAACTATCCCAAATATAGCATACTCTTAAACTGATGAAGTTTTTTTACATTGACATTATTTAGAGAGATTAAAATACATTTTGTTGGAGACCCTGTCCACAGCACTATAATTCTCAGCTGCTGTGCTGGTAGTCCTCTCTGCTGCTCAAAACTGATGATGTGTCAACCACCATCTACTGGACGTACACTGAATATGGAGAAGTACTTCATACAACCACACTTCATAGAACCCAAACTATCCCTTTAAGTGTCTGCCTTTATGATATTTTGTAAATGTATTTCATACATTTAATTAACAGGAGTCTTAACAGAATTTACATGGATGCTTGCACCAAAAGACGTGTATCCAAACACAAATTCCATTTAAGTTTATGGCACATAGTTACATAATTGGAAATGAAATTGAAAAAATAAAGGTCTCTTGGTTAAATCAGGCATGCCTAAAGCCATAATCTACAGACACATCATTAAAACCGAACAAAATGATCACCCACTTCAACAGAAAACAAATGAGTTTGTGGTTTTGTATTTTAATGATTTGTTAAGGTGCACATTCATTCAGCGCTGCAGTTTCAATAGTGTTTGTTGAGTTGTGTGTTTTTAACTGAGAACAGGCCTTAATGGCCTTAATAAGCTGTGCTGTCACACTGCATAAGAAGCGGATCTGAGATGGCTGAAGCCTCATCGTCTGCTGTGTGCACGGTCAGAGTGTGTGGGCTCGTTGTCTGAAGCAACAGTAACATACGTAGATACTTTACAGTATAGTGTTTATTAACGTCTGCAGGATGGGCTGTGAAACAGGGAATGCGGTGAATATGGTGTTTAACATTATAATGTTTCATTAGCTGTTTGGCTACTGCTAATACTTGGTATCCATTAAACATGTTATTTGCACTTTACTTGTATACAAGACATTCACAATATCTCTTGTTTCCAGGTTGTTAGTTACCTGTTTGAGTAGAGGGAGTTTTCTGTCTGGACCCGGACAGCCTGTGAAGTCTACTCTCAGCCTGCCTGCTCTGGTTAGCCACCTGCTCTCCCTCCTCACCTTGCTCCTGTCCTCTGACTCCTTCCTTCTGTCCCTGTGACAGCTCTGCGCTCTCCTTACTGACTGAAATAGCACTCTGTCCATCAAGCGCAGAGACCTGCCCCTGCCCCTGGGCCTGCTCAGAGCCAAAAAGTTCCTCTGACAGAAGGGCAGGGCTCTCTGTCCTGGGAGGCGACGCCGGCTGCGGGCTGCCCTCTTCGCCTTCGCCCTCGAAAAGTTCTGGAGTGAAGAAGATGGTCTGGTCCTCTTCGTCCTCTTCGTCTTCATCGGGATTGTCTGCTGAGAGGGGTACACTTTCACAGGCGGGAGGGGCTGTCAGAGACAAACTGTGGGGCTCCACTTTGATTTCACTGAAACTTTCTGGAGCCGCCTCAGTCTTCTTTTGTGGTGAGGAGATCTGCTGATTCTCCTTTAGCTCAGATTGATTGTGGTAGGAGTTATTTGGCGTTTTATCTTTAAAGACTGGCTTCTTGTAGCTGCTGCTGATGGGGCTGGAGTTGAAAATGTGGTAGAAAGGTGCTGTTGATCTTTTTTGAAGCAATAGGGGCTCTGTAGGGGGACTGTGCATCACCTTCAAACATTCTGCATCAAGAAAACAAAACAAAAAGATATTTATTAGACTATACAAGCATATAAATACAACAGAGCAAACATGTTAAGAATTGCAAAGACGCTTTTAAGTCTCACCATGAAATGAGACAGATTTGCAGAGTACCAAGACTGCCAAGGCTGTTTTATATAAAAAAAATATATATATAAATGTGGGCTTACGCTCAATATAACCCAAACAAAGGTCAAGGGGATTTAATTAAAAGCAACAGTCCAACATCTGCTCATCAGCTCGCTCCAGCGCCACTCAGGCACGCAAAAGACCTTACAGTAATGAGGCAAGCCACTCAACTGATCCCATGGCCCCCGCCCCCAACATCCACCCCCGACTCTGAGGGGTGAGGTGGGGGCGTGAGCTGCTACTCCGCTGCCACCCCTATCCACCAAACCGAATTCAACTGCTCAACCTTGTCGTGACCCCCCGAGACAATGGGTGCTCGCCAAGGCGATGTGCAAACACGTCACCTCAACATATTTTCTTGTGGTGATGTCATGCTCATACATCACTGAGCACATAAATGGCATGCACCTTTAGATCGTTGCCTTTTAAAAACAGCACTGCTTTAAATATTACAATTGAAGAAAAAAGAAAAATGAGTTAGAATTAGGTCCTGGACGGTGCAAACAGTTCAATCAATTGGTGCTTAAAGGGTGAAAGAAATGATGTATTAAAGCAGTTTTTCCTCCACAGGAATGTAAATGAGGTAAAACAGTGTCAAGGCAGAGTTTCTGCATAAAATTTGTAGATGAAGGTGTTTGTTGTCAGTTCTAGTGTCATTTATGGTTTTCTTGATTGATCCATTAATAGTTGTTTGCCAATAAAATGTCAGAAAACAATGAAAAATGTTGGTCAGTGTTTTCCAAAGTCCAACATGACGTCCTCAAACGTCTTGTTTTGTCCACAACTCAAATATATTCAGTTTACTGTCAGAGAGGAATAAAGAAACCAGAAAATATTCACATTTAAGAAGCTGAGAACAGACAGAATAGATTTTTTTTTCCTTAAAAAAATATTCAAACTGATTAACAAAATAGTTGCCAATGAATTTAATAATCATCAATCATTTAATTATTAATTATTAAATGATTAATAATTAACCATTGCAGCTTTACTTTTCACTCAAATTAATTTCTGAAGTGAACTATGTTGCCCCAAGGAAACAATGGTGATATACATCATCAACAGACACTTCATCGATAGCAGTAAGAAAATGTGTCAGTAGTTTCACTTAAAGGCATTAAATGCCATAAAAACACATAACAAATACGACCTGGCTCATTAACAGTCTATCATATTCCTTACAATGGAATGTGCAACGGGTGCATAAACAGCCAATCATTTAACAGGTGTAATGTTCAGTTGCTCCATCAACATGTGACACAACAGAAACAGTGTGAAGGGAGAAAATGACTGCAGGACACTGTTACTAAAAAAGGACAGGTCAATTTAACAGTACTGAATGTGTATCAAGATAAGATCATTTTTCATTCATCCCTGCTTATTTGTGCAAAATCCTAAAATTATTACCTGTGTACCTTGACTAATAAACAACAAGTAAAGAGGTTAAATTCAAAATAAAGTGGTTAAATTCAACTTTATTTTCTCCTGGCCTTAATTTAAAAAAGGTGATTAAAAATGATTAAAAATGAACGATGTATTGCGATATATTTCTTCTTATTATTTTTTTTGCATAGGCACAGAAGGTAAGAAGAGGCTAAACCTACTTTTTCCAAAAATGTAAAACCTTTCTAATACTGCAGACTTAAATCTGTCATCACTAATTCAACAGTGACATTAGTACATAATGGAGAGGATAGAGACCAGTGTATTAAATTATGGTAAAACTGTCTATGATGCCTGTGTCATTAAATGCATTATAAACGTATTTATAATCTGCTCATAGCATGATATAATTATAGTTACAAGCACTCAAATATTCATAATCATATATGTCTGACTGCCTTAATGTTTTATTATTTAATTGATTTATTATTTACTTTTTCTGTATTTATATTGTTGTATTTTGTCATGGGTACTGAAAAGATTTGTCATTCTTATTTGCATTTATCAATGTCAATGTATATTATTATGTTTTAATTATTACATTGTGCTGATGTGAGTTTGAGCTCCTAAAACCTTTGCTTCATTGCTGAATACCCCTCAGTTGCACATCTTCATTTACAAATAAAGCATATTTTGTTAGAATCCTGAAGAAATCCTGAGCCTGAGAACATTCAGAACAGAGTGACATTACAATATATTATAACAGTGATCATTTTGCATTTTAAGGTGATTATAATATATTAAAAATATGGGAATAACTGCATAATACAGTGAGTGACCAGACATTATGAGGTAATATGATACTTGACCTTATAAGTCATTATAAAATGTCTTACAATGTGATATGATTACTGTTAAAAGCATTATAAATATTTATGAGTGCTTGTAACTATGATTTTACAGTTCTGTCAGCAGATTATAACTCACAGTAAGCATGTTAATAAAACATTACAGACATGGACTTAATTGAAAGTGTTGTAAAATTGTTTTTTTTTTTTGTTTTGTTTTTTTTGGACCTTGATGAATAAATGAACCTGGAAGTACCAAAACTTCTTCTTTCAAACTTCATTTTAGCTCACCTGCTTTTTCATTTTGTTCAGCTTTCAACTGTGTACGAGAGAAGAAACTGAACATGGAGGGGCTCGTGCTCTGCTGAGGTCCAGGTGGTTCCACACATGATGAGCAGGGCGTCTGAGGCTCTGAGGCCTTGGGGGGACCCTGTCCCTCTACAGTCCCAGACAAGCGACCGTTTGGAGCAGAGGAGACAGCAGAGCTGTCTGCAGGGGCCGCCTCTACCTTCTGCTGCGCCTGAGAGAACGCTACCAGAGACTGCATGGCGTTGCTGAAGGTGTCGTGATGCTGGACGAGCTGGCGGACCCACTTAGACAGACCTGAGAACACGAACACACACACACAAACACACACATCAGACAAACACTACCAAAGATCTTACAGTGGATAACTATTGCCATCTAGTGTTCAAGCTGAGAGGTTGTGCAGTGTGAAACATGGAGTCAGCCAGTGTTCACACACTGTAAAGAGTATTGACTACCTGTGATGTACTTATTAGGATTATTCCTGTAACGGTCGTCCACTAGAATCAGAGCACCCCAGTCATTCCTGTGGCGGATGCACCTGTAAAATGGTTCATAGGTTAAAATATAAAAGACAGAGGGCACAAAAGTAAATGTCCCATATCACTGAAGCTGTTGATGACAGATTTACCTGCCCAGGGCCTGGTTTAGAGCTCTGTAGGCCTGGATCTCGTACCAACGATGGCCTGAGAGAAGACCTCTGGACTTACAGTGCTGATCATTGTACTTCATCTTCAGTTCCACCTGAAACCACAGGAGGGGTTTAAAGATGATTCAGTGTCTATGGAACACAACATGCACAACTTAATACACCAAATGTTTCATGTATCTTACGCTCATCAGGATGGGGTCTAAAGCAGATAGTTTTGTATTTTTTTGTAATTTTTCATTTTTCTCTCATCTTTTCAAATTTTGTTTTCAGGTCCAGGTTTTGCTCGTTCCGGTTAATTTTTTAGTATTTAAAAACGTTTCGGTGAGTAGTTTTAGCTTTTATTAGTTTCAGTGTTAAGTTTTTTATTATGATATGTGGGGTATTAGTGAGGGGCAAGATTTAAGAAGGTACACAGGGAGGGTTACTTTAAAAATGTTTTGTGACACAGTTACTAATTACCTGTTAAAAAATGTAGTATCACAATATTAAAGTAAGGTAACTTACTTACTTTACATTACTTTTGAATTACCTCAATATAAAATATGGTGACATTCTTTAGCTTACTGTTATAGGGCTACAACTAATCATCCCTAATATCTAATATAATATAATCAATAATCAGTAATCATCGATTTAATCATCGATTATCAGTCGATTATTTTCTCAATTAGTCGTTTGCTTGTTTGGTCCATAAAATTTCAGAAAGTGGTGAAACATGCTGATCAAAGCTCAAGATGACGTCCTCAAATGTCCTGATTTGTCCACAACTCAAAAAGATTCAGTTTACACATTTAAGAAGCTAGAATCAGATTTTTCTTTCTTTCTTTTTTTTTTTTTTAAATTAAAAGACAACTAAAAATGATCAATCAATTAATTGTCACAATCTGATCACAATCTTGTCAGTTGAAACATAGGTACATCTTAGAGCTCCACATATTTGGATCCATTTGGACAAATCAGTCTTCCCTGAAATGATTATTTTCATTATCAATTAATCTGTCCACCATTTGTTCTATAAATCAATTAATTGTTTGGTCAATGTTCATAAAAAAAATGACTCAGAACAATTAATCAATTATCAAAAGATGCTGATTAATTTAATTTTGATTAACAACAGAATGATTGTTGCAGCTCTGAGTGTTTGATGTTCATCGTTAGGTTTATTATCTGGTATTTCGATACAAACACAAACCTTTATGAACATCCCAGTCTCAATAAGCAGATGCATCAGTGCCTCCTCATGCTTGCTATGTTGACACATTTGACAAAATTGACTAAAACAAACTAAAGACAATTCCCGCATATTTTTATTTTATTTTAGTTAGTTTCTAAGTACACAATGTTGTTTCAGTTAGTTTTTATCTTCTTAAGTCTAATTTATAATTCAATTAACTTGAATGTTTGTTTTCCTTTTCACACCTAGTACTGTAATAACCTTATTCTGAGGTTGTTTCAGGTTCCTTTAATCCATCAAATGTTCACGTGAAAACATCTCCATCAGTGGCAATACTGACATTACTAATGAAGTGATGAAGCCAAGATAACTACAAACATCTGGAGAACAAAGCTGATTTAACATGCTGAAGATGAGTAGTGCCACATGTTTTAGTTTTGATGGACTTGCTTAAACTCGGACTGTTCTGCATTAGAGTTATTAGTGTTTCATGTCTTTCATTAGTTTTTTTTTTATTATTATTTTTAATTTTTGGTTTCAACTCAGTTTAGTTTCAGTTAGTTTCATAGCATAAGTTTGGTCTTTTCAGTTTAGGCTTTTTTTTATATGTTTTTTTATGTATGTTTTCATTTAGTTTTTATTAGTTCCAGTATTAGTTTTACTTTCTTTGTTTATTTTATTGTAATAAGGGAGTCATTTAACAGGGTCAAGTTCAGAATGGGCACTACAATACAAACACTTTCTGAAGGCAGTTGACTCAAAAGCATGTAGACATTGCACTCTCAATAAACATCTGCATACTGTGTGTGTGTCCTCAAAGTTAGATATTAAAGCATGTCCACAGACTTCCACATGGATAATAGATTACACATGGAGATAAAAGATTTATTTTCAAGCATTGAAAAAGCTGCAGTATCATTTTGGAAACTGTTAATGTTGTTCAAGAGTTCTTTATTTTGTGATACAACATTATTTAAAAATGAACAGAAATGTTCTGTCAATATCAGGTTTCTAGATGCTCATCTGGTTCTAGACTAAACTGGTAAAACAGGATGAGAACAGCAGTTTGTGTCAGTGACTTATTCCACTTTGCTGTTTATTAATTGATTACAGGGAAATATGAAAAAATATAAAGTCATATAAAAGTTTCAGATATCAATCTCACTATTAACAAATAAAGGAAAAATGTCTCAGAAATATTGTTTTAAAAAAGAAGTTACTAGCCAGCGTACGACTTCTAAACATACTGACCTAACAATCTGTTCAACCTCAAAAACAACAGCCATAACTGTGGCAGCACCTGGCAGGGAGGGTTTCATACATGTCTAATGATGGAGAATTAATTGGATTAATCTTGGATATGAAGGGGAAAACAGAGTGGGCGATGGATCTAGGGCAAACTAAACCCCAAACAAATACTACTGAGGACCTGAAGGAGTCGGTTATACCTGCCCTCATAGACAGATGTGTTCTGAAAGGGGAACAGAGGGGCTAAAGAGAGGCCATGACAGAGAAGAGAGGAGGTAGGAGGGGGCAGACAAGGTGGTCGAGGTGACATGAAGCATCCCTGCACAAAAATGCCAGGAAAGCACCCATCCATTTGCATCTGTCGCTGCTGATTTTAGCGCTAACCTTTCAGAATTGACAAGTGAAAAGTTCAGCTGGCGTCTGACGGGATGCCATGCAGGGCAGGCTGCTGAACGGGGCTTTAACTGCTTTTGACAGGTACCGTGTGTTCGCCCTGAGCCACCAAACACAGGGCCGTGGCAGGTACAGCCTGTTCCCTCACGCGCATCACGCAATGCCACTGTGGCCTGTCTGGGCTTGTGTGCGTAAACAAACAAGCAGAGTCACAGGAAATCCTAAATGTCGCCCCAAAGTTGGACTATGACTAATAACACCTCACCTAAGAAGCATGCAAACAACTGAGCAACACCTGCCACCACAGAAAACCTGAACACCGACACTGGAAGACTTTTAGAGTTTGTGTGATGAAGGCCTGGGCTTGTCAGGAGATTTAAAATAACAGCTTTTATCTGCATGAACACAATAGTGGTGCAGGCTGTCAACGGAGGCAACTCATATAGTCATGTCACAGGAAGTCTTGTTAATGCTGCTGGCTTCATGGTGAGATGTTTGCCAATGTATGAGACACCAGAGCAGTTAAGGAATCTACTTCTAAACCCACAGCTAGAGCAGAAAGGCCAGTAGCCTCGAGCCGCCAGTGTCATCTAAATCCAATCACAGTCCGTTTCAGCGTTCGAGCCATCACATCCCTGGTCTGTACCATGTCACCGTCCAATCTAACATGACAGGTTGCATATGTGAAAAAGCCAATTCTGGCTGCTAGCAAATCTCGCAAATGTGCAAGAAACCACAAACTAGAAGGGATTAGTTAAAATGTCAAGAGATCACTCGCTTGCTTTGGCCTTGTCCTCTACAGCTACCTGTTCATCCCTAAAAACATATATTTGACCACTAGGCATGATTCGCAGCTGAGCGCATCTGTTTGAGCTACATTTTAGGCAGGGTGTGTGTATGTGCGCGTCAGTGTCAGTGTGCACGCCCCTGGCAGTCCGGGACATCTTGTGCCTGTCACTGAGATTGCTGAGCGCCTCATCTGCCACATAAGGCTGAGGTGACAGCTGAGTGGCTCGTCTTGAAGACGGTGTCCACGTTTGTTTGTGTTTGTGTGTGTGTGTGCGTGCGTGCGTGCGTGCGTGCGTGCGCGCCCACAAGGGCACCAGACTATCACACTGCTTTCCAACATGCTCATGGATCAGCTCACACCAAGGCTACACACAAAATCCTAACAGTTGTCCTCTTATGTTCCACTAAAAAGTAAACTTCATTTGGAACTTCAGTGAACAAGAGAGTCAAGTTGCTAGATTTTACCTTCATGTGAAAGTTGAGGCTGCAAAAAGCAAAAAGCACACACTCTGAGTGGTAATGAGAAATATGGAACAGGGTTCTAGAACTTAAATCATTTCTCAGCCTTGAGGAAGGTTTTCTTTTAAATATATTTTTTTTAAATCTCAGACTTATTTTAGTCTTGTGGGTGTTTTGACTAAAACTTGGGTCAGTCTTGTCCAGGGTTGGGAGACAACATTACAGACATGGATAAAAATATATCCTGATACAGTTACCAATTACCTGTTAAAAAAATGCAATAAGTAACATAATTCAAGTATCACAATAATAAAATAAAGACACTTGATTACTTTCTGTTACTTTTGGATTACCTCAATATAAAATATGGTGAAATTGTTTAGCCTAATATACTGTTTTTTAGGGCTGCAACTAACCATTATTTCTCAGAAAGTAGTGAAAAAAGTAAATCAAAGTCCAAGATGAAATCTTCAAATGTCTTGTTTTGTCCACAAAAATATTCAGTTTACTGTCAGAGAGGAGTAAAGACACTGGAATATATTCACATTTGAGAAGCTGAAATGAGAGAATTTGAACTTTTTTTTTTAATTAAAAAATGACCAAAATTAACCCTGTCACAATCTTGTCACTTGAAAACTAGGTCCAAACGTGGAGCAAACAGACATATGCCTAAAAACCACTATATTAGACTAACAATTTCACCATTAATTATGCTGAGGTAAGATAAACCTAATGGAAAGTAATCAAGGTACATTGCTTTAATATCGTGATACTTGGATTACATTACTGACTACATTTTTTGAACAGGAAGGTAAAGAAAAGTTAAAACCTCTGTAAACGAAGAACCACAACAGCCTTCTAACCATGTAATTTAGCATATAAAAAGTGTCAGATATCAGATTTTATCCCAGTTTGAAATGTTTTCATCCAAGTTTTTGCACACTTTCCTATTTTGGGTTTCAATTGGGCATGGTTGTGCTTGAGATTTTTTGAGAAAATTACACAATTAATTCCACAAAGCAATCATAAAAAATCCATGTCAGTTGCTATGTGGGTGCAACAAAACTTCTCTTCTCCTGCTGCAGCTGTTGCTCTGTGTCTGAGCCAGCTCAACAATGTTACACCACTCCTTTAACACATTTAACCTGGTCCAAATCAACATCAGTTTAAGTGCACGCTACGTTTAAAACATTTTGCCCACTTTTCTTCACAATTAGGTAGCCTTTAACAAACAGCAAAATGTAGCTGCCCTCCGTGCTCTCTTCACAGCCACTAAACTCCATTGAGGAAAAAGAAAGAAAAACAAAACATTTCCCCCGACAGCGCACTGGAGCTGCTCGTCAACCGCTGCTTTGATCCACGACAAGTAACATTAGTTCAGACTCAAACAAACGTGTTAAAACACTGAAGTCACACAGAAGTCAAGCAATAACAAGCTAACTAACAAACACAAACTTCTACGACTCCCATGTCCTGCGAGATAAAAAGACGGTTCTGACAATGGAGTCTGGTGGCTGCAGAGAGCAGAGACGGTACCTTATGTTCCCTGTCGGAAGACGCTGTGTGACAACAAAGAAAAGCAGAACATAGCAAGACTTGAACCAATACTGATTTTGTTCACATTAAATCACTGTTTAAAAAAAGTGAAAGAAAAAGTTAATTTCCAACACTGCTGTAGATGTAAAGGGCTCTTATTTTGAAAACATACTTACATACATACTTGAAAACAAACATACTCAATATTATATCCCAAAGACTTTTAATCTTTGGAGTCGTAAAAAAAACGTAATTTATGTCTCTCTAACAAGGTACTGTAATTAACATGGTTTTGATTGGGCATTAAAACTTTGTATTGTGATAGGAATAGTATTAGTAAATTATTTTACACAGTAGCCCAGTCATAGTAATGGATTTTGCTAAAAAGCGGGTTGTGAGGAGGTGTGGGGGGTAAATAAAGGGTAAGGGGTAAATGAAGGGTTGAACATGCATCAGCAAAAAAGAATGTGGACTAAGACGTGTCTGTAAAGCTGGCCTGTGGTGCTGACAGGGACAGTGTGAGTGGTGATCATGTATTATATAGCTTTCCTTCAGTGGCTGATGATAAAGCCATATGTACAGTGTCTTCAGTGTGCCTGCAGCATCCATCACCGCCTCTTCTTGATGATTTCCATAAACTCCTGAACATTCCTCCAAAATCCCCTTTATCCATCCGTTTTACATGCTCGCAGACCTCAGAATTAAAACGTTCTCGTGGTTGTCTTTAATAAAAGGTAGCAGCAAGAGGTTGGTTAAGCCCTTCATTAAACTAAGAGAGATGCCTTATCAGTTGTAAGTGTCTTTTTATTGCTTGTTAAAGCCACTGATTGTTTGAGTCACTCACGCAGGCCGTGACTGTTCACTGTAAAACATGCCATTGGAAAAACTCTAACATAAATGTAATACCACCTTTCTCGGGGCTTTCTCTGCAGAGGACTTTTCAAGTTCAACCTTTGATCTTTGTCACAATAACACAACAGGCCAGTAAAATGCCATGCTACGTGCTTAGGCTGCAGCGTCTGAGAGTTATGCCTGTCTGGGAATGCAGGCCGTGCAGGCATCTAAAGTGCTGGAGTAGTTTAAATGGAGAGAAGCTGGGCTTACACCTCTTATCCTAGCAATGGGGTGCTGCCGTGTGAGTGTGGCGTAGGATGAATGAATTAATATGTCTGGGTCCATGTGTGCTCTTAAGAGAATGTGCACATGTTAGCACTAGTGCATGGAAGTGACAATGTAAGAACATGTCACGCATGTATACATGGGCCTGTGTGCATTAAGGGAACCAGGTTTAGTATGAAACATATGGTGTAAATATGATAGGGTGTTAATACGGAGCATTAATGTAGGCGCAAATGTGTTTAAAGAAAAATAAACCCTAACACATTAACAGTGTTAAAATGAGATGCAATATAGCTCCTGGTGTTTAAAAAAAGAAAGAGCAGGGGATGTTGAGTTTCCCACAGTATGATGCAGCAGAGGCCCAATTCTGCAGCAGAAATCAAGACCACCTCAGCTTTAGGGTTGAGTGACTGGATGAATATAGTGCAGGGTTCCTACACCTTTTCCAAAGTCAAATTCAAGCACTTTTGAAGAACATTCAAGGTGTATTTTCAAGCTTTTCCAGCACCTTACAGCTGTGGTAAAATCCATATAAATATAGATATAATCAAATGATTAATTTGCTTCTTCGTCACATAAAATCAGGTGTTATAATGCTATAAATAATCAAAATAATAAAAAACAGCATTCTACAGAAGGGTGACCAATTTAAGGAGAACAAAACAAAGCTTAATGTGTCACATGTCTATGAGTTAATTTAGCATCCTGGTTGAGCCAACATCCAACTTCTTTTATTTCTTTATCTAACCCAAACTATTTAGTCAGGTAGCAATTTGATGTTAAAGTAATGCAACTGCAATTTCAAGCAAGTGCTTGAAGCACGTTGTGCAAAATCCAAGCACTTTCAAACCTTGAAAACACTACATTAAAATTCAAGGGTTTAAGGAATTCTAGCACCTGTACAAACTATGAATTGAATCTTTTGAAGCAATTTTTATCAATTCATATACCTAACTTAATGGCCTGCCTCTGTAGAATTAATATTTTCACATCAAAGGCAGTGAATTAAGGATTTATTTTGACCAAACCAGATTTGGTGAGTTTTCTTTATTTTGTTTAGTGTTTTATGATGAGATAATAAGGCAGTTAAGCTCATCTTACTTCAGTAAAAGAGCGAAACTTAAATTAAGAAGGTGATCAGACATATTCTTCTGTTTAATAAGGAAAATAGGTATCACAAAATTTCCTTTCTTAAGATTCTGAGAGTTTATTTTCTTTATCTCATGAACATAGCAGATGTATGTAGTGTATATAACGCAGCGCTCGCACACATCTCCCAGCTTAAAATCTGGGGTTGGGGACACACACACACACACACACACACAGAGACACACAGACAAACCAGAGACATTGACAGTTACCTGTTAATTGGTTAACTCTTTCTCCATCTCAAACACACACGCACACACGCTGCAGCGGTGCGCACAGCCAGCCAGTACAGCAGTGCATCCAATGCACCGCCAGCTCCGCTCATCAGTACTAAGAGCACGACAAAACAGGAGAAATCCTGAAACTCTGAATTTTCTCTTGCTTTTTGATTTTTTCACAAAGTGCAGCTAAACACCAGACAAAAAAAACACAGTGTAGACCTACGCATGTGGAGATTCACGGTTATGATATGAAAGGAAAAAAGGAGAGGAGAAGAGGGAGAAAAAGTGAGTTCATGTCTTTAATGAAGGCTTGATTGTTTTGTTGCTATTCAACAATGAAGAACACAACTGGAACAATTTGTGTGTTTATCTAATAGCCTCAGTCTCAAAGAAAACAGAGCACTGTGACACTTTCTCTGTTCCAGCTGCAGGATCAGCCCATCGGAGAGCTCAGAGCACAGTGTGATCCTTACAAATATGCTGCTATAATGCATAAGATTGGTGGATAAACTTCAGGAAAGCCAACATAAAAAGCACCTGCAAGCACCTGACCTCTCTTATAGCCCATTTCACATCCTTTTGCATCTTCTTTTTTAGTTGATCATTAATGGGTGTCAGCTAACGAAAGCAAAGATAACAGAAACTAACATCCCTAACACAAGCCCAACCCTGTTTTGCTGAAGCCACAAAAAAAAATACTATTTTTACTGTAGTTCTGACACACTGGGATAGAGATGCAAGCACAAAAGAAAAGCCCACAATTCAGGTTGAAAAGAGAAAAAAACTACTTCTCATGAAAGACTTGGATATCAACAGGTTTTTGGATATGTACAACTGTTGTAATGCTGATCTTTTCAAGAAGATGGTTGCGAGGTGGAGTCCACCACCATTGGAAAACTACTGTAATACTATACTACAATTTTCACAAGTATACACAGCAGCATGTAAATGGGAATATTAGTGGAATATTCATTTTCACTATGTAGTAAGCTAAGTACAGCTAAGTAGAAATATTGTCTTTTGCAGACTAAGGGCCAAAAATGTAAAATTTTGCGTATATAAACACAGTCAACGTCAGCGACAAAGAAAGAAATTAGGGAAGGAACAAAAGTAGCAGCAAAGGCCTTCATCAGTCACAGTCAGGATGGGGATGTGAGGAAAAACGCGCTGCAATAAAATGGCAACAGTTTCAACAATGATGTGACAGCATCCACCAGTAAGCCAAATGAGCACACACTTGTTTGAAACAACCCTAAATCACTGCATTTCAAGATAAAACCATATAGAACTATCCATCATTACTCAAAAAATATGGTGACCAAAAAGAGGGTATACTAAGTCCTGAATTCCTCTCCAGTGGAACTGACCATCATGTAGTAGTATTGACTGTCCAGTAGTGGATACACCACTACATGTGCCTTAAGGAGTCTATGATCTCTCTGACAGAGTGCTGCAGTGTGCTAGTTTTGTGCGCTACGAGGGCTAGCTGCATGGCCTTGACAGTCATTAGTGTCAGTGTCCCCATCCTCTCAGCAGTGTAATGGGGGTTAGCTCAAAGACCTTTACAGCCCCCCAGGGCTTCTCTGGGGGCCACCCTGCCTGCCTCTGCCACTGACAGACAAGATAAGAGGCCAAGGAGAACACAACTCGAATGAAGAAATGGAGGATTAAGATGAAAAGAAGAGATGGAGAAAAACGTGCAAAAAAGAAAATGAGACTAGAAGATGGTCTGTAAGGTCTGAACAAGGTAGACACAATAAGACAAATATCTCAACAAACCCAACACAATAGTACGTGAGAGATTTACTGTCCTCATCTCCACTGGAAGCCAGAAAAACATATACAAATCAAATTTGAAAGCAGGACTTAGAATTAAGTGATTTTATCAGCAGTTTCAGAGAGTTGAGGATTGATATTTTTTGCTGTAGCTTTAAGAGCCAACATCAT
Source organism: Lutjanus erythropterus (assembly GCF_056507025.1). Classification (NCBI taxonomy): domain Eukaryota; kingdom Metazoa; phylum Chordata; class Actinopteri; order Lutjaniformes; family Lutjanidae; genus Lutjanus; species Lutjanus erythropterus. The sequence continues at coordinate 5,356,711 of NC_139320.1, forward strand.
GATGTAGGCAATAGCAGTTTTGAAAATGCAAAGACCAGTATGGGTCCTAAAACAAATCTGACTGCAGAAGTAAAAATAATGCCTTTTGCTCTGGGTAGTGCACCTTGTTTCAATCTAATTGTCTAGCAAATTTGAGGCAAACTTTTGAAATGTCACCAAAAAGAAATGCAAATTAGGCTTGCTTCCATGGGGAGAATAAAGTAGACTGCACAAATCGTAGTTTCATCAGAAGTTGGCAGTATAGGCTACATTAATAAAGAGAGTAGAAGAAGTAGAGGTCTTGAACCAGAAACAAAACCTGTTGTTTAGCAACCTCTGAAAAACCTAAAAGGAGGAGAGGAAAAAGAAGAAACAAACACAGTCGACTTGGCCACTCATGAGACAAACTGGAAAAGTTGTGTTTTTTCTTTCATGGGACAGTTGACACAGACAGTGGGATGAGTTTCTTCTTCTCCTCCTCCTCCTCCTCTCAGAGCAGAAACACCTGATCAGTCATGCGAGTTAAAGATTCGCTACATCAGAATCTTTCAAGAAAAGTGCTTCCATCTCCTATTATGCGCATTAACAGGCAAAACCTAACCTGACACACAAGGTTTGTTACACAGAACAATCTGAGGAGTCTTCCTCAGAAACTGTTTGGAAAGGGGCAGGCACTTTCAGTGTTGTGTGTTTGACTTATAAACTGATACTACAGGTCATTCATATTAGACCCCATTTTGCTTCAGCAGTTCCACACATCAACCCTAAATCACAGAATTACAAGGAATTAAATGCCATAAATAAGTACAAAATAAAGTGACTACATTTTTAACAGGTAATTAGTAATAATATGTCCCTGTCAGGTAGTCAGTTACACATGTTGTTTAAATGTCATAACAGTGAATGAAATTTTCATCCTTGTCCTAATAGGATGGCTGCTGAGGCTGGATAATATACCTTGGCTCATTCAGATGGAAGTGGTCTGACAGGTAAAGCCACAAGATACCCTTGCTTCAATCCAAACTGTCCTATCTGGAAATCTAAGACAGCATTTCTTTTTTTCTGCTGTTAATTTGCTCAATTATTCATTTATTTAAACTCATATTTTAATGGTAGTCAAGGAGAGAGCTTAATAAAAATGAAAGGTTTTGGTGTGACAGCAGTCACGTCCATCAGCCTTGCCCATCTGATCCTCCGGCAGCCACACTTATGACAAGATGTGGCAGGAGATGGTGAGCTCTCTGAGGAGCGGAGCACATGTAGCAAATAAACAAAGGCTGTTGATGTGGAGCACAGAATATGTGATTAGAAATGCACAGTCTCTTCACGCTTGGTCAGCTCTACCTTGGTCCTAACTAGCTCTGGCTGCCTCAAACCTCCCCCTGGTGTTCTGCTCCATCCACTCAACTTCTGCTTTATTCTCAATCAGGAACATTATTTTACAAGCTTGATGCAGCAGGGTTACATGAAACTATATACTGACTTTTAATTAAGAAACAGGCTAATTTGTCTTTATGATAATAAGTATTTGTTCTTTTATCTTTTCAATGCCTTATTTTGGTATTTATTCTGTTACTCTAGCTGAATAAAATAACCCTATGTAATTTAACACTCTAAGCACAGCATTCCTGTGTGCCAGTCCCAACACCAAAACAAGAATGAACAATTCCTGTAAATGCACGCAAACAAACCTACAATGTGCTGGTCCATCTCTTCATATTTTCTGATTCACCTACCCTGTCTTTGGCACCCGACTACAAAACCTCTGGTTCCTACTGAAGATAGAGTTCTTTACAAAGAGTAACAAATATATACTTTCATTCTTTAAAAGACTCAGTATGGTAATTTTTGCATTTTTACAGAAAAAAATGTGAAAATGATTATGATGTGATATTTGCTGGTCTGTTCCAAACAAGGATGTTACGTTATGTCTGGAAAATATGATCTGTAAGGTGGGGCACCTCTGTAACACTACAATGCTTCATGCTGTGACACATTTTACTTTTATTTTAAAAAAGTAATTTGGATATTGAACTTGGCCATACTGCATTTTAGATAATATTGAAATTAGTAGTCCTGTTCAACCTCCTACTGTCAGATTCAGCACGATGGGCACATCTGGTATGTGGACTGTGCATGGATTTTGGTGACTGGAGTGAAACATTAAGATCTGTTCCCAGTGTTCATCCATACTAGGTATTAGGAAGGGGTTTGGTGTCCTATGAATAGAAAAAAACCCTACAGGGTTCAACATGTTTTTTCCACTTGCTCAGTCAGGCAAGTGGGTCAGAAAGCTACTGCCTGGGGTCAATTTTTACTTGCTTCTGTATAACTTGTTTTATTTACAAGCAGTTATCAAATAACAACAAAGACTAAAAGTTCTTGTCATGTTTAATCTAGGGATGAAATGTCTATAAAGTGTCCATCCTAGTTTTTCAGAGTTCAAGGTGATCTCTTAAAATGTTGATAAGAAAAGATATTCAGCTATGATAAATTGGAAAAAAGCAGGAAATGTCTATATTTGGAAGGCCAAAATCAGCATGTTTGCATTAAAAAGATCTTTAACCATACATCACCCATTATTAATCAAAATAGATAAATAGTTTCATCCTTTTTTTTATCATTTGCCCAGTAAATATTGCAACTCACTTGCCTGACAGAGCATTTTACTTGCCCCAAGCAAGTGGGCAATCTTTATTGTTGAGCCCAACTGTTAGTTTGTTATGAAAAAAAGTATTTTAACTAAATGCTGGATCCACAGTGATTTAATTAAAAAGCAAACAAACAAAAACATGGTAAGAACACTAATATGAGCTTCTTTGCAGCATGGTTAAGACTACTTGCACCTAAACAGCAGTGCTAATATTAAATAGAAAACATAAAAGACAAATGTAGAAAAACAAATATAAAAGAGAAGAAGCAATGCCCTGAGAGCTGACAGTGGTGAAACTGACAGCTTTGGCTAAGGTGAAAGGGTCTGGGAAGCTTCAATCACCCACACATCTTGCCACACTGACAGAACAGGTTAGTGAAAGCTTCGTCGTGCTCTGACAGGAGGATGTGGAGGAGTAAAGGGGAGGAGAGGTGGGAGGCGGGGAGAGAGTCAAACTTAAAGGTCAACTTTATCTGCTAAGGATGAGGCAGACACAGCAACATCGCTTTGGGATTTTTTTTTACGGATCACCAAAAAGAGATGCTCTTATTTGGTGTGTGTTTGTTTGTGTGTGTGTGAGTATGTCTTCAAGATACATTATTGTCCTCATTGCATCTGAACTGTTTGTCTGTTAAATGTTCACTTCTTCATCTTTTTGGCCACAATCAGTGTGAAACTAATGTCATCATGGTACTAGTTTGAACAACACAGGGACAGTGATGCCAATAAAATATTGTGTTTGTACCGTTTGAAATTGAGCTTAATGTCCAAAAAGGATTATCACATTATCACATTCTGTTTTATTTATGCTTTACAGAGTTTCCCAACTTTTTTGGAAGTGGGTTTTATATAATAGGCTATAAATTTATTATTCAGCTTTTCTGCCAAATCATATTGTTTCCTAGTTGCCAAATAGTAAATGTTCCATGGTTCGGTGCAACTGCAAGAGTTTGTGCAGAATACCTGTCAGACTGCTGTGATTCTACTTACCTGGAGGTCTTTGATGTTTGGGAAGGGAATTCCAATGGTGACCACTGCCCTGGCATTGTCATCTGTGAAGTCTAGTCCTTCACTCACTTTACCCCTACAGACAGCGATCAGCAGTGCACCAGCTAGAACAAAGAAATCACAACCAGTATGGATCAGTCAGTCCCAGAGACCAAGTCCTGGAGATTTTATTTGGGTCACCAAATAAATAAAAAATTCAGCAAATTTTAGATTTATATCCACAGTACTCCTTTTATAAAGCATTTAAAATATGTGTACAGTTTTAATGATGAGAGGGAAAAACAAGATTCTGATAAGTTGCCTAAATGCACTTATTTTGTCTCATTTGTGAAGAATTAAAATGTTCTATACTGTCAAAATGAAAAAGCTGAAAACTAAAAATTTCAAGGCTACTTTTAGATTTGAGTTTTGACCCCAAATCAAACTCTTTAGGTTTTGAAAAACCAAACTTCACAAACCCAACTCTTTGACTTAAAAAAACACATAAAAATGAAATTAAAAAATTATAATAAAAAAATGTATTTCACAAATTACTGAGTAATCTCGTTGAAGTGAAAGTGAATAATGGTTAATCTTGCAATATTTTCAATTAAAACCATTTAATTTTCAAGCACCACATAAGGTTCACAGCTCACTGTAAACAATTTTTTTGAAAAACAATTCATTTGAGTTCCTCAAAAATTCTAACTAAAAATTCTAGGTCTTTTTTGTTATTTCAAAATTTAAGAGTTTGATTCAAAACTCAAATCTATTACAGTAAGTTATCTTGAAACTTTGATTGAACAGTTGTTTAACAGTCTCACCTCTTTCCTCAGAGTACTTGATGGCATCGTAGTACGTCTGAAGCAGTTCATCAAAGTCCCCTTTGCCGCCGCCACGGGGCTCTGTGATTACAGTCTTCTGTTGTTCTAGCTTCTCCCAGAGACCAGTGTTGATCCAACGGTCTCGCAACTTGTCCAGCATCTGATCAAATCACAGGAGGCATGTTTTAAAGAAAGATATTTGGTTAGGTTTTCTTGAAAAAGAACTTGATCAAATAGAACCAGAACCACAAGAGTAAATCTTCAATATTGCTAAGAAAGAGACATGCCTGCAACATAGTTGAGTTGCTCAGACTTTGGTGATTTGACTTTTCGTTGCTTTTTGTGCCTCTATTATGGTTAAATAGTTTCTTTTCCGCATGTTTTTATCATCATGAATCTGCACTCACTTATTTTGATAATTGACCTGATTCTCTGTGCTGTTTTTGTGTCTGACTTTCTGCCTGCTAAATCTGCTCTGTGCAGCTTGGTGTTAAACCTGACACGCCAAATGGTTTGTTACACAGAAGTCATCCTCACAAACTGTTTGGAAAAGGGCAGGCACTTTCAAAAAACACTTGTCAAGTGGATTGGATGAACCATCTGTTTACGTCTAACTTCAATCAAATATCAATCAAACTCTTGCTGAAGCTGGTTGGGTGAAGAACAAAATCTTTTACATGGAGAAAAGCCATTCAAGTCGCTTCCATGGAGGCTTCTCACTGTCATCACAACTAAAACTGCGCCAGTAGCTGCCAGTAGTCCCTCCTAGGACCTCTGTGTACAATATACTGCAAGAGCTGGTAGTTATAGGAAATGATCACTACACATCTTCATCTGCTTGACATTTAACAGAATAAACCTTGGTTTTTGTTAGACATGCTAGTAGCATGGCTCTATGGACGGCAATGTCTGCCAGTCAATCCACCACTTTGGTCGAGACATCAGTTATATCAGAACTGGAGAGTATTTCTTCACTGAAAGAAGGGGAGAGAACGTCACTAAAGGCTTTCGTCCGTGGAAAAAAAATGTCTTCGCTCTTCTCTCAACCAGCTTCGGCAAGAGTTTCGCTTACCAGCTGGCTCCACTGGTTGATCTGAATGATTGAAGTTAGCCTGTTACACGTTATAGACAAATGGCTCATTCAATCACCTGCTAAGTGTTTTTTGAAAGAGCTTGCCCTTTTCCAAACAGTTTCTAAGAACGACTTTCTAGATGGTTCTGTGTAACAAACCATCTGGCATGTCAGGTTATGGGCAAGTAGGCTAGTTAAATAGTTTCTTTTCTATCTGTTTTAATGATTGTGAGTCTGCACTCATTTTAAAAACTGAGTGGATTCTTTTTGTCATTCCTGTCTGAATCTGGTGTGTCTGGTTAAAGCAACATGGGTCTGAAATGGATTTGAACAAAGTCAAATACAAACTACAAACAAGTTTAAGAAAAGAAACGGCACTTTCAGATAAATATTATGCAGCAATGCGCCAAATGTGGCTGCATATCAAAAGAAGGCAGCAGACGTTGTAAAGCTGTACTCCACAGAAGTAACTGTAAGACATGGTATTTTACCACATCGTGGCACTTTACAATGCTGAAACATAATGCTCGAAACAAAGAACAGGAAGCATTGAGCTGCCCATGTTTGATCCCGTGTCCTCAAACAGCTTGGATTTCTTTGCTTTACTTGCACTTGGCAGAAAGCTGATGTGTTTAAACCCCCTCTGTAATAAAATCACTGTTTCTGTACTATTGTTAGTGCAAAAAGTCAGCAGCTCTCATGGGAGGCACATTGATCTAAAAGCCTTCATCCTAGCATGGCCTCACTCATGTCTGTGCCGGGCAGATTATATCCTTGAATAAGCATGGCTTCACAATAAAAGAGCAGCTTCACTGGATTGGAAATGTGTTAGAAGGGTCAAGTAGAAGTTCTTTAGCAGAAAACTTCTCAACAGGCAAATAGTGTCAACCTGTAAAGCCTGAGCCAGAAGCAGACAGGGCCCCAAGATGAAAGGGAGGTGGGGAGTATTCACTGACAACAGCCAACTCAAGTATTCCTCTAAGCACCACACGAAGCTGAACAGAAATTTACTCTGCAGGTTTTATGCAGCACAGAGGAAAACAACGGAGGCAGACAGGGAAACGAAACGGTATGAGAGCATGGATAGTTTCTTGCATGCCAGTGTGATTGCCTCGTAGTGGTGAAATGAAGCATGGGGAAGATTTCGTCAGGTTGGTGCCTCTGAAAGCAAGTGAGTCCAGGACGTTTGCATCAATAAAACATGGCACATTCACTAAATATGCAGTGTTACATCGACAAGGACCCCCCTTACGTGCGTCTTCAACTCAGCAAACTGTTTGTCCTGCAATTGCTTTCCAGTGCAATCTTGAGCGGGAGATGAATAATTCACGTTATGTACTTTAGGCAGATCTACCACTAAACAAAACAGCTATTATCTGCCAGACTGCACTTGGAAAGGAGCTAATTCCACAAGGCAACGAGTACGGAGAAAAAATAGTCTCACTGATAACAGTTATGCGACAGGAAAAGTTGAGACAGAATCAAAGATCGTGTCTTGAAGTCAACATAATCATATCTGCAGAACTCTGACAGTATTTACTTTTCATCTTTGGCAGAAAAGGTTGGTCAGTGTATTTTTTACCATTAAATAAGAGAAAATAAGATTTAAAACAAAGGTAATTCCAGTTGATGACCAGACTGCAAATAAACCATAAAGGCAGTCATGAAGAAAAATCAAGTTGGGTTTATTACAGACCAAAGGAAATTAGCAAATTATTCTGATGCCAGAGATGTGATTATAAAATTCCACCAATGCATGATGACTATTAGCTCATTCAAAAGAGGTGAGCTAGCATTTACCCACTCTGGATGCGTCTCATCAACTAACTGCCTGGGATGGCGGCAAAAATCCTCCAGAGAAAGGAGTTGAAGGATAGTCAGTGATTTCGGCCAGATATCCCCAGTTCACCATTGCTGCATGTTTGGATTTACCAGGTTTGTGTGATTATAGCATCCCCATCGCATGATCCAAGTCACCACCATGTGCTAATCAAATGACAAGACTACCCTTCTTTGCAGATCTGGTGATACGACTTCATCAATGTTATTTGGCTTGAGGTACTTTGGCCTGGCCTTTGTCATGAGCAGTACAGCTGTTAAATTCCCAGAAAGTCAGAAAGTCCAAATTGTCAATGCACTGACACAAACAACAGTCAGAAAGTTCTTACCTGTGACATAAAACTGTACAGAGATGAATTGTGACTCAGCCTTGCGTACCATCCAGCACCTGCAGGCCACTTCTCACTGGGCAACTCCAAGAAAGTCCCAGAGGCCACTGCTTTATGTAGAGGCAAGCTCAATTGTATGTAACAAAAATGCACTAACTACCGCACTTTTCCCCAGCAGAAAGGTAGTATTCCACAACCCATGGCTGGCTTGGCTTGACTCGGTCAACTCAGCTGAAGGATTTGTCTTTTAACTGAAGATGAGCACCTTTGCTTGAGTCAAAAAGCTGTAAAACAGCGGATAAACACTGAATTTCCTATACATTCTGCACAATAAAAGTCCCATGTTATTGTGTTATTCAAAAGCTTTATATTACGAAGCAGCAAAGCCAGGAAATTTATGGTTTTTAATCAGCATGAAATTTGACATGACTCCTGTACAGCTAAAAGTGAACATGACAGTGGGGCATCCCTATGGCTCAGCTGGTAGAGCGTGCCCACCATGGATTGAAGCTGTCAGTTCTCTGCAGCGGCTGCCTGTTCGCTTGCCGCCTGTGGCCCATTTGCTGCATGTCATCCCCCCTCTCTCTCTCTACCCCCTTTCCTGTCATATCTTCAGCTGTCCTATAACAATAAAGGCAAAAGCCCAAAAAATAATCTTAAAAAAAAAAAGAAAACGTGAACATTACAGTAAAATACAGCAGATACCGAAGCATATAAACAATGGCACAGGAGAGAAACTAAACTCCAAACAACGGAGATTAGTTTGAGCCGAACACACAGTCACAGACACTTTTATTAATGTCTTTCTCTCTGTTCTCCAGCACAGACATGAGTTGAGCATCACAACACTCGTTTGTTCAAGGGGAGAGAAAGGAGGATCGTCATGGGTTGGCCATGGCCGTGTGTGTGCAGAACTCAGCTGCCAGGCTCTGACAGTACATCATGCCAACCCTCATCCAACTTCACTGGCTTCTGATCAAGTCCCGCATCAACTACAAAATCCTGCTCCTCACCTACAATTCCCTCTATGACCCCTAGTACCCGTCTGTCCTCCTCCACACCTACTCCCCATCCTGGAACCTATGGTCCTCAGACAGAGGTCTGCTCTCCACTCCCCATACCAGCCTGCAAACCGTCAGTGACAGAGCATTCAGTGTGACACATACAGCTTTACAAAAAATGTCTGAAAACCCACTTGTTCACCAAGATTTACAGCATTTAGCTGAACACAGCTCCAGCAATCATTGCTGTTCTTTGTTTTTGTTCGTAATCTGTAATGTGGCCTTAGGTACCTTGAAAGGCGTTAAATAAATCCAAGTTATTATTATCATTATTATAACTATCACCTGTTGTGAGCTTGCTGTTAGCTGTGTGGTCAACCCTCAGCTAACATTGTGTTAAGTTAGCTGCCAAGCTAATGTCAATCACAGTGTCAAACCCACACACAGCACTTTTTCTCTCAATGCACAAGCGCTTTATTCCAGCGCTCCCTGCCCCCTTGCCTCTTCCAATGTTTCAAGTCACTTGTGACCCGTTTCGCTCAGTCCAACACTCATTAACACTCCACTTATGATCAAATATATAATGCCAGTTCAAACCCTGCATGACCCATTCATCTATTCATATTAGACTATGGTCTAGGATGGGAGGAAATTTTCAGACTCAGGTCAGCTGACACACTTTGTTTGATCTATTAAGCACAACCACCAATTCAATTAGGATTAATTGGGATGAATGCCCGGCACTGGGTCCGTCTTAAAGGGGTATAACTGAAACTACAAACTCTAGTCTCTCTGGTTTACCACACAGCATGGCCACAATATACATAAATGTTTAATTTGGGTGAATGTGGGGGATGTGTATAATGAACAGGCAAAATAGAGAGCAATCTGAAACAACAGACCTGCAATAAATACCACTTTTGTGGGCAGGGGCAAAGTATAGAGAGGCTAAGTCCCTACTCTCCCAGTTTGCCCCATGGGACCACACTTCGGAAGAATATGAATATTAATCAACGATGAGAACAAATGTTTTTTTTTTATTCCTGTTTAAATTGTATCATGAATTGATGAAGTTTGTCAATTTAAAATATAATTCTACAAGAAAAGAATATCGCAATTTGTGGCAGATTTGTCGTAGCTGAATTTAGTTTTGTGTGCAACTGCTGAGTGAACTACATCTCATTTTACACAGTATACGCCACCAACATAGCGGTTCTTTGTAATGTTATCTTACCTGTGTTTTAAGTGTTTAACCCAGCGACATCTGGTCCTCTGACCACCCGGGAAGAGGAAAAAAAAAGACGAGACACATTGCTCTTAAGACTTCAGATACGTCTATGCTTCATGCCCGTATGAAAACACACAGGCATCGTAGCTTCAGCAGCTAACATTAACTTGTGGAGGGAGAGTTGGGCCGTCACTTACACGACTTTTGGATGTGTAGCCTTATTAACTACGTATCTTCACAGTCTGACTTCAACAACTTTACAGTACACAGCGACTTTCCTGACTTGTAAAATTCTCTTTTAAATTGACACATGGATTTTTATTTTTTCCTCTATTTTATCTATTTTTCATTGTATCTTATTATTCTTTATTCTGTTTTTTATTAGTTTTATTTTCTGTTTTTCTTTATTTTTTTACTTTTTACTTACTATTATTTTTTTCACTAACTTCTATTATTATTTACTTGTTCCCCCCCCCCTACTAATATCAGTATAAACAAACATGTTATTTTTTCTTCCTGTGTATTTATCTGTTTTCTTTGGGCTCATGGACAAAATTATTATTCATCCCTACTTATTAGGCAGATGCCAAAACTCTGAACTGCTTCCTAAAGACATTTACGATTTTGTTGCGTCTTTGAGCACACGACTGCACTGTACTACTGTACCTGTTAAAAGGAAATAAAAAAAGTTTATTAAAAAAATTGACATACATCATATATTTAATTCATGACATGAGGGGAACAAAAAATATTTGCTTCTTGCCACTGACTACCGTTCATATTTTTTTCAAAGTAAAGTTCCATGGTGGTCTACTGGAAAGGGAGTGATTTCACTTTTCTTTTAGGTTAATGAGTTGTCACAATACCAGAATTTTAATCCATGATATAATGCAAGTATAAAAAAGACAATATTCAATACCCTTTTCAATACCACAGCTAAAAGGAAAAAAAGTCCTGGGCATACACCTTCTTCTTTCCAAACAACATAGTGGAATCAAATACAGGAACACAAACTGAATACAATGAACATAATAAGTATTTATATTTGTGTAGGTGTTGACAGTAAAGTTTGCAGGGTTGGTGATTTGCATTAAATTGCAGGTGTTACTCTGATTGCCCCAGTCAGCTCTAATGTAGGCCACGTATACAGGGACGGGACTGGCCTGATAAATCCAACTGCATGGATGTAGGCGTGAAGCAGAGCGTTTTACTGTGCAGTCAAACAGATCTTCAGCACCTTCAGCAAAGGCTTTCAGCCATGTGGGTGTTAGACACTCAACACAGAAATTACAGACACAAAAATTACAGACATGAGCAGCTTCATGAATAATTTAGGGACAACATCTGACAGAGACCTGGTGTTTAGTTGGCAGACTGGGCTAGGCTATAAAATGTCAATCTACATGCTCAACTAGACACCTCTTTGTATAATTTCAAGACAAAGGCAATTAACAAAGGTTATTTAAGTACAGCCATTTGAACATCTGAGGAGATAAATGATAGTATGGTCACTTGTTTATGCCAGATAGATAAAAGCAATTGCATTCCACATTTTACAAATCTATATATTTTTTGGAAATATGCAATATATGAGACAAAGTGTTATCAGAGAGCATCAGTTATATGGATGTATACAGGGTTTAAGGCCATTTTATATCATTTTGAGGGCAAATTGCACCACAAATACCTTTACTTGCCTGAGATTAATGGACATTAAAGCTCTCTTTGTTGTACAGGATTTTACTGCATCTCTGAAACACAAGCTATTATTTTGGTTGTTCTCAAAAGACAGAAGTTGTCAATTAAAAGTGAATTTATTTTTTACAAGAGATCTTAAAAGGGCCATGGTTATGATACCCAGGCAACATAAATGGGAATGAGCAGTATTTAGCACATAAGAGGGCAAAACAAAGTGTGAATAATTTATTGCCCTTTCTAGGCATGGTAGGTGCAATGCTCGGTCTCTGCCAGCGACACGGTAAAGTGGGCCAGGTCTTTCTGCCAATTGGGACAGGGTGGTGAAACAACTAGATAGAAGCAGTGAACTGTAGTCTTTCTCGCACTTTTACACTTCTACTCTCCACCCCCCACTCCCTTTACTATCTCCCCATCTTTCACCTCCTCTGCATCCGGCCTCTCTCTCTCTCTCTCTATCTCCTTCCCCGTGTCCCTGGTGTCAGTGAGCTGTGTGGCGACACATTGCAGCTCCTCCAGTGCCTGCTGAATTATGGAAGGGGTTTGGAGGCGACGGCATTAATGAAACATGCAGCCAGGAGCCACATTTCGCAGTGGCGAGGGGAGACGTGTTGTTGCGGTGTAAATTATTCAGCCCCAAAATATCACAGCAACCATCACGCCAGGACTGGTGGCAAGAAGCCACCTGCCACCTCTGGACTGCCACTCTTCCCTTGTTGGCTGCTCTACACATCCCAGCCACACCAGTGGTGACAACTGAACGCTGCAAAAACACTGCCTGCTGCCCAGAAGAAGACGACACTCGCTGATAGGACCTTCTTCTTTTCAAAAGAAAAAAAATGAACTAAGATGAATATAAAATGTATGTTTTGAGACATTTTCATGCATCATACTATCTGATAGGATGTAAAAGGTCCTTATCCACTTTTATATTATTTATCATCACCAGTATGTCACTTCACAGGAGTGAAGGCTGTTGGTGATTTGCTGAGCTAACAGCATTTCTGGCAGCAGCGCTGCAGTGCAACCAGTGTCTCATTTACATGTTTTGGACAACAATGGAGCTCTACAGCACAGAGGAAGAAGACAGACCAGACTGTGGATGCACACACAATACGTGCTACCAACCAACAACCAACACTGTAGGTTTTGATCCTTTCATGGGACACACACATCTGTGCGCTCCACATATTTTGATCTACCTTTCTCCTGACATGATGGTAACAGGATTAATTAATCAATTAAATCAATAAACAACAAAGTTTTAAGTGACACAGTTAAGTGACACTGAAAATAATCGTTGACTTAACTTCTGGAGGAAACAGCTCATGTTTCAGAACTTCTGATGTAGTGAGCAAATATTCAAACAACGGATAAGAGATATCCAGGCCAAGACTTCCTTTTCCATGCACAAGTCATTGCTAACAGTCTGGTTACAGTAGCAACGTGAGATGCAGAGATGGAGCTGGAGGATAGTTTCCATAAAAAGATACCTGCATTTGAATGCAGATTAGGGATGATAACAATTAACTGATGATTGATTAATCAATTGATAAAGAATTTGGTCAAGCAAGTAAAATTTAATAAACTAAAATAAAGATCTGTAATATAACTGTTTATTTTTATGAGCGTGCTCTACATGTAACCTGATATTCAAGAACATATGTTTAATGTGTAGGGCTTTACATCTTTACATGTTTCATAGGCTAGGCTAATGCTAATGCTGTCAGAGAATATGTAATGTCGCTGAGGAAATAAAGCTTTGATTGAGGAGGCAAAAAATTCATTTGACACTGTTTAGTATAAGCAACATTTTTAGTTTTCTTTTTTTTAAAACAATGATTAATTGATCATTAATGCTACTAATGATCAATTAAGGACAGCTTACATTTGCAGAAAAATTTTAAAAAGCCAATGAAAGGCTGAATCAGTGTTAGTGTGTGTCAGTGTCACCTTTACTCTTCACAATAACTGTTAACCTACATGCAACCAAGAAACCAGAGCACTTCTGATACCAAAATCTTGTCCCTTGCCAACAGATTCTGCATTCATATGCAGGTATCTCTTTATAGAGATAATTTATCTCACAAAAACATAAAGATTCCTTAGTTGCAGTTTCTCAAATTAAAGCAGTTGCCATTTTTCTGTTTTTTCTGTCATTTTTAAATGAGCATCTTTGGGTTTTGGACTTGGACTGCCGGTCAAACAAAACAAGCAATTGAAAGACGTCGTCTTGGACAATTTCACTTTTTGTGAGAATGTTTAGATCAAGTTATTAAATGATTAAAATATAAATAATTGTAGCCCTGTTTGTTCTTATATCACTTCTCAAGTTTCCACATTATGTTTAATTATATGTCAAACACACTGCAGTAACAAATTACTACTGTGCTTTACTGTAACAGAACAAGGAGATGACTGAGGCATCTGACCTGTGTTTTTAAGTCTGAAACTCTAAGCCTCCCAAAAAAAGCTCCAGCTTAGTCAAACACCAGTAACCCTGAAGTTTCCACTGTAAAAACTCATATAAAACATCACCTCAGCTCTAAAAAAATCAGCAGGGATATGCTACACTGGGCAAATTGACCCATGAATCTAATATGCTCCCAAACACAGACAGAGACAGCCTCACTTTGAAATAACAGTACTTGTGGAGCTGTGTTATTGGTGCTTCAGATGCCCCTGAGCTGCTGAGGACAGTGCGTGCTGGTGGGTGTTCACCCTGCAGTCCGGTTTGACTTTGATTTGACACATGCTCTGCAGAGCCCAGGCGCCAGCGCTGGGTGCGTCTTCACACAGACAGCGAGGCGACATCACCTAATGGCCCTTATCTCAATCTCCTTTAAAAGCATCTTGTATTCCCCACCATCTTTTCACCTCTGCAAACCCTGCTTTTTTTTTTTTTTTTTAATAAACCATCAGTCCTTCTCTCCAGTGGAGCATTGGTCCCCTTCATTTGGCGGCTGGGACCAGACAGCAGGGCCCGCTGTGGTTTTAATGGGCATTAACTGGGGGGCTGTTGAGGCTAAAGTGCTACAAAACCACAGCACTGGTCCAGGTTCTCTGGGAAAGTGTGTGTGTGTGTGTGTGTGTGTGTGTGTGTGTGTGTGTGTGTGTGTGTGTGTGTGTGTGTGTGTGTGTGTGTGTGTGTGTGTGTGTGTGTGTGTGACCATGATTACAGGCATACTTTGTGTGTCCATGTGTCTTAAAAAAGAAATGTATTGAGCTGTGTGCTAATGCCCAACATTCTCTTGAGTTTTCTTTGCACTCACTTGTCTGCAGGGCACCAGTGTCACTGCTGGGAAGTGACAACCTCAGTTACAGAAATACTAATACAATTATTCTTTCAGCATGACCAAACAGAGAGACATTACTGACAGCAAAAGTCAGAGTTAGATTGATTTTGATACTAATTCTTCTGCTTGCTTGTTCTGATACCAGTGTCGGAAAATTTCTCTACTTCTTACATTGTCAAACAAACTTGTCACTTTAGTTTTAATGCATTTGAGGGGAATGGTCGATTATTCTTATTTTCCATCAGTGCGTGCTGCTGTTCAACATCAAGACTTAATACTTAATATGCATGACACGTAACAAGACACAAACAACGTGTAAGACTTAAAAAGATACACCAAAACAAAAAATGACATAATAAGATGTAAAACACTTAACAAGACAGAAAAACATAATAAAAGACCAAAAAGACATAACAAGATGAAAAACAATATAAAACACTAAGATGAAAAACAATGTAATAAGACAAAAAAAAAAAAAAGAAAAACTATGTAAAAGACGTAACAAGATGAAAAACAACGTAACAGGATGACTAGAGATGTAAAAGACGCAACAGGATAAAAAACACAACATAACAAGACAGAACTACACAACAGGATGAAAAAGATGTAATGAAATAACAAAATGTAAAAGTCTCTCTTCTACACAAGTATCAATATTATATCGATATTGTGAGAGGAGACTGGATATTGTCATACCATGATATGGTATAAGTGTGTTCTTCCCCTGGTTTTAAAGGCTGCATTACAGTAGAGAGAGGCAGTTTTTTCAATGTACCAGACTGTTTTATTATTTACTTAACCCACTTAGTCATTATATTTACATTACTTATGATAATTTATCAAAAATCTCATTGCGTTAATATTTTGTGCACCAATAGTCATTCCCAATACCTCCAAAATCTCAATATAGAGGTATGTGAAATATGCTTATATTTGATTTTGTCTACATTTCCTAGTCCTACCATAAGATTATTAATTTGGGACCCTGCTATTTTACAGCAGCACCCTGTACACCATTTAATTCCATGTCATGTTCTACAGCATTCATTCTCTATATGCATTTGTTAACTGAGGGGGGTTGCAGTATCGATCACAGACATGAAAAAGTGGTATTGAGCGATCCCACAGAAATCTAGAATGTATTCAAGGTAATGTTTCATTTCCTACTAGCCGCTAGTTTCTAGTAGAGCTGCAATGATTGATTATTAATCCATTATTAAACTAGTCAACAACTGTTATTTTATTATTGGTTAATTGTTTTGTGTTATTTTTTATTTGATTCTTAAATGTGAATATTTTCTGATTTCTTTACTTCTCTCTGATAGTAAACCAAACATCATTTAAGGACATCACCTTAAACTCACCATTTTCTGACATTTTATGGACCAAACCAAATCGAGAAAATGAATGACACATAAACTGACAATGAAAATACAGGAAAGAACTGGAAAATAGGTCAAAACATATGAAGCTTATGGACATGTGTCTAAACCTGTGTTTCAAGTGACAAGATTCTGACAGGACTAACTAATCGATTGATATAGAAAATAATCAACAGATCAATCAAGAATGAAAATAATTTTTAGTTGCAGCCCTAGTTTGTATAACTTCAGGAAAGAGGAAAACACAGGGTATGTCAGAGAGCAGGGTACAAAGTCAGCAAAGATGGTAAAATTACCTCATCCCTGAACATGGTTTGTGCCTGAGTCATGTCAGATAGATTTGCATCTGCCATGGTGGTTGTTTAACAATGAAAATACAACCTCCCATGATCCCGCACTACTTCATGACGTCAACTATGTTTTTGTTACTGTTTCGATGTGAGAGACCCCAAGCAGCAGAACTTACAACCTGTATGTAAGACAATAAAACTGAACTTAAACATCCGGCTGTGTACTTTTGACTTTGTGTGTTGATGTGTGTGTAAGTGAGGGCAGCAAACAGAGCCTCGAGGTCCTCCTCCTTCACCCTGCACTGAGCCAGCTGTGCAGGAGGGGCTGATAGTCATCACCTAGACACACTGAACAGGGATGTCTGGAGATGACCTATCCTCCCTGTGCTGCCTGCACACACACACACACACAAAGACACACATCACAGGGCAGACGGGACTCAGCGGCACCAACAAGGCCTCCACGGGCTCCAATTAATACCCCAGCCCTTCATATCCCCTCATCTCCTCATCTTTAAGAGCTGACTGCAGATTAAATATTTATGCATCAGCATAGAGAGAGAGATAGAAGACTCCTACACGGCTATCAATAATAAAAAAACATCCCACAGCTCATAGTCACTCCTCGGCTGGGATCACAGGCTGACAAAAAGGAAGGTAAAATGAGAAAACAACAAGAACCAGAGTCTTAGCTTTCCCTCACAGTTTGGATGGCGGTGTCATCAGCTGTTTGAGAACGCAACTGGATAGCGAGCAAACAAGGACTGCGGAGAAATCAAACCAATGATCGCTGCATGTGACACACGTTGAAATACAAGTCGAACACGAGCCACGCAAATATGCCAAAGGCAAAAACAAAATTTGCCAAGAGCAAAACACAACTGTGAAGGTCCACCGGTTGATGGATAGTGATGTGTCCTCTCAACTTGACATTGACTCATCGCAACAAAACACAGGCTGTCAGCGACGACTGGCTTCTATGATACGATGTACCTCCAGCTCAGACAGCATGTGAGTGTAAAGATAACAGTGGGAGAGGCCATAAACTAAATACAATAAGGAGAAAAGCAGATAAGGGTTTTCACTGCTGTAATGAATATCAAGTTTGTAAAAAATGAAGAATTTAATTAACAAAGAGGGTGTAAAGAATATTTATAGAAATATTGAGTGTGATTCAAGGCTGACAGAAGGTTTAGGTAATATTTTCATGTGATGTACATCATTTACAGAGAGCTGCAATAATTAATCGTTATTATCGAATATTAAATTGATCAACGATTTTCATAATCTATTACTCAGTTTGAGTTTTGGGGACATTTTTAAGCTAAAAAAATATAAATATTCATATTTCAGTCTCTTACATGTAAATATTTTCTGTTTTTGGTACTCCTCTCAACAGTAGACGAGATGCGAACAAAACAAGACATTTGAGGACATATGCTGACTGTCATTTTTCACCAAACTAATCGATTAATTGAGAAACTAATCGACAGATTAAGTGACAATGAAAATTATCAGTTGTAGCCCTATTACACAGGTAGTATTTTTTTTATTTGGAACAAGAAACATTGATCCACCACCATAATTTTTTTTCAAAGAGTTTAAAATTATACTTCTGGTCCCCTAACTGGTGGTGTGAGGGCTGCAAGAGAGACTGTGATAATTAACAACAGTGAAAAATATAAATATTTTTGAATCAACACTGTATGTACCAAATAGTTTGAAGCTTCAAAACTTAATTCATAATAATGACATTCAGATTCTAAATCAACATTTGAATGATGCACAGCTTTTATATCCTCATGTCTAGTTATTCTGTTTAAAGGTGGTATTTCTGCATAGTTGCAAATAAGGATTCGGCTATACTGTTATACCATTTGTAGAATTAGATTCAAGTGGTGGCTGCATGGGATTGTTTTTAACTCACGTGATCCAAATTTTTCACATTAAGTCCAAAGTGTTGTAAAGTCCAAAAGTCAAAATTTGTTCAGACATTATATAGACGTGTTCTAAGATTCAGAGCATGCTTTTAAATATATATAATAATATAATATATTTTCTGGTTTCTTTGCTCCTTTATCAAAGTAAACTAAATATCTTTGGGTTGTTGTGGGCAAGCCAAGACATTCGAGGATGTTTAGGGAAACACCAAACAACTAATCGATTAATCGAAAAAAATAATCAACAGAATAATCAACTATGAAAATAATGCAGCCCTATAAATAAGATTCCATTTTTCAGACATTCTCTATTCTTTCCCTTTTCCCTGAGAGTGACTGGAAAAACATTACCTCTAAAAGCTATCCAAAAGAAAATGGCAGGAACACTCTTAGGTTAAATTGGTCATAATCCAAGCACAATGAAACCAGTAACAATGGGATGAAAGTACAGAGTGCTTCTTTATAGGGAGTCACAAGCCAAAAGGTTTGAAACCATTGCATTATAATATAAAGAATCAAGTGATTTTTTATTTTTTTTTAATGACTTTAAACTCATTATTATGTTAAGTATTCTGTTTCATTGACCAGGGTTGCTAATTGACCAAAGGTACACATAACATGTGCGGTGTGCACAAACACTCAATGATAAATGAAATCCACTTGACCCTTAGTAAGCTAATGTGACAACTGAGCTACAGTGTACATTAATTATTCATGAACAAAAACGCATAACAGACAAAGGGGGACAAAGTGTCTATGAGTGCGCGCTCAGAAGCGCCCTCATTAACTGAAAGAGGATACAGTTCTGTGAGGATGACGCCATTTAACAAGTACTTGACAAGTACCCCTATTGATTAGTGGTGATCTATTGTAACATGTGACACCGCTGACAGCTGCTTCTTAGCAGAGGATCTATGGGAATCCAGTCTGGGGTTTGAAAACTCTTACTTGTTTTGTACAAGTTAATAGAAATACCTTCAAACAACAACAGTGGCAGACCTGAGTCCAATTCATGGTCTCTAGCTCCTCCCAGTGGTCATATGTGGAAAAGTTTAAGCTGCAAAAATCCACCACCACTTCAAAAATATGTAATTAATTCACACCGTGAATTATGTTTACATAAGGAAGAAATTAGGTCTATCTTGACTTCATAGCCATATTATATTGATCTTTTTAAAGATTTGGATTTACCTGTACTCTCATCTCCTCTTTCCTCTATTCACTTCATTCTACTCCCCTCCCTCCTCTTTTCTTTCCTCCACCCTCTCTCTTTTTACCGTCACTATCTTTATTTTTTCTTCTTTTCTTTTTTAAACTATTACTTTTTGTACTGTTTTTCATATTTTATATCTCTTTTTATTATTCTTTCCTTTTGTCCCCTCCTTTTTCTAGCCTGTGCTTCCTGTCCCAGTAGTGTATGTTTTTGTGAGATATTTACCTTGTAAGAAGGCAAAAAGCAGAGCACACCCTTGGACACCACCTGGCAGACATGGAGCAGCAGCCCACCCACCTCGTCCTGGAAGACATACGTTTCAGCATGTTGGAAGGTGGCACAGAGAGTTCTGCCTTGGGGTCCTGCACCAACAGTGCCCACCCAAACCTGAAGAGAGGGCATCAGAAATCTCAAGTTCATAACACCGTTATTATCTAATAAAATCAATTACATCTTGGTCATATTGGCGTATTATTATCAAATTATTAAATGGCGAGTGTAAACATCCAGGAATCAAGGTTCCAATTCCAGTGTCTTCCCCCACAGACTTTGAGGTGCATTCCCGTAAGCCAGTGTGGGTTTATGCCTCTCCCACTGTTGAATTGATTATTACGTTGGATCAAAAGTCTATGAGGGCTCGCTTGCATAATTTTGGAGCTCTTCATGCACGCTTTCTGGAAGTCTGCATTTCTGCAGACTTTGCCTGAGGGAATTACCCACAGTTCATAATGTTGTGACGTTAAACGACGTTAAACCACAGATGATGGTGCGCTTAATTATTTTCTTTATTCTATAAGCAAAGTTTTTTGATTCACAAACAGAAATGTATTTAATCATTACCCAAGATCTCACCTTTTATTCTTGAACTGGATTAACCATTCAGTTTATTAAACAACAACAAAAGCAGTCTGCTTTTAAAACGTGGAAATTTTTTCCTAAAAATCTGTATATTTCTGTGTATATGTATACGCCTCTTTTTTATTAATATGTAACTGTCTCTCATTTTATATTCTTCATATGAATGTGTCATTTTGATATGTCACAAAGTGCTGTCCCTATTCCTATTTGCATCATTCCAACCTCTAACACGCTCTCAAACTCAAGCACTGCAGGTGACATCAGCCAAAAATCCGTAAAGGTTCAGGGCTTTAAGCTATGGAGGGGGGCAAGCAGTATGACACAGCACCCTGCCACAGTGTTACTGACCTGGGACTTGTTGATCACATGGTTGGCCTCCAGCTGGATGGAGAATTTCACCCCAAGTTCAGAGGAGAAGGAGCTCATGGGTGATAGGGTTCCTGATGTCAGTACAATGCTGTGCACCGTGCTGCTCAAGTCAGAGAAAGGCTGGGAGAGACAGACACAATCAACCTCCAAGCAGCATGTTCATTGGTAATTTATGCCATAATCAAAATATTAAATATCAAGGGGTCTTTAATATTTTTTTGACATGTTAAACAACAATTCCTATCAACACTTGGCCAGCTGTTAATTCATGATTCAGTGTGGCCTACATGGCAGGGTCTGCCATGTCTAACCTCTCACCACAGCAGGGTTGAGGCACCAGAAGCTGAGTGTCAGGACGTCTATCTTCACTCGGACACTCTGGCGGTTTCTGCCGCGTTGGCGGACAATAAATCCATGGGCGTCAGGGACATCAGGTGGGGCCTGGTCGGTCCAAGTATAGCTCTTCTGCAGAGCTACACGGTAGTCTTCATCAAACCTGCAGACAGAGAACAACTAAGCAATCGTTCAACGCTTCACTCTTTACAACACCTCATCTGAGGCGCTGGCATGACTTAGGATTTGGGTGTAGCGGACTCATTTGGTTTGTCTCTGACCTGTGGTTGCTTCTGTACATGTAGTCCAGCACCATGAGGAGGTTTTTGAGGACAGTGGAGGTAGCTGAGCTGATGGTTGGCAAACCAGCACGCTCCTCTTTCTCCAATACTGCTGCCAAGTTTTGCTGTTACAAAGACATATGAGTGGAAGACGTATGAAAACAGTGCTGATGACAATTACAGAACACACAAAACAAAACCAAATCATATTTTAAATTAACATTATCCTTCAAAACATCACAAGTCAAAATGATTCATCTTTCAGACTGAACAATTAAAGGGATGGAAAGAGAGAAAACACAAACAGGTAAATGGCACTGTACATGGATAAAATATTGATAAATAGTTTAACCGACTAGTATTTATGCTACTGATTAGTGAGGGTGGTGACTAATTGCGCACATCCCTAGTCCTGTGTCAGTAAATTTAAATTAGGCTGCTTGGACACTGAGTTCAGCTTATATTCTATTAAGCAGCATAAATCACTTACTTTTCAGACATGACAACATAATTTGCATTAGGCTTTGTAAATATCTCCCACCTCAGTCTTTTGTCCTTGAAGCTCAAAAGAGTTTTAATTTCAGGTGTCCATAAAAAATAATATTGGCTGAATATTATTGTTTTTGGTTCTTACCATGGTATCGAATTGAACTGAATATCAAGAATCGTGAAATTTCACTGGAATTGGCAATAACCAGTGGTGGAAAGTTAATCTGTTAAGCAATTACAAATACTAGATTAAAAAAAAAACATCCTTATCATCCTCATCCTTATATTAATTCAAATTGTAGGCCTACTCAATAGTGAATTAAAGTAACTAAGTAGATTTCAAATAATAATCCAGTGGTTGCTAAAATCTTCCTTGGAGCCTACCAAGTATCCTACAAGGTAAACTACTATTTTTAATTGAGGACAAAGTTAACATGTGCAAATCTTATTTTGACAGCCTCAGAGTAGATAAACTCTTAGGGACCCTCCCTATAATTTCTGGTGCCCCCCTAAAGGAGGACCGGACCACAGGTTGGGAACCACTCGGCAAGACATAGTCAGTTAGGAATAAAATTACACTACATAAAAATATTCAACCACTAAAAGTACAAGTACCCAAAAGAGTGACTTACTTACAGTAACTTGCGTAGTTGTAATTAGTTACTTCCAAACCTGGTATCAACTACTAAACTTCTAGTATAGTGACATCCCTTCATCGTATGCATTTGACCCAGTTGTATTTCTTTTTTCTTTTTTATGGGATTTTATTGTCATTAATTGGCCATTATTGCTCATTATTGGCCATTTATTGCTTTTATTTGATAGAGACTGCTGAAGAGACAGCTGGGGTAGAGAGAGGGAATGGCATGCAGCAAAGGGCAGGAATTGAACCAGCAGTCGCTGCAGAGGACCGACAGCCTCAGCACATGGGGTGCAGGCTCCACCAATCGAACTACAGGGGCGCCCCTGATCGGGTTACTTCTGGTTTCAAATTCCAATTATATGTGTGCACTGAAGAAATACACAGGACATATCGTCGTCCTGCCACCATCAGGATGACCTACATGAGTGCCGCCTCTCTATACTTGCAATTGATTGACAGGCGTGCGTCTAACGTCGGTGGGTTATCAGTTCAATTGCTCTCTCTCACCCGCTTGCGAAAACAGATTTTGTTCGACCTGACTGTGGATGGGTGTGGATATTTCATGTACCTTCATAATGTTGATGGTGTCAGCAGTGATGCCCAGGGTGTGAAAGATGGGCACAATATCCTTCCCATTCCAGACTTTACAGGCATTCTCATATCCCCGTTCAGACATCAAGCTTTGGCTCTTTTGGATCCAGCTACAGCACAGTCAGAAAGACACCCTCAGTAAATGTTTACTCGAATTTACGAGACCCACCTCTGAGTACAACGCAGTCACTGATTCACTAACTTGATCAGGCTGTAGCAGAAGTCTCTGAGTGGCTCGTGTTTGGATCGTCTGATGTTGTTGTTGACCATGCTGTCGAGCTCATCCTTTGATGACAGCAGATTGGTGTAGTTCAAAGTGAAGCTAGCACTCTCCCTTGCACAGTCCTCAATGTTGTGGGCCTCGTCCAGCACCACGATCTGGCCTTTTAGGTCTATCTCCATCTGGTGAAAAAAACAGATTTTTTGTTAAAAACTATACTCAGCTTGTTACTCTCTTCCTCCACGTTTGATCACTCTACAATTCCTCCATTTTTCTGGCAAAATCTACTCACACTGTCTCTGATCATTGGGTCCAGAAGGTAGTTATATGGGCAGAAGATGATGAAGGCCTCCCGCATAAGTTCACGGGCAGCAAAGTAGGAGCAGGCCCGGAGCCGTTTGCCCAGTGCAACCAGGTCCTCAATGTCCCAGGCTTGATGGAGTCCATGGACGTGCTGTAATGTGTTCTGGTCCTGCATCTTTTGGACACGGTGGTAGTAGCAGCATGACGTACCCTGTGATACATTTAAAGATACACGGAGAATGGATCAAGTTAGACCAAGGTTTAAAACTGCCACTTTATTAGGGACTGGAAATCAGCCAGTCCAAGTACTAGGTGCTTTTTAAATTATTTTTTCAGTCTTTTTTGCCTTCATTATTGTAGGACAGCTGTAATGAGACAGGAAAGGGGGGAGAGAAAGTGGGGGGGTGACATGCAGCAAAGGCCGAGAGATGGGAATCGAATCCACAGCCTCTGCAGAGGACTGACAGCCTCAGGACATGGGATGTGTGCTCTGCTTAGTAGGTGATTGGAAGAACCATCTGTCTATCATGTCTAACACTGGCTAAAAAAGCCATGTCCATAGCTGGCAGCAGTCAATCCTAGGACACTGATTGGCTGCACCTCTTTTAGTGCAGACAAAGATGGATAACTTAGCCTAGCAAAATGGATTCTTGAGTCTTGGAGTGCAAAACCAGATGCCTGAAAGTGTGTTTCTAAACCATGGCCTTGTTATTTGTGCTATTGTTTTCTTACCTGCTTTCCTCAGTATAGCTAGCTGACTAACTTTGTTTCAAGCCTCGGAAGTTTAACATAACCCATAACCCTTTTAAACAGAGATGTGTGTTGGACACTTGCCTAGCAGGGTGATGTGCTCCCTTCGCTCCCGTCAAGTTTTCTCGGGTGAGAGAGACAGTTGGAGGTTGGTGTCAAAGTGATAGTGGTAAGCAGTTGTGACTACAGTTGTGAGGTGGTGAGCAAGTCAACCTTTCTGTTAGGAGAGAGCTTATCCTCATGCCCCCTCAAAACAAAAGCAACAAAACCACAATGCCATCTTCCACTGGTGTTTCACTGTGGTCATCATCATTTGGTTATTTGGTTGTCATCATTCAAGCCTCAAGATTACGACAAAAACAACAATAGCCATTTATTCCTGCATCTTTCTCCATTCTCTTTAAAAAAGAAGAAGAATGGAGAAATCAAAAGGTGGACCATAAGACTGGCTAGCAAAAATGGAGATACAACACAGCTAAACAGTGTCAGGGAAAAATAATCATATAGAAAATCAAAGGATCACAATACTTACAGCTGAGCAAACTGAATAACTACCAAGTGATCTTATGGGCCACTAACTGGTCCCAGAAGTGTCCTCAATTCAATCTAATCATGACAGACAATCAACAATATCAGCGCCACTTCTATTGCTGCCTGTCCCATAAACGCTTACGTCATTCACCTACCAAACAGACCAGAAAAATGACAGAGTTGGTTCCACTGCAGCCACATCAAAGGACATATATCTGAAACATCCTGGTTTGTGAAGTATAGTGGAAGCAAAAGGAGAAACCTATTATCAGAGCCTCACAATCACAAGTTCAAGCAATGGGAAGCCCAAGGTTATGGGTTTAGTTCATAAAGTGCAAAGAGGCATAAAAAAAATAAACAACTGACCCAAACTGCACTGAGTACTTACAATAATAGTAATTTCTCTAGTGGTGGTGGCATGGTTGTATTCAGGGCTGCAATCAAATCTATTGATTGCCTCTAACATTTCCCCAAAGCTGAAGGTGACATTGCCAAATGTTTTGTCCAAGAGAACAACCCAGTCTCACAGCAATTTCTGAAATAGTCGCAATATTTAATTTAAGACATGCATCTATATAACTGCTCAGTTAGGTTTAGGCATAGGTCATGAGCTGGGTTAAAATAACTACTTCCTTAAAACAATCAACACTGACTATTGGTCTCTCATGTGAAGCAAACCCTGGCCTCCTGTATCAAAGTCCTGCAACTTCTCTTTATAGACTATGTTTGTCATTACCACTTTGAAAGTCTGACTGTTTAAAAAAAAAAAAACAATTCACAAATCATGTTCATGTACACTAATCAGTAGATATGGTATTTGGCTGTACAAACAGTTCAAAATCCAAACATATTCAGATTAGTATCATAGACGACTCAAAAAAATTAATCACAAACGAGAACATTTGGGCATTTTGTTAAAACATGACTCAAAACAATTAACTGATTTGCAAAACAGTTGCAGAACAATTTTCTGTCAAATGACTGATTGATTAATCATTGCAGTTCTATTTCTTCTTGTTCATTTGAAGAAAAGTTTTGATGAAGCATGGTCTAAAGCGAAGATGGTAATATTTAAAATTGAAAATCTGACCTACTCTTTGAGGACTCAAAAAAACAAATTCTACCAAATTTGGAATACATGGATTGAATCTGTGCAGACTTTTTCCGACTCCACTAATGTTTCAAGCCCCCTTCCTTTAAGTGATGAGAACAGTACAAATTTAAGATCCCTTGGTTCTGTTGTGTATAGTTCTGTTTTTAACAGAGTATGAGAAGAGCTAGAAGAAAGTTTAACACGTAACTGCTGGCAGATTAGTGTAGAATTACATATGGATTTATTAGATGTTACGCAGGTGAATACTGATGAATGTATGTGATGTGATAAACTTGTATGTATCAAGAGCTATTCCTAAATATACCTGAAGACTGAAAGTTTTCTAAGAATTGAGCAGCAGCTCACAGGTACTGCAGCTTTTAAATACCTCTTCCCCTACAAATGCAGGTATATGCAAAATAGGAAAAAGGCTTAATGTAAAAATGTCAAAGACTGTAAACTATGAAAATTCCTTTCCAAAAAGAAAACTGATACAAACTGTCAATTAATAGCCCCTTTGATCAAAAAGAAAATTATATTGAACAGAATCATTCATCTTCCTTTTTATTAGTAACAACTATTCCAGTTTAAAGACAGTTAAATATGTAACACTAGAATTTCCTATATTTCTGAGATAACTGGACTGTTGAATTTCTTTTCCTCTCTCTGGTTTCCAATTTAACCACAGGTGACATACAGTATTTCAGAGTCTGCCTGTGATCAGGTGTTCCAGCTATTGTAGTGCTTTACATGTCCTGACACTCATACACTGAATGAAGAAGATGTGTAAAGAAGCAGCATCTCACGTACCAAGCCCCAATTACTGTGTCAAAGGAGGTGTCTGCTTCATATGTCCCACCCTGTTCTTTATGAGTTTAACAGCTGGAGGTGACACTGTCACACACAGATACTGTATGCCAGTGGACTCAGTAACCCTCAGACGGAATAATCATCTCTGGGTGAAATGATCTACTCCTCACAATGATGTGCTAAGCTTGGACACTTTGCTGACACTGAACTGTCTGCTAAGTGAAAGGGGAGTTGGGGGGATTAACGGCTGTGCAGCCACATTTACGCAAGTCAGGACAGTTTACAGCACAGTTAAAACAGAGGGAGGTGTTTTGACTGAAGACGCCACTAGCTGAATCAGTGTGTGCCTTTAGAGCATGGTAACCTGACACTGACCAGACTAGACCCCAAGGTGATGAGGACTCCAGTGAGAGGTTATGACTGGGCCAGCCATTTCACATGAGTGAGACAATTGCCGAGGGAGGCAAACACCTCCAATGACAGCGTAATTGTCTTCATTACAGTAGGCGCCTCAACTTTAGGAAAGTATGGGAGTTACAAGTGTCTCATGTCTCTAAGAAAAGGTCCCTCAATGGTTCTTGACATTTCAGTGTGTCAAAAAGAGCCTGCCGGACCAATTGTGGATATTGTAGCAGCATAATTGCTACTCTGGGGCGACATTATTGAAGGTGGTTTGTCTGGTAGCAGCAGATACCTGTGGGTTTGTGTTACAGAGGGAATAAAAAACCTTCGTACCAAAGGTCTATTCACAATACATGATGACGTGAGGTCAACTGAGTATGTGTGTGAGGGAGAGAAATCTACTGGTATCAAAAAGTTCAGGTCCAGAACTTCTCACTGTGAGGCAAGAGGGTCCACTAATAGGGGGGTCAAAGTGGCACACATGGACTAAGGTGATCTTTATTAAGAGATATCTGAATGGGAAGGGACAAGATTGTGGTACCAAAAGCATTCTGATCTCCTCTTGTAGTCACAGTAGTACTGACCATTCACTTTCAGTCTGCTTTGGTTGCACGCAGGTAAACAGTCTGTGTGTTTTGGGATTTTTTAATCCCTTTTTGGACAAGGTATTGACATGGTTTCCGAGATCCACAGGTCTCAATCCAATCAAGCATCTGTGGGATGTTCTGGAAGACCAAGTCCAGTCCATGGAGGACCCACCTTGCAACTCACAGGTCTTAAAAGATCTGCTGCTAATCATGGTGCCAGATACTACAGGACACCTTTAGAAGTCTTTTGGAGTCCAGACCTCAATGGCTCAGAGCTGTTTAGACAGATTAGGCAGATGGTTTTGATGTTGTGGCTGACAGTGTATCTTTATATGTCTGTACTGGCATTTATTAGTTTTTGGCCAATGTATACAGCAATACCACTACATCTTTCGGGACATAGAAGTTGTTGCAGGAAAAACATTAGATTTGTGACCCATATGTTTTCAAGTTGACCACAGCTGCTTCTCTCTGCGAGAAGTCAAAGACACATGTAATGCTTGTATGAAGAGAAACTGATATCAAAAAGCTAAATTTCAGGTGGAGTATTACTTCAAAGTTAAAAACAGGTTTAATGTGAATGTAGGTGTGTTTGACATCCTCACATCTTCGGCCTCCAGCAGTTCCTTGCAGCGTTCGTTGCGGTTGGCGTGAGGTGCCACCGCTGGATTGACACAGGTGTGGCCTCGACTGGATAAGATGGTCATGGGAACATGGGCGTAAACAGTGCGCTTCAGCTCGTGGGTGATCTGAGTTATCTGCTTATGTGTGCGGGTGCCAAAGAAGATCTTAGGAAGCTTCTTTTTGCCATCTTTTTCTTTGTCCTTCACACCGTCTTTGGTTGAACCACACGGGCACTGGGAGCAGGGTTCAGGGGTCTGGACAGAAAAAAAGAAACAAATGCTGAGCGATACTTCACTACAATTTCAGCATTTTAGTATGTACTACAGTTAAATCCACCTCCTTTGGCATATTTTGAGCAAAATGTAATTTTAAAGCTGAAACAACAGTCCTTTACAGCTGTGCTGACCCTAGGGCTGCAGCTAACGATTATTTCTTCAATTAATCAATTAACACTTTTTTAAAATGTCAGAAAATGATGAAAAATGTTGGTCAATGTTTTCCAATGTTTTCCTCAGATGTCTTGTTCAACTTAGAACCCAAAGATATTCAGTTTACTGTCATAGAGAAGTAAAATGATTGTGTGGTATTTTTAACATTTATATTCCCTAATGCTATAACATCAAGTCTAATCAGCTGGAGATAATACACTGTCGAAGGCAAAATCAAACATTTGGGAGGATTCTGGTGCCCTCAATGACTGTCAGAATAATGCCGTCTGATGCTTTGCTTAAAAGTTAAAAAAGTATAAGCTTTTGATAGCAGCGAGCTAGGCTCATCAACACTATGGAAACACATTGACAGCTGCAGGGGCACAGGCGCTGCCCCAGCTGACAACAAGTGAGTGACTGTATGTGCGTTTAATCACGGGTGCAGGTTAGGTCGCAGGGCTTATATTCACGGTTCCGGACAGGTGTGGATTTGACTTTGAGATAATTACAGGTAACAGACTGGTTCTGGTTCTCAGCTGTGCAGGTGTGAGCAGGAACAAGTTTGGAAAACTGAGCCCATGCAGGATTCTGAATCACCGCAACATCCAATACATATTCCACTTCACCACGTCTTTCTGTATGATGCAAAATGGCAGATGACACACCTCTTTACACTATGGCTGCAACAACATATACATGCACATGGTACTTATTTATTTATAAAGATACTGTTAATAAATCACTATTTTTATATTTTATAAATCCCAATGAAAATGAAAGGTAAAAATTACCATTCCCATTAAAGTTGAGGCTGATATTTTAATTGCAATATCTATGAAAATAATAATAATAAAAAGTTAAATCAATCATCAAGTATTATGTTCACACACATAACATGCTATCATGTGAGGGAGGCAACATGCAACTACATCTCATCACTATGACCCACTGGTTGAATAGGCGCTCTGAAGACTGTCTTGTATACTCTTTTGAAAAACACAGAGAACCATAAAGAATTTGTATCCATACATAAAGTGTCCTGTCACTCTCCACCAGGTGACCTTTTGAGTCTGAAAGACGATAGGACGCCATTGTGGCGGCTGAGAAAATCTAGCTGCTTCATAATTGGCCGTCCAGTGACGTGGTGAATTCTTTCTTTCCCCGCTCAAAGGTAAAGTGTAGCTGGCAACGCTTATGAAACTGATCCTGTTTATGTGTGGAGCTCTTTTAAGTGGTGTACTCTTTGACCATTCAGTGGCTCACATAGACCATCCAATCACAGGCTTCTCAAAGACAGTACGGGAACTATAATATAATTTATGATAATGTACTCTAAAATGTATCATTATCAGTATTATCAGCAGCAGGAGTTGCAGCAGTAATTTATCTATAAGTTTATCTATATAGCACCAATATAAAGATAAATAGGTCTAGTAACACATTATTAGGTTTGATTAATTTGTTTTTATTTGATCAAATTCATGTGCCTATTCAAAATAAAAGAAAACATGAAAAAAATCGAATAAAAATCACTGTTACAACAATCTAGGTAAATACTTCATTTAAGAAATACATTTTGCAGATTATACACTGGTTTAACTAGTTTAACTGTTTATTTTTCACCCCCTGGAACCCCCTGGTAGCTACAAGTAACTCATCTGTATTTTATTTTAACTTCTTCACATACTTTCCTTTCTCTTGCTGGAGGCATTTTTTGTGGTATGTTTGTTAAAGCGGGCCCTATTTTAGTGTTAATGTCGGAAATAAATACATTCTAGCAGAAAGACATCACTTTGAGTCTACACAGACAAAGTCCATGAAATTCTGTTAAACCTGATCTGCTCCATTTATAATTTCAGCTACAAGTAAATTCAATTAATTGTCTTACAGGGAACTGCCTTGCTAACTATGATATAATATCAATAATACCCATGTATGGATAACATATAAATCAAATATAAATGAGCATGACTTTGACTTTGAGTTAGAGCTGGGCAATATACGAGACAAGATATTGTCTTAGGCCATATCATGTGATAACGATTCATCTAAGTTTGGTCTTTTCCTGGTTTTAAAGGCTGCACTGCAATAAAGTGATGTAATTTTCTGACTGCTCTAGCTGTTTTATTATTTGCCTTTACCCATTCAGTCATTACATTCACATTACTGATTATTTATCAAAGATCTCACTGTGTTAATATTTTGTGAAAGCATCAATAGTTGATATCTTGATAAATACTGACATGAGGCATTAGGTCAAAAATATTGTCAATTTTATCATCTTTAGAGCACACATCATGTGATCACTCACAACCTACACAATCAATAGTTATAAATATTGACAGATATGAAAATTCACCATTGTTTTTTACTGTACTATACCAACAAGGCCTCCTTAGAGTACAATCAAGCAGAGGGACTTGGCATAGATTAGCTGGGATAAAATTATTTACTTGCTTTTCCTGGGAGCAGCAGAGAAGTTAGTGTTAAAGGTATCAACCAGGAGAAAAAACAACCTTTATGTTGGAAGACAGACCACTCAGATCCTGAACACAGGGAAGTCCAGACAGCAAAGTAATGTTTCAGATTCAGTGTTTTTCAGATGTCTAAAGTGTGTCAATCAAGTCAAACACTTAACAATAGCAAGACATCTTTTGAAAAAGTTTGAGTCATCTGATTTTAATGCCCCTTCAAGCAAATTCTAATTTGTGATACCAGGCTATATAAATAAAATCTAACTTGACAGGGAGATTCATTAAGCTATCATATGGGTAACAGTGTAATATTATATGTATAAATGTACAAACTGCAGCATGGGGCAGAAAGAACAGTGCCTGAAAAATGCAAACAAATGCCAAATTTTGCATTGAAGTCACTGGAAACCAGTTTAAGATGTACATGCCATTTACAGCAGGAGAGGAATACTGAAACATGGTATTTCAGAGATTGTGACAGTCTTGTATTTATGAAAATGAATCATCAACTTTGGCTAAGAAAATAAAAACAAAATTAATCATGGTACAATAACATTTATACCTAAAATTATACATGATACTGACTTGGGAAGTTGATTTAGAGTCTCCCTTAATCCCTTAAACAAACTAGGCTTAAAGCAAAAATCATATTAAAAGTTAAACTCCGTAACATATAAACACACTCATGCACAATTTATTACACTCAGAGGTTTTGCTGCTACTTATTCTGGAATAACCAAAAACTTGTAGTGGCTAATGTTAGCAAACATTCAGAAATTGTTCTTTAACATTTTTTTTTTTTTTTTCAGGGAATTTAATCTATTGCTATTCTTCTCTCATGCTATTGTTGTATTAGGTTTTAGAGTATAAGTCTAAGAACCACTTGTTACCATAGTGAATGATGTTCAACACAAGTGAAATAGTCGCACTTAAAGTTATACAGTTACATACGTTCTTATGGTCTCTAAATGTGAACAGGTGTTGCCCACAGTTAGAGATATAAACAGTTTCTCAACTGACTGTCCTATAGTATGATATTAGTGCTGTACCCAACACTTTGAAGCTCTTTTCATAATGTTGACATTCAAACTCTAAATCAATATTTGAATACTGCACAGCTTTTTTTTTCCTAGTATTATTCATATTATTATGTTCTGTTTAAGCTGGTATTTCTGCACAGTTGCAGATTTAAAAAAAAGCCAATTCTAATATTATTAGTATTATACTATTTGCAGATTTAGATTCCTATGGTGGTTGTGTAGGATTGTTTCTGACTTATGTGATCCAAACATTTTCAGTAATTCCAGTGCAGCCTTTCAAAAACAACATTTTCATTGCAGTTAAAAAAAACAAACAAACTAAATGCTCTCCTGCTTCCTGCACACAAATGGAGACCACGCACCAGTATTAACATGGCAGTCTGATGAGTATGTATAGTACGATATGAGTATAGAATTATAAATCTTCTCAAAGAGGATTTTATCCACATGGGTAAGATGAGTCATGATCTTGAATCACAACAGTACTATCTGTCTCCACTACAATCATGCGATATGTAAAGATGAGAGGAGAAGATTATCCACTAATCACTGTCTTTTGAGTGGAATAACAATAGATTGGTGATTTCCTGAAATTACTGTTGGGTGGGCCTTCAGAGAGAACCGATATCGTAGCACTTTCAATTGTTAAATAGTTGATGGCATCAGACCAAAAGGTCAACACTGACACGCACACCTTGTCCTCCGTGTGGTATTATCTTCAGACTTTTGTATAAAAGTGTCTGGCCTCTTTCTTCAGAGATTACTATAGATTTGTTAATTGTGAATAAACATACCTCACGAGCTTGGCAAACATGTTTGTCCCTAAATCCTCAACAAATTACCTGATCGACTCCCCGTAAGAATGAATGGTATGTGTTGTGATGCAATGCACCTCATGATGGGGATCAGGAGGTAGCACTTCTGATGACAGATGAGTAGTTCGAGTTACCCGGCAGCTCAGATTTTCCAAGCATGTTTGCCCATCAAATATTACAATGTGTGATGGAGTGTAGGCCAAAGGGAGCCCTTAGAGAGCCGTCTCTCAGAGTTAAGAGGGATAACGAGCCCTGAGCCCATGTGAAAAATAAACAGAGGTGCTGCGGGGCCCCAACACCAGTTCAAGTTACCTTTCTCCTCTGGAACAGTTACGCTCCACAGCCTGGGCCCTGAGCCCGATCACCTTACCTGCTGCTGCCACATTAAATAGAGCCATCCAAATATCCTGCCCCAAGATGGCCAATAATTACTTATTCATTGGCAGGTGGGGGGAGGAGGGGTGGGTTGGGGCAGTGTAGAAGGGCTTGCTGATGAATAGAGGCCCTTGTCAAATGCGGCAGCAGGAAACAGCTGACACAAGAGTATCCTTTTACGCGCTTGCCTCCCGAGATGCCAGGACAACAAGGTTTCAAGCCTGGCCCCACAGCCCAGAGCAGACACCCCCTAGAAAGGAATGTAGATAACTGGCAAAAGGGGCAAATGGGACGCCAGCTCTGCTCGCAACAAGAACGTACTGGTTCTTTCAGCACAGAACAATTCCACTGGTGTTGCTCCTTGGGTGCCACTAGCAATGAGAATGCCCTCAGTTTGTCACGAGGGAAGTGCTTTCTTATAAACGCAACAGTAACAGGTACGCTGTATCTGACAGGTACACTAAGTTTCTTTAGGTTTACTAAGTTTACTTAGTTCAAGTATACTAAATTTCCTTGGTACACCTGCACTGCCAAGGTGTAAGTGTACGCAGCGGCTAAAGCTTTCTTGAATTGACAGAACAGAGGTCAGCGGTGTTACTGAACACCTCAGAATATTCACAGGTAGGCTTCTGTTGCTATACACCCTGCCAACACCTGAGAGATGGAAATCTCACACTCGAGGGGGCCAGTCAGAGGGCACTGAGGGGCCGCAGGCAGTGGATCACTTCGGTATCACTGGCGCCTCTCACTGGACGCCAATTTGCTCCTCATTCCACAGCTTTCGAGGGCTTGGAATTCATTCCAATAAGGGTGGGCTTCAATAGCCAATACCTCGGAAGACATGACACCGAACACCCCCTCCTCCCGATATGACCACACCGTGCAGGTAGGGGCCCTGGCAAATATCTGCCCTCCAAAGCACCTGTTTATCCCTCGGGCGCAGTAACCAGCGGGTGAACCCCATTCAATATTTATCCCCGTGGCTTTCACAGATCAGCGGCCCAGGCGAGGCAAACCCTCTTAATTAAAACTGGAGCTTGCTTCAAAGGGCCCCATTCAGGCCGTCAGTCAGCGCTCGCGGGACAAAAGAGCCCGGGTCATGTAGCTGCAGGGAAACCAGAGATGGACGCGCTTTTTCGACTTCACTTTCCCTCCTCCTCTTTTTCCACCTCCCACCATCCACGGGTCTAAATCCAAGCCACACACCTGTGGCAAGTAAAGACGCAGTTTGAAGAGTTCAACCATTCCTGCGAGCTGAGCAACAGTATTCTATGGCTTAGCATGTCAAATGATTATGGCTAACCTGTAGGTCTTTGGAACGTGGAGAGAACTCAGGAACATGGATTATTCACCAGAAACAGCATCTAGATACTTTTCAGAACATGGTGTTACTTGAGGCACCTAGTTGGTTGCGTCTGACTGCAGCAATTGATTCACAAAAAATGCTATACTTTTTCATGATAAGACCAAAAACATTCAACCTAATAGTCACAGCAGAAGATGATTCATCATGAATGTTCTGAGCCACCAAATAATCAGCATTTAAATATGTCAATCTTTCCTTGAAACTTTCAAGAATTTCATCCTGATACCAAAACACGGTTACCTTCAAAATACTCTGTTGTTAGTTTTTTCATTCCACCCAGCTAAAACTAACACAGTCTATCACGGCCCTGCAATATTAATTCACTCAGTTTCAGTTCATTTCGCAAGCAGAGATGTAAAACATTACCAGCTTCGTAAATGTGAGGATTTGTTGCTCTCCGTTGATATATGTGATTCTAAAAGAACTATCTTTGGATTATGGATGGATGGTCGGAAGAAGCAAGAAATCTGAAGATGTTACCTTGAGCTGCAGGAACTATTTTCTGATCTTTTCTAGACAAAAAGCTTAATCGGTTAATCATGATTATCATTATCCAATTTTATGATCATTTTAAAGGCTGCTGATTTTTCATATATTTTTGGGGAGTTTATGCCTTTATTGTGATAGTGCAGCTATAGAGAAGACAGGAAAGGGGGAGAGAGAGTTAGGCAATGACACACAACTAACAGCCACAGGCTGGAATTGAACCCACAGCCTCTGCACATGGATTGCATGCTTCACTAGCTAAGCTACAGGGACTCCCGGTGCTGTTGAAATTTATTATATTAAGAGGTGTTTATTTTATTATTATAATATTTTGTCCACGCTCATTAAAATAAGTGAGGTGTGTACATTTATAATACACTACAATAAGTGGATCTACTACCACCTGTCCGATAAAAAATTATGAAAAGCTGATTGAGATGCCTTCATGTTGGTGTTTCCAGAACTTCATAATGTGTTATAGCTTTATAATTTGTCAGGTGACAGGTTTATTTAACATACAATGGTCTCCATACTCAAGTATACTAGGATTTCTCTTTCCATTGACCAGTATGTACAAGAGAGAGATGGCAGCCAGAATGTCAATATGACATTATGACACAAAGATTTGACAAGGCTCCCCTACCCCTTTGATGACTACAGGCTGGTGCTTCTGAGTTTGAAAGAAATTGATAGAAATTTTGTTATAAATTGTTCTGTTTCTAACTCCATGGTGCATGTTGATTTTACTTCATGTGTTGTTTTGTATTTAACTACGGTGTGTTAGGGGGTTAAGGGAAGTCAAGCTCTAAGTAATTTATATATCACTTAACTTCATGTTAAAGAGCTGAAAATGATCACATGGATAAAAACATCAGAATAGTAACATCAAATCCTAACAGCTGTATGTGAACACACAGGTCCAGGTTTACAACATATACTGCTGTAGTAACCTTATAGTTATATAAACTTTGTTTTCTGTTAAAACTAATGTACCTGTTTGTAGAAACATGAATTTGCGGTGTTGAAATGAGTCATGTTAAGCCCACAGTTCACAAATTGGACTCTTAAAACAGAATCTTGGTCAATTTGGTGGTGTCTACCACCACCCAGTGGTGACAGTGAATCATGACATTTAACTCATTGCTGTCACAGTGCAACTATAATCAGTTATCCAAAACCAGTTATAATCAACAGGATTCCTGCACTTTTTTCCAAAGTCAAATTCAAGCATTTTTCAAGCATTTTCAAGGTTTGCCCAAAATGTTAAAGATCTTATTGTACTATAAACAACCAAAATTATGTTTCATAGTTCAGAATTCTACAGAAGGAAGGTAAATCAAAAAAGTTTCATGTTTCAAAATGGGACATTTGTCTGTAAGTTGACTTGGTATCCTATTCAAGGTGCAACAATTAATCGATTAATCGGATATTAATCTTTTAAATTAATCTCCAACTATTTGGATAGGTGAGTAATTGGTTTGATTATTATTATTATTCATTTTATTTATTTATTTTTTTTTAGGAAAAAAGTCCAGATTCTGATATCAGCTTCTTAAATGTGAATATTTTCTGGTTTCTTTATTCCTCTCTGACAGTTAATTGAATACGTTCGAGTTGTGGACAAAACAAGACATCTGAGGACGTCATCTTGGACTTTGGGAAACGGTGATCAACATTTTCTGACATTTTATGAACTAAATGACTAAATAATCATCACAGGAAAGACTTGAAAAATTGGTCTTAAGATGTGGAGCACACAGATGTCCATGTGCTTCACATGGTTGGACCTATTTTTCAAATGACAAGATTGTGACAAGATTAATTAAACAATTATGGTTTTGAGTCATTTAAAAAAAAAAAAGTTTTTATTATTTCAGTTTCTTAAATTTGAGTATTTTCTCTAAGTTCTGTATCTAAACAGCAAACTATTTGGTCAGACAGCGATTTATTGTGAAAGTAATGCAAAACACTACATTAAAATTCAAGTATTCTCAAGGATTTCCAGCACCTGTAAAACCCTGAATTTACAGCATCATCCATGAGAGGATTTATCAGTCTGTGTCTCTGTGGGTTTTGGTGTGAGCTGCAGAATTTTGGAGATATTGGCCTTAGAGATGTCTGACTTCTCTCCAATATAATAGGCACTCAAAGCACCAAAAAATACATTTGAAAAATTAAACACCGGTGTCTCTTTCCAAAAATCATGACCTGGTTTCTCAAGATAAACCACAGACCTCAGGGTGACCTGGTAGCTCAGTTGGTAGAGCATGTGTCCTATCTATCCTATGTCTATATACACACAGTTTTTAAATTTTTCAACTGTATTTTTTTTTTTTTTGGGCGCTTGGAGCACCACAAGCCGAGTGCCATTTAGTCCCATTATACTGGAGAAAAGGAAGACATCTCTACAGCTGATATCTCCAAAACTCTGCAACTCTCACCAAAAAAATCTAGAAGCATATATAGCACTACAGGCCAGGGGAAAAATATGAATTTTTTTATTTGGGGGTGACGTGTCCCTTTAAAAAACAAGCAATTGCTCTTTTCTATTCCCAGGAAGACATGACAATTTACCAGTCTCGATAATACCAGAAAGAGCTAGATGGACTTCAGCCGTCATCTATTTTATTATTTACACATGTGCTTTTCTTATTGTTATATGTCAAAATGTACTGTGAAACATACCCATCCAAATATATGACCACACTACTGGTGTGACTTAGCATCTGTCTGGAGTGTACTCACGCAGCATGCTGAGGACAACCCAGCTGCCTGGCTGTTTGGCTCTGCTGTTCGGCTCGGAGGACTTATCGTCCCATTTCCCAGCTCCAGCTCATCATCTATGAATACCACTCCCTGCTCCAGACGCTTCCTCTTACGACTCTAAGGAACAAGCACAGAAATGTTACTTCACCAAGCTGTACATTATTCAGAATACTTCTACACAACAGAACCAGTAATAGCGTTGTTTGACAAGAAAAAAATCGCAAGCAGCATGCTTATTATCAGTACACATTATCCTTTTGACTTGAAGAATAATGTCACCTTATTTTCATACAGTGTGGTTACCTAAGAGGAGGGTGATAAATTTCAACCTGAAGCAGTGTTTGATCACTGACAGACCCAAGTGGCCATTTAAGAAGAGTGATAAGTCAGCTGTCAATGGTCGTATAAAACAGAGCAGTCAAAAAATAGAATTACTGCCTCACAGTTGAAGACCTTGAATGAATTTTATATGAAACTTACCGCTACATTGACCTGAAACTTTAAAGGAATTTAATATGACATGTATCTGTGGCAAAATGTAAGTTCTCACTAAACGTGTGATTCCAGTGAATAGTTCACAGTGAGAAACATGCCGTCTTCACTTAGACACTGATTTAGAGCTGGACATTATGTCCTAGTGATGTTGACCTAAAATGTCATCAACTCATCCTTTTATCCTATTAAATATTTGTGTGTAATTTCGTCATAATTAGCATATTAATTAGCATTATATTTTGAGTTATTGCCAAAATGTATTCAGTGAGGTCAGTGTGACTTCTAAATCACAGAGGTCCTTCCATACAGTCATGAATGTACACAAATTCAAGATTAGCTGCAGACAAGATACAGGTCTGTTAATCACGCACACACATGCACAGAGGGAAGCCATACAGTACAATATAAAGCATCGACGACTACCTTGTGCTTAGCAGTGCGAATGCGCTTCCTGTCTGGCTGGAAGTCGTCGTCCTTCTCGCGGTCAGAGCTGAGGGAAGCCTGGAACATCTCAGAGAGACGAGAGGATAAAGACTGTCTCTTGGGCTGCGACTCCTCTGGTAATGTTGCTGAAACACAGTATGTGCAATACAGAAAAAGATATGGATTATATCAGACCTGCAAACTCATAAGAGACATGGGTGGGGGGGGTCTGTGGGCGTCCTCCCCCACAGGAAACACTGTGTGATTTTAACATGTAAGCATGTTGTGCATCTTCCATTTCTGTTTAAACAGTGGTCTCTTATCTTCTGTACATATTTTTTGAGCCTGAGAAACCCTAAGGTGTGTGAGGAGAAAAGAAATGAGGAGAAAAGCAAGGTAAGCAGGTAAAATTAGTTTGTGACTAAACGATAAAATAAGGTGGAGAATTAAGTAGAATTAAAGTGGTGAAATGCTGGCTACAGTTATACAAGTTTCAGATGCTACCACAAGTAAGACAAAGGATACCTACCATGTTCAGGTGCTGGAGGTGGTGGCTGTGCCGGCTCTTTGCAGGGTGACACGGTAAGGTCTACAACCTCAGGTTTGGCTGCTGCTGGAGCTGTGGTGGTCTCCTTGGCTCTGCTGTGGCACAAGCACTGACAGGGGTTGGCGACGCTTGACTTCTTACAGTCTCCGCTGTTTTCATCTGACTGGCCCTTGTCATTCACAGGGCTTCCTCCTTCCTGCAGTTTAGCTGTCATGACAGATTGAAAAACAGAACTACCAGTGAAACTGACTCTCAGTCGGTACATGGGGTGGGCTGCATTGACAAAAGAGAAAAATTTACAAACAAGAAAATAGTGAGAAAGAAAATTGGAATATGGATAAGATTAACAAACAGTTAAGTTTCAACAAAAATTAGTCTCATCTAGTCTCACATCACCATGTAGATACTGTAAAAATATATCATTCATCTTAAAGGACCAGTCTGTAAGATTTAGTGGCATGAATGAATGAACAAATGACCAAAACTAATACTGGGTGACTTTAATGGTTGCTCTTTAACATTTGCACTGCCACACTATCAACAGTATGTGAAATGCTCTATCAGAGGGTTAAAAACTAATGATCTAAGCTATGGCAATATTAAGACTACAAGAAATAAAGACAGACCACCACCAATACTGTGTTTTTATTACAATTCTACAAAAATGAAAAACTAGAAAGACTTAATCTGACTCTCACGATTCCCTTATGCATTCCTTCTGGTCTTGTACAAAACTGAACAAAGTGTGGAACGAAATCCAAGACTGGATATCTACTACATCTAAAACTAAAATATTTTTTCAGCTTAACTGGGCATTTTTCAATACACAGAAAAAATAAGATACCCTTCGGGATGGGAGATTATGTTCATCTATAAGAAGCTCATTTTAAAACACTGGAAAAAAAACAGAAGCTCCCACTCTACAGATCTGGAAAGATTTGATGAGATATTATTTGTCAATAGAAAAGACATTGTCTGAGGATAACAACAAACTAAAGCAATTCAACGAGGTTTGGGAAAACATATGTTGCTCTATAAGATTTTAAACAAACTAACTGGGGCAGAGAAGAGAAGGGGGGACTCTGGTGGAGATCAAGGACAGAGAACTATTGTGAGTTGTGTATTAATGTGTGTGCATGTGTGAGTGTGTTTGAATGTTGTGGCGGTGAGTGAATGGGAATGAGAGAAATATGAATAGCAGGTCGGAATGAAAGTCTTGTGTCTTGTATTTTATGTCTTGTGTATATAAATGTATGGAGGGAGTGATGTTTTGGGTTGCATGACACCATCCAAGGATAAGACATGTTATGGAAACACATTATATGTTTAAAGGTATTATTAGTTTAGTGGCTGAAAAATTGTAAGTAAAACCTCATGGTATGAAATCAATAAAGATAATTATACAAAAAATAAAAAATAGAAAGACTTAATCAAGATAAGTGAAAGTTTGGGAGGAAGGCAGTGTAAAGACTTTACAAGGTTGCTTTGAATGCATGAACCGTGAGATTTCCCAGATACTGACAAATACACAAAAGTGGTTACATCCTATATTAACTCTGTGTAGATAACATGACCCCCGCTAAACACACAAAAGCATTATGCAAATATTAAACCCTGGGTTCCTGCAAATATAAAAAAAAAGTATTCTAATTGAAAAAGAACGGGCATTTAAAATAAATATCAGAAGCACAGGAAAAGTAATTCAGACATA
The DNA here is from genome assembly GCF_056507025.1 of Lutjanus erythropterus. Taxonomy (NCBI): domain Eukaryota; kingdom Metazoa; phylum Chordata; class Actinopteri; order Lutjaniformes; family Lutjanidae; genus Lutjanus; species Lutjanus erythropterus. The sequence continues at coordinate 5,398,249 of NC_139320.1, forward strand.
AATATAGCAGTAAATAAATCAAGCAAAGAGGGACTATAATGCTAAAGTGGTCAACTACAATGACAATGATATCAGGGAGGTGAGGTGTGGCATTAAGACAATTTCAGCTTTTCCACTGGCACTTTTGGCCACACCAAGTCAAACCGTGGTGAGCTGATTTCCATTTAGATTAGTTTCTCTCCTGTGCTGCTGTTTGCATTTTCAGATATCAGCATTAGTTTACCATTTCATATAGGCCATCAGCTGTATCAGACTTATGTTGAGTTACTGTTGATGATACCTCAAACGAAAACATTTCCTGATTGTGGTGCTTCGTAATTAAAGCATTTAAATAACAAAACAGCAAAGGGCTTTAATTGTGAAGAATTTAAGGAAACGGCGTGTTTATCCGATTGATGTTCATGAACCATTTATCCACCGCTTCACAACTGTTCAACTCGACCTTCATCAAGCTCATCTTCAGTTAAAAGATACACCTTCAAGTAAGTAGCCCTGTTGTAATTGAAATCCAAACCCCTGTTGTGCTTTGCTGACAGGCCACGTCAAACCAAGTCAAGCTAAGCCAGCTCATGTACATGTATTTGGAAAAGGCATAAATGATTGGTCTGACCTCACAGCAGTCCAACTATGCTCAAACAGCAGAATCTGCCGGCAACTTAAATTGCCTTTTTGCACATCGCAAAATTTACAGATGACCCCAACTTTAGCCCAGGAGTGACTGGAGAGACAGTGGCTCACCAATACATGTAACACCAGATAAACACTAGGAAATACATTTATCCTAATGGATTGGAATGGAATATGCTCCATAAGTGTTCTGAGCAGTGAAGCCCTGTATTTACTGAGCTTTTTCCAAGTGTCACTGGAAGAAATTCAGAAAATGTCTAAAATAATAATTAGCCCACCACCTACAAAGACAAACCCCTCTAAATTAAATTATTTTGTCTGTTCTGGGCTCCTGTAGAATCACGGCAGTGCAACATGGTGACCTCTATAGATACAAGAGCTCATTCTAAGGTAACAAAAACAAAACAGTTCTTATTTTCGCATGATTATACACTAAGACACACTAATATTATATTCCACTTATGCCAATAAATCTTACATCTTGGACCTTTATGTCTTGTAATCTATGAAAAAGTAAAAAGATTCCAAGTGACACTACCTATGTAAGATAGACTTCTGCTCTGATTAATCTGTGCACCAGAGCTCTTTCATTTTGCTTGGGGATACCAGTACACCCTAGTCTCAGTAAGAGCAGCAGACTTACCAAGCTGAGCCTTCTGCCAGGCCAGGGCAGAGCAAAGCAAGGCCAAGCTTTTTCCACTTCCTGTGGGACTCTCCAGCAAACAGTGTTGCCCAGAGTTCAGCCCTCGTATAATCTGCAGACAAGATATAGACACATTTACACCAGCACTTAACTGCCTCTGCATTTACCCTCTATGTAATGTCTAACAGGTTTGGAACAAATCCACATATAGTATTGCACAATTTCAGGTGACAGTGGTTTTGTTTCATTCTGAGGGCATTTCTACCTTTTCTAGTTTAAAGCACAAACAGGTTGCATTCTCCACCACAAGAAAAAGTTTGTGACTTTAACATGTAAACAAAGCATTCTGGTGTGCTATATTTCTTTTTAAAAAAAGACCTACATCTTCTGCTCGTCTTTTCTGCAGACATTACTCCTTAGTTGTACCTTGTGTATTGGCAAGAATCTTATCTAATTTTTTTTTTTTTTATACAATTGCAATTGTATAAAGAACAAACCATATGTATAACAGTTGATTTAAAAAAGTTTACTTTTTATGCAATCAGAACAGTGAAGATTGGTAACAGCACTACTATCTGGCAGTCATGGATTTAAACACAATACAAAATGAACCACTGCCATGAATCTTTGCATGCGTCACAATATCACGATAATGTTTGAGAATCTAAGTAAAATAAAAAGTACTAAGAGGGGTACTACAATAACAGTTACTTTACTTTGTACTTTTACTTTAGTATTTTATGTAGGACTTCAAATGCCGGATTCATCATTATATCCACATCACTGATGATTATTTATCAAAAATCTCATTGGGTTAATATTTTGTGAGAGCATCAAGAGCCACCACTACAATACTGTCACAATATCGACAGAGGTATTTTGTCAAACATTGTGATATTTGATTCTGTCCATATTGCCCTGTCCTATCTGTTGGGTAGTGTAATTGATAGCAGTGCATCATATCCTATAACAGCGTTTCCCAACCCTGGTCCTCAGAGCTCACTGTCCTGCATGTTTTAGATGTTTCCCTGCTCCAACACACCTGATTCACATGATCAGCTCATCATCAAGCCTCTGCAGAAGCCTGATCATGTGAATCAGGTGTGTTGGAGCAGGGAAACATCTAAAACATGCAGGACAGTGAGCTCTGAGGACCAGGGTTGGGAAACACTGTCCTATAAGATCATGTGCTTGCACCATTTTAGAATTTACGGTTCGTTTTTTGGAGAAAATGTTTATATCAAGATATACATCATATGATGAAATAGTCTAAAAATATTGAAATATTGTTTATAGGCCATATGATCCAGCTCCAGTATAATGAGAAATAAACTGATAACAGGGTCATATGCTGTGCGGTGGAAGTGTGGAAAAATGAAGCAGCAGGTCAGATATTTTATTTCCTGCATTCTAGCAAGTTTTCATGCACCAATTTGTGCATGTAAAGGAAATTAAGAGTCAATATGAGTGAAGCACTGTTGCATCAACCATATTAAGCATTCAAACATCAGATCAGAGACACTGGGCAAAATGTTTGGTCTGTCAAAATAACTCCACTCTGAGCTTCTGCCCTTGTACTTGCTGACATCAGACAGCCCGCCATAGAAAATACACAATGGTAAACTGTACAGTTTGCCTTCATGATGATACCAAATCATGCAGACTTAATTTGGACCTCTCTGAAGAAAACAACAACAACAAAATTGTGTGTGAGAGTCTCCATAACCAGGGCAACAACCTTGAGTGACAGACAACCAGTGATCAGTCATTCTGATTTAATACTTCTCCACTATGTTTTGGTTTTATTGCTTCTCATGTCATTCCAAATATGTGAAAATGTAGTGCCAGGCATTTGGGTAGGGTTTGCATGAAAATAAGGGATAAATAGCGTCCCTGTATTTTTATTTTTCAACTGAGGGCAATCTTGTAATATACAGGACAGGTGAAAACCACAATGCTACGCCACTTAAAAGGTTAACACACCTGATTCAAATGATCAGGTTGTCATCAGGCTTCTGCAGAGGTTTGATGATGAGCTGATCATTTGAATCAGGTGTGTTGGAGCAGGGAAACATCTAAAACATGAAGGGCAGTGAACTCTGAGGACCAGGGTTGGGAAACACTGAGCTAATCAACTGATGAAGATGTTACTCACTGAATTCATCATGGCCAGCTGGGATGGGTAAGCCTTGCAGGGGAAGTCGACCTTCACCCCTCCAATGGTGTACTGCGCTGAGGATGACGCCATGCTGTGACCCTGCTGCCTCACAGTAACACTGTAACAAACACAAACATGCCTCATAAACCTAATATTAGCTCCTGTATAAAGCCCTGTTTTATACAGACACATACGTGAGTAACAGCGTGTAAGCTAATGTACGTTAACATGAGTAACTAACAATGTTAGGAATTTGCCAACAGTTTGACGAGCGTTATTTAGTCCTGTGTGTATATGTCTGAAGTTGTTACCTAGCTTACCTGGCACATGAGAAACAAGTCACTTGTTAGCAATTACTGACTACCTAGCAAATAACAATGCTTATGCTAAGTTTCCCGCGATTTCTTTGACTCGTTGCTGTATCCATATGCACTGGTTAAACTGGTGACACTGGTCAGAAAGTTGTAAGAAACTAATTTGACGAACACACTGTTTATACTCTCTATCCCTTCAGTCTCCACGATTCTTCCCGCGCTCAATAATTACGTCATGTGACGCCTTCTTCTTCTCCTTTCCCCTGCAGACTAGGCACTGTTTGGTGCATTGCTGCTCCCCACCGGTGTCAGGACGTCGCTACAACATCACGCATATCAGGAATCCCTTTCAAAATAAAAGAATTACTGCGAAACACCACGGAATGTGTTGGAAGTAGAAGCACACGTTCTGCATTGTCTTTCTCCAAATATTTTGGAGCAATACAGTCTTCAAACTGCGAGTTTTTACAGGGTGTGTAACATTAGCAATACTTGAGACATGTGGCATTTTTATGCTTTTATTTCGATATTTTGTGTGGCCTAACTTGTAAAAACAACGGATGTTACGTTAGTAAACATCCGTATAGGGCCATTAAAGGACCATTACAGTATTTTCATAGTCCAATGTCCTCTGGCTCTTGGTGGCTCAAACATGTCTGGACATGTCCAATTAAAGCTGCTACACGGAGTGTTTATGTTCAAGTCGTTTGACACTCAGACCGTGTTTCAGAGCAGAGAGAACTGCTAATTTTTTATTGATTTTGAGATGTAACTTTATATACTTAGGGATGGTTTTAATCATTCATATCTGACATGGTGGGCAATAACACGTTTCTGTGGTGACAAACTCAGAGCACACATTTTTTGTTGATTTATGAGGCCTTTAATAACCTGGAAAATTTTGTTAACTTAGAATGAGCCCTGTATACCTACAGAGAGAGGTCCTCTTCCACAGGATGTTGCCATGTTGCACTGTCATGTTTATATAGTAGCTCACAACAGACAAACCAAACACTCACTCTTGATAGAACCGTTCTTCACAGCCACTGTAGTTTTTTCTACACCAGGTTTCGGCGAACTTTACCTTTGCCAGCCATTTTTTATTAAGCTACAGCTTAAAATTTTCGATTTCCTGCAGAGACTTTTAGTTTTTGGATTTAGTATCCATAGCTAGCCAACATAATTTAAAGAAAAAGGTGCTGAACTGTTAATTTAGGATCTGACACACATTTTAGTTGACAAAATATTAAAACTTTTTTCCAGTATATAGACAACTCATTTTTACAATTGAAGAATGTAAGAATCACTTTAGACCTGCAATATAAACTAATAAAAAATTAAAAGTGAACCAGTCCAATACTATATAATATTTTTCTGATAGCCGCAGGGAGCTATTGGAGGAGGGCAAAAGAGCCACATGAGGCTTTGGAGATGCAGACGCATCCTATACACCTGGAAGTGGAGGGTGAGGTGTTTGCAATCTGCAGGCTCACCCCTTGATGTTGTTGCATTTTAACTTTTTTTTTCTTTTCTGCATTTTTTCAGAGTGATACAGTACTGGACTTGAAACAAACTTTTTCACTTTTTCACAACCTTCTCAAGACTTCTAAGTGGGAGCACACACATCGTTTCAACAGCCATGCTGACATGGCTGTCTGCAGGTGTGTTTGCACACTTTTTTGTTTATCTACATTGTTATCGCAGGTATCGGCCCACATCTATTATCTCAAAATGCCAGATACATCGATTGACCAATTGATCCATCTGTCACTAATGTAAACCAGAGGTGGCAAAAGTACATATATTCTCCACTCAAGTAGAAGTACAGGTACTTGTTTAAAAAAGACTCCAGTAAAAGTACTGATTCAACTAATGAAGATTTCACTGAAGAATGAAGATTTCACTGAAGCAGTCTGTCTGAAAAGAAAGGAACTGCTCCCCAAAATGAGAGAAACACGTGATAGAGGCGAAATTGCCTATTTGAGACATGAAAAACTAATAATTCAGCCACACAACAGTACCCCAAAGCCACCTGAAAACATGAACATCTAATAGATATACCTGCTAATGTGCATCCTTTCTGTTTCACATGCACATGTCAATTAACAATCTACCTAAGGGTTTGATTTTTGCACATATTAATATTTGTAGTCTCAGGAAAAAATTCATGAACTCTGTATTTCTGCAGCTAAACAAAGTTGACATTCTTGCTGTGTCAGAAACACGTCTAGACAGTGATTTTCAAGACTCAGAGTTGATCATTAACGGTTATTCCATATACAGAAAGGATAGAAATAAATTTGGAGGTGGAGTAGCAATTTACACTCGATGTCATTTTCCTTGTAAAGTCAGGTATGATCTTATTAAGGATAACATTGAAGCTATATGGATTCAAATTCATCTGCCACATTTAAAACCTCTTCTAGTTGGCCGTTGTTATAGAGCTCCTAACTCTAATATGGAATACCTCAATACTTTGTGTGAAATGATGGACCATATTACAGAAGAAAATAGAGAAATATACTTGCTTGGAGATTTTAACATTGACTGGCTTTCTGAGAATTGTTCCCTGAAAAGTAAACTTAGGTCAATGGCCGACACCTGTGGATTAACACAGCTGATATCTCAAGCTACTAGAGTATCTGTGAATCTAAATGGTTTTACTTCCTCAACTTGTATAGATCATATTTACAGTAACAACTCTGAGCTGTGCTCCAGACCTGTTTCAGGGCCAGTAGGTTTCAGCGACCATAACTTTGTCGCATTCTCCAGGAAAACCAAATTGCCTAAGGCAGGTGCTAAAGTTGTTCTTACTAGAAATTTTAAACATTTTAATAAAAACGCCTTTCTTGCTGACCTTGAAAATACATCGTTGACTGACGTATGCACTATTGATGATGCAGAGCTTTCTCTGGATACATTCATGAATTATTTTATGTCGATTGCTAACAAACATGCTCCAGTGGTGAAATTTACAACAAAAACAATTAATGCCCCTTGGATTAATAATTCATTCAAAGAATTAATGGTGCGAAGAGATAAAGCTAAGAAGATTGTTATCCTAACTGGTTCAATTGATGACTGGAGGCACTACTGCAAGTTGAGAAATAATGTCACTAAGATAAATAGAGTTAGTAAAAGAGCTTATTATCAGAGGAGACTTGCTGATAGTGGTCAAGATAGTAAGAAATTATGGAATGTTCTGAATGAAATCATGGGTAGGAAAAAGTCTGTTAGTTCTTTTATTGAATCTGAAGGTGTTTATTTAACAAAACCTTTGCATATTACAAATTATTTTAATGACTATTTCATTAACAAGGTGTCTAGAATCAGAGATAAAATGGGTTCTATGTGATTCTCTGTTTCTGAGGAGCTCATCAGAAAACATATCATGAATGGTAAAAACTGCACTTTTGAATTCCAGCAGGTTAATGTTGTTACTGTTGAAAAAATGTTAAAATCCTTACCGGAAAATAAATCAGCCGGCACTGAATTTTTGGATAGTAAATTGCTGAAGATCTCTGCTTCGCACATTTCTTCAGCAATTTGTCATATCTTCAATAGATGCTTAATCAGTGGCACATGTTCCAAATTGTGGAAAATGGGCAAAATAATTCCCCTGATCAAAGACACTAAATGTACATTTAGTGGTCCCAATAGTAGGCCTATTACCATCTTGCCTGTTCTAAGTAAACTGTTGGAAAAGAGAGTTTATAAGCAGATCCAAAGTTACTTTTTTGACAATAATTTAATTTCAAATCACCAACGTGCATACAGGGTCGGTTATTCTACCTGCACAGCACTGACACAAATGAATGACAACTGGCTAACAGCCATGGATAATTCAAGGATTGTTGGCGCAGTATTAATTGATTTTAGTGATCATGATCTATTAATGAAGAAGCTTGACTACTATGGTTTTAAAGCAGCCAGTCTTATGTGGGTTAGTAGTTACTTGTTTAACCGAACACAAAAAGTATTTTTTTAATGGCACTTTCTCAGACAGTAGACAGCTTGAATGTGGACTCCTCTTCTCGATATTCACCAATGATCTCCCATTTGTTTTAAATAAGTGTGATTTGACTATGTATGCAGATGATTGCACCATGTACTATGCTTCACCTTCTTGTGATGAATTGAATAATACCCTATCATCAGAACTTAATGTCATCTTCAATTGGATAGAAACGAACAAACTCAAATTAAATATATCAAAGACGGTCTCTATAATATTTGGATCTAATTATTATATGGCAAAGAATCCAATTCTGAACTTACAAATAGATGGTCAACTGATTCAACATGTAAGAAAAGCAAAGCTACTGGGACTCTGGCTTGATAACACTTTGTCTTGGTCTGAACATATAAATAAGATTGTTCTGAAGATGGGAAGTGCAGTTTCTATTGTCAGGAAATGTGCACCTTTTATTCCTTCATCACTGCTCTGTCAAACAGCTCGTTCTCTGGTTTTGTGTCATCTGGAATATTGCTCAGTTATCTGGTCATCCGCGTCTAAACAATTAATAAGAAAATTACAAGTGGCACAAAACAAGGCTGCCAGACTTATTCTCAACTGTTCCCCTTTGACAAGTACAATTGATATGCATTGCACTTTGGGTTGGCTCTATGTTGAGAAAAGAATTTGAATGGATTTAATGGTCAATTTTTATAGTGTTGTGAAAAAACGATCTCCACATTTTCTTGCTCAAAATATAATTTACACCAATGAAATTCATTCATATTCCACAAGAGCTGCTAGCAATGAGCATATAATTCTGCCATGTCCTAAATCCAATTTTTTGAAGAAATCGGTCTTGCATAGAGCCACAAGTTTATGGAATCTACTCCCAAGATATATTCACGAAGCCAGGGACAGGAATTGTTTCAAGAGAAAACTGAGAGCACACTTGACGATAATTTGAGTTAATTCATTTGTTGTAACTCTGTCATTTATTTTCTCTGCTTTCATCTTTTCTTGTTTTAACATACTCTATTTTTCAATTATGTATTTCTTGTTTGTATACTTTTTGTATTATGTTGTGAGGGTGGACCCCAGGAAGACTAGCTGTTCGTCCAGGCGTCAGCTAATGAGGATCCACAAACAAATAAACAAATAAACTTCTATACTCAAGTAAAAGTGAAAAAGTACGGGGTCTGAAATGTAGTCAAGGTACTCTCAAATGCATGAAACTTAAGTAATGAGCCTGCTTTGAAAATGTAAGGAGTGAAAAATCCAGATATTTGTGTTAACATGCAGGGAGTAAAAGCAAAGATTTGTCAGAAAAATAAATTCTCAAGTAAAGTACAGATCATATTTCAGCTTGTTAAATGTTTATACTTTTTTTTTTACTCATCTCTGACAGTGAACTGAATATCTTGGACTTTTGGAAAAACTGACATTATTTACCGTTTTCTGACCATTTACAACAAACTATTAACTGAGAAAATACTTGACCTATTAATCAACTATGAAAATAACTGTTGCGGCCTTAAAACTGACAGAAGCAGAATTAAGGTGAAAACAACAAAAGGAAGTCACATGACAGATGTGAGAATGCCAAAAATATGCATGATTTAAGTATGAAAAAAACAAATATGCCACAAAAGCAAAACTGAAAGAAGGGGAACAAATATGTTTAGATGCAATGGTGAGATTAAGAATAATATATTTAGTTGTAGGGGTGTCGAATGAGAGGGCTGGATCAAAATGCAACACATTTTTGTACTGTAAGTGCAATTCCAAAAAAACAATGAAATGTAAAGTGATTGTGGGCACATAAACATGCAAGCAAGTAAGTCACTATATACCTGAGAATAGTAATTACTTAAGAGAAAATTTTATTTAAATAGGTTAATTTCCAGATAAGTGTTTTTCACATTTACTCACTGTACACATGCACTTTATGCTGTTAGCACAGCAATCTGAATCAGGGTCATTATTCAACAGTAAATAAGTAAACTACTCAAAAATAGCATATAAAAATCATACAGGGATCCCGAGCCAAGTGAGGAGAGAACGTGTCAAACATGAACTTTGTCATTCCTCCAACATTGTCAATCACCTTTATACATTTTTTTAACCAATCCATAATGCTACAAATTCCTGTTAGAAATTGCACTTAGCTCAATGAAAATACATCATCATCATGTAACAAGGTTTTACAAAGATTGAGACATCTGTCTTATCTGAGTCATGGTCATTTTTCTCTTGCAGAGATTATTTCTCATCTGAATCATACAAAAAAAAAAACATTCGTGGCAAAAGAGGGCACGTTCTGCAAACTGTCAAATTCATGAGGATTCCCTTCTACTTGTATTTTAATTTTGACCCAGATCGCTTCATCCACTCCTGGCTGCATCATTTTCAGGACACAAAACAACTCCCTTCTCAAAGACGATTAAGGTCACCATAATAGTGCAAAAATATTCTCTTAGAAAGTCCATGCAGAGTGTATTTACTCACAAATGAGCCTTGTGCATACATCAGTAACAATAAAACTGCAGCTGCAGCATGGAGGGATGATGGCTTGTGAAAGGAGAACGCTAAATCAAACAGCCTCAACACAAGAGAAAGAACAGTAATTGTGTAGGAGCAGGATGGACTGGTGATGTGAGATTATCTGCAGGGACCAACATGTGATGGAGCATTATTCTTATTCTTAAACATAGACAACATGAGCTCACTATTATCTCAAGTGCAGCCACAACATAATCATTAATGTTGATTGTAAACATCAGGTTTAGTGTTGGTCCCTCAGAACCGAAGGAAGTCTTCATCTTTGACGTTCAGCAAACGTAGAGGGAGAAATCTATCATTGTAAAGACAGACGCAACAACCTCTGCTTCAGCGCAGCAGACGGCTGTTGAAAGGCATTCTTGGAAACTTAAAAAAAATGGGTGGAACAGGCTCACATAAAGTCAAGACATGTTAAAAAAAACTCAACTGTAATGCTTCATTACAAACTACAACAATGTAGGATGATTAAGAGAGTGGATCTATCCCTTAAGATGCTTTGTGCAATTACAACTTGTGGGAAAGGGGCTTTAAAAACACCGTTTATCACTTGTAACCTCACTGGGGCGGATGTGTTATGGCAAATACATACCATCAAAGAAAAAAATGCTACTAATACCTATTACATATATTTATATATCAATATACACAATGTAGTAGCTTATGGTTTGTGACTGTAGCAGCACCTTCAGTTTATATTCAAGACAAATCTCCAGTGATACAGAATAAAAATACATAAATATGTTTAAACACAGGCTGTGCACACATCGGTTATATGAAGAGTGAGGAGGAGATGAAAGTTGTGGTGGAGCTAATCTAGATTTCCATGTTTTATCATTGAACAATAAAAGAATGTATAAAAAATATATATATATTTGTTTGACTTACTTTTCAATACTTGCCTATAAAACGCGTAATATTTACACCAGCATCATTAGTTATTCTTATTTCATACAACTGTGAACAGAAATATGTGACGTAAGACACAAATTAAATGTTTGATTCTGAAGATGAGAATCAGTGTCTGAGGGAAGAATTTTGAAATAAAGACACACGATGTTTGATGAAAGTGAGCACTCTTCTGAAAAAGTTTTCAAATTAGTATTTTTAAGCAAGATTGGTCTGAAGTGTGTGAGAATGTGCAGGAGAACAGCAAACATACAGGAACAGATATGCCACTGGAGATGAGGTTGACAGTGGGAGGCAGCGATTTGACGTGTCTGTGTGTGTGTGTGCGTGTGTGTTTCAGCACACACATACTGTGGTCTTGTTGTGCTGCTGGAGAATGGGTGAGACGTTATTGGAGTCCTTCTGTTTTTTCTCCGCGTTGTGTTGGACTAGCGGCGGCCTGTCGGCAGTCCTGCGCCGGGCTTTCTTAGCCGACTGGCCCGATGATGGTGACGACGATGATGACGCGTCAATAGTTCTTTTGCTGTTGGGTGTCCTGCTGCCAACTGTCCTGCCAGTGGGACTGGACTGACTGGGCAGCTCAGTGCTGCCGTTTGGACACAGTGGAGTCAGAGCGAACGGGTCGGACAAATTCATGTGGTACAGGCTGTTGCTTCCTGAGAGTCCATCCCGTCGCTCCAAAGCAGGGAGGAGCTCACACACAGCAGAGGGAGAGTCGTCTTCCGGAGGGCGCTGCAGGAGAACACAGTGAGAACAAACTTCAGTACTTAGAACCTTTGAAACTAACACTCTGACAGTTCATCAGTGAAATATCTGGCCACTCAGCTGAATTTTTAGATGCTTAATTATTGACTCCAGGCAAGCAAGTCACATCAATTAAGTATAATTACATCATTTTAAGGGCAGGGCCATTTTGTTCTTTGATAAATACAAATTTATTGGGGCATCATAGTCAAAGTCTAGGGCAAAAGGCCAAAATCAGTGGTGCAGTAGAGAGTCCTGCACAGCTCCAGCTTTGCAACCCTGTCAGCACCCAGAAAGCTGAGATCCAGAACCAGCCCTTTCCTGCAATTATCCCCAAGTCAAATCCACACCAGCTGGGAACAGTGAATATAAGCCCTGCAACCTGCAGCCATGATTTAACAGACGTACAGTCACTCACTGGTGTTTTCAAGCGGTGGAGCGCCTATGCTCCTGCAGCTGTCAGTGTGTTTCCATAGTGACAACAAGCCTCACTTGCAGCTATCAAAAGCTAATAATTTTTGAATCTTTCAAGCAGCAAAACCACTGACAATGTTATTCTTACAGTCTCTGAGAGCACCAAAATCCGGGAAAACACCTATTATTGTATTATATGTGTTATATTATGACTCACCTGCTGCCTGCCTGCAATTATTTGCAGACACATAAATTGAAACCTGATGGATTCTCATGTGATCTTGCAAATCCAGCTGCCTCACAAAGTAAATGGGACAAACCTCTGTCTAAATGTTAGACTAATTATTGTCAGTGTCAGCCATGAGTGTATTGAAAGTACAACCTTAGTCAGGAATCGAGTGTGTAAAGAATCACCTTTCTGTTGAAAATACAAATGAAACCTGAATGTTCTTTAGATTAAAGCTTGGGACTATTTGGGTGCCAAATAAATTCTTTCTCACAACAATTAAAAAAACATGCTGTGTGTTTTTCTCCAGTGTGTTTGTTGTCATCCCGCCCTCACCTGAAGTAGAGGAGTGTCGGCGCGGGATATAGAGGTAGGAGGACACTGGGACACCTTGGCCAAGTCGAGCAGAACCTCCTCATGGTGCAGGGTGTCCTGGGAGGTCCCGGGCTCCTGTAGGGCGATCACGATGGCACTGGTGTTGTCAGCACGCAACATGCGCTGGCGCCACCGCAGCAGAGCGTGGCTGACCAACTGCCGGGCGCTTGATACCCCACATGGTGCCTGCAACATGGAGGGCCGTTATTACGCTGACATGAGACGGACATTATATGGTTAGATTATTATCCAAGTATCATTATCATGCCTTTTGATCAGGTTTGCTAATCTAACCTTTAGTCACAACACATCACAATCCAGGAAGGTAAAGAAAGCCATTCATCTATAATTATAACCCAGCCTTTGCAGAAACACGTCTCTGCTGATGCAGAGCTCCACTCACCATCGCCTCGTCGTTATTCTGACACATGGAGATAGCCTCTTGAGGGGGCACCATGTTCCACAGACCATCACTGCCCAGGATGATGTAGCGGTGTTTTCTGGGGTCGAGGGTCACCACGCTGGTGTCTGGCTCAGGAGACACCACAAACTCCCCGCTGTAGAAGTCATAGCTCCACAAATCGCCTGTTGCAGATAAAAACAAAGCTTAGCTGAGGGCATCACTGGTCATTACAATTACTCTCCATGATGACTGACTGAAAGCATCCATTGTTTTAAAATAAAACATTAAGTTGTTGGCAATTTCTGTTCTTGTTCTCTTCCACTTGTCTAAAAATTCTGCACAAATACCAGTCTTCTCAGTTTGGCAAAAAAAGTACTTGAGATGACGTTCTAACCAACTTTCTCTCTGACTGACTGGTCCTCTTACATCTCTTATGATAGCTGATAGCTCCTTCTCTAACTATGATTTAACTAAAGTGAAGGGTTTATAATTTTTCATGACCAGACACAAATATCTATATAATTCTAGTTATTCACTTGTGCTAGTGATGACTGTGATTGTCGCTTTTCCTACCTAGAGCACGAGCTACTGCCAAGAAAGGGATCTGGTCGATGACAGTGCTCCGACGGACTGGACCATTGTGACTCAGCCTCGGCCTCTTCCAGACCACCCGGTTCACTCCAGACTTCTTGATCACGCTGTTAGCAGACAGAGGAGGGGAGAGAAGAAAGAGGCTGCTACTTACTGCAAGCAAAGTACAGGGTTCCTACACATTTTCTGAAGTCAAATTCAAGCACTTTTCAAACATTTTCAAGGTACACTTTCAAACTTTTTTTATGGACATAAATATGTTCAAAATGTTAAAAATCAGATGTTATTGTGCTATAAACAGTGAAAATTACGTTTCATGACAGAATTCTACAGAAGAGAGACAAATTAAAGGAAAACACAACAAAGTTTCATGTTTCAAAATGTGTCACCTGTCTAGAAGTAGACTCGGCATCGTATTAGAGCTGCAACAACTGATTGATTAATCAGATATTAATTGATTAGTAAATTAATCCCCAACCATTCTGATGATTGATTTACCAGTTTGATTTTTTTATGATAGAAATGTCCACATTCTCTGATTTCAGCTTCTTAAATGTGAATATTTTCTGCTTTCTTTACTCTTCTCTGACTGAATCTCTTTGGATTTGAGAAACACTCATCAACATTATTTAACACTTTCTGACATTTTATCGACCAAATGACTAATCAATTAGTGAAGAAAATAATCAACAGATTCACTGATAGTGAAAATAATTGTTATAGGAAAGACTTGAAAAATAGGTCCTTTGACTCCTCTAACAAAACCAGTATTTTTACCTCACAGAACACAGGACAGCAAAGTCACACAATAACACAAACAACTGATCAAGGCATTGGAAGACCAGCAGCTCCCATCATCTGCAAGGTAAAATGACTGTTTTTGTCCGAGGAGCATAGTGGCTTTGAAGACAGCATAGACTGATTGAATGATAGATTTCTTTTATTTTCGTGTCTTGCACAAAAACTGTTAAGCCCTCATGGATTTATAAAACACCAAATACAGGTGCAGTGTTCAAACATTTTCCATTTCAATACAGTCCAATTCATAGCTCAGTCTTTAAGAGAATACTCTGCCTTCTCTCCCAAACCCGACGAATAAAATTTGCTACAAAAGCACAACTCAATCCTGTAATACTATTAAAACTTTAGGCCCAGTGAGGGATCTCTCTTACTGCAGAGACACAGCGCACACTGAAGCACCACAAAGCAGTGACAGTTACAATATCTGTTCTATTTTTCCGTGTTCCACAAGTGAATCCGGTATGAAATCACAGAGATAATCAACTACACTGATATATAATATACAAAATAAATGATCTGATTCTGATAACTGATGCAATATACATCTTATGATTTGCAACTCTTTTCATTTCTCTCCGCGCTTGCTGCTGTTTACGAGCAGCATGGCGATCTCTTGTCCTCCTGGAGTTGCAATTCTCATGATTCTTTTCTCCGCATGATGAAATGTGACTGCCATCCACTATATTTATTTGAAAAAATATCAGTGCTGTTTGTATTTTTTTTAAATTATGTACTTATTTCACATTATTCAATTGTGTCAGTACAAACAGAGGAAATCAATAGAGCAGAAAGGTAGGAGGAACAGAGGGAGGGACAGTCTTCTTTTCCTCCAGGAACACAGAAAAAGCTTTTAATTAATAAGGTATTCATAAAATTCAGCTCTACATGTGATTAGTAAACAGCAGCAGAGCAGAACGACGTGTTGACCAGTGCTGAGAAATGTACTTCTGGTGTGCTCAGCCGGACTGCTGCTCGCTTCAGAATCGACATATCTCAGTGCTTCACATGGCGTGTGTTTCTTGCCGTTATGCTCCCACTGAAGCAGAGCCAACAGACCTCGCAGACATGTTGCTGCTGCACACCTTTCAGTCTTCACTGCTTTCATTACCTGCAAACCTACACTGACAAATCAATGAGTATCACTTGTGTGGGAGGTGAATCACTAGCAATTTGCTCACAGACCAGGACTGTAAATCCCCTTAAAGTTGTGGAGTTTACCCTGTCATGTAAGTATAACAGTTTGATTGTTGTCAGGCCACCCAGAGGCCTATCACTACCACAACATCTTATCAGTAGACAGGCCACAGACACTATAAAGACCATTATCCCTTGAGGGAGATAGCAGTTTGATCTGCTATTGTGCAAAAGAGATGCTTCTTGGTTACAATCACTTCTTTGTCATAGATAGCGGGCGATGGGGATGCTGAATCGTGGGAATGAACAACAGTTTGATTCAATGTAGGTCCCTGCAGCAACTAAATCATGATGAGTTTGGACAGAGTTATGGTTATGTGTTCTAGTAAAGATGTACTGACCAGGTTGCCAAACTACTTTTTCAAATGCCATAAGTATGTTACATCAGAGACCGTTATAAAGGTTAATAATTTATTAAAATACAGTTAGAGTGTCTTGTTGGTTAAGCCTTACCTCCCTCCCAGGCCTTCAATACGCTCCCTCTCTCTGGGAAGTTCTGGTTTGTGGTCTTGTGTGACTTCCACGGCTCTGATGAATGGGACTGTGGGGTCATCCTGGACACCCAGAACCACGGCAGAGTCCCCAACATGTGCCACATACATGCGGTTTCCCCGGATGACCACTACGCTGGCTGTGGTGCCTGATGTACTAGGAAGGCCTGTGAGTGTCTTTGGCCATTCAGCTGAGAAGATTAAAGGGAGAAAATATATATATTTAACACTGTAACCTTAAAGGGATATTTCACCCCAAAATCAAAAGTGCATATTGTTCACATATTTTCTCCTGGCCTGTAGTGCTGTTTATCCACCCAGATAGTTTTGGTGTGAGTTGCAGAGTTTTGGAGACATCAGCCATAGAGATGTCTGCCTTCTCTTCAATATGATGGGATTACATGGCACTTGGCTTGTGGTGCCAAAACTCTGCAACTCACTCCCTAAAAATCTAAATGGATAAACACCACTAAAGGCCAGGGGAAACATATGTATTATTGATTTTAGGGTGCACAGTTCCTTTAAAGGAGATAGTCAGCACCTTTTACGTGTATGTAAATGTTGTCAATTGAAGCAATAAATTCCACCATGCTGCTATATTGATACACAGCAACATGAGTGCAAAAGTCATACACTCATGTGCAGTGCATACTAATCCAAGTAGGCACTGATGGCACTGCTCCACAGGCAGGAGAACTCAGCCTTCTCAGTCAAAATAAGGGCTGCACAATTAATCGAAATATAATTGAAAGCACAGTGTGGCCATGGCTTATATCCAAAAGGCAGAAGCTACATTTTTTTTTTTTGATAAAAAAATTAAATGTGTAACAAAACAAAATTATTATGAAATACTATAGTGCTTCAGAGATGCCCTGACCTCTTCCTACATCTTGTGCTCCAGATGTAAGAAAACACGTTTATTTCGTACAAAACCCAACAAATGTCACATTGTCATGATTTTAATAGTTTCACGTAATTGCAGTACCTGTCAAAATAATTACAATATCATTTGTTTTAATAACATGCAACCCTTGTCAATAGAGCAGGCACTGAGAAATGTATTGCTTCAATTGACTACATGTACTATCAACACTGACTGGATGTTCACCTACAACGTGCCGAAATTTCCCTTTAATGGCAGTTTGTCCTGTCTCTCCTGTGTAATCAGAGTCAGTCATGCGCTTTACAGACAGTGTGTGTGACAGCAGCTGGACAACAGCTAACATGCCCAGACATATCCAATCAGACACCTGACAGACTGCCGCTGTCTGTTTGCACAATACACACACTAACTAGCTACTCCACAATTCAAAAGGGTTTGTGATGGGTAATAACGAAATATAATACCCTCACAGTGACTACAATTAAATATTAAAATATACAAAAAATAACTTCCAAACATACTTTTGAATTGGAACCGGTTGTCTGTACCCGCTGTAGTAGGCTTTGTTTGGATTGAATCAGTCTTGTCTAAATGGGAACTGTAGAGCCGCGAAAGATCTCGCGAGAGTGACCATTTTCACCCAGACCATCTTCTTTCCTTAATCATAGCCAAGTGTGTTTTGTTCTAACCCTACGTAGATCTGAGCCTTGTCACATCGTTTGACACAATTAGCATAATTAGTTCGTATTCGTGTACACTGAAGAAACGCGCACATGTCTCGCGAGAGTTCTGAGAGTCTAGAGTTCCCATCTAGACACGATCGCGTGAACCCGGTGGCTATTGCTAACTTTGTTAGCTCTGTTCCCTTTGGTTGCTAAAACTGTTAGCCCCATGAATCATTTTCTATGTCATATCAAAATGACAGTATATATTAAACATAGTGCAGATATATTTAAATTGGGCTTTTCGATAATTTACATAACGACACTGTCAAAAGAGCATGATTCAACTGAGCCCATAGAACCGTCTGGTAAATTAAGCTTTTATGTGAGCTAACAGTGTGCCGGTAGAGCCTACAAGGGAACCCCAGACCACGAAAGATCTCGCGAGAGTGCTCATTTTGACCTAAACCTTCATCTTTCCCTTACCCTGCCCGAGTATTTTCTGTTAATAAACTTATTATGGGACAATGATTTGAATTAAAGTCATATTTTTATTTTTAATATATTACTATATGACAACTTTTATGTCCATAAATGCAAATGATCCAAATAGAAACCTAATATTCACCTGCTCAAGAATGAAACTGAAGTGTATTTTGCAATACTAAAAGGACAACAAATAAGACAGCCACCAGGACTTTGATTAATTATACTGCCCTCTCAACCTCTGTAATTATGAATACTAAGGTTGTCAAAGGTATTGATACTACAATGTTTTTTTTCAATACCACTTGATTACAAACAATACTAGAATTCAACAGCATCTAGAGTACCGAAACAATTAAAAAAAGAAAAAAGAATCTAAGCGCTGACCTTACGTCAGTTTAGTCTTTATTTTCCAGCCTGAAATTTGGTTTGCAGTACAGCAAAACCAGACAGTGTTTAGTGAGTTTTTCTGTAAAAGCACTATGGGCAAGTTGCCGCTTTTTGCTGTGATACCAAATATAGTTTTTACACTAGTAGTGCACTGAATTTTAAAATTATGGTGTCGTGAAAACACAATGTACCCCTTTTCTTTTAGTCTTTTGGTTATTATTACTTGCATTCCTCATATTTTTGTAGCCCTCTTCTGATGACATAAAGATTTGAAGAGGAAGAAAGGTTTTCTGTCAATGAACTGACCCAGAATTTAACCAATGTGTTATCACACTGTAAGACATCATTCGTTTGTATAACGTGCACAATGAAAAAACAAAAAAACAAAAACACACGTGAAAATCTCGCGAGAGTTTCACATCTAGGGTTCCCTTCTACACACCCGGTGCGCCATGGTCCATTAACAACTCCAAACTTTTAGGGTGTAGGCCACAGACTACAGGCTAATAATGTTTTCCATGCTGCTCGAGCGGAGGGAAAGGTTGATATGAGGTAAAACAGTCCCCACTGACAGCTGATATCATTACATGTCAGAACTTACTGATGTGTTGGTAAACTTACGGAGCTTTTTCCACATAGCGTGGTGACAGGCTACGAATCCCTTGCGTATAGCAGCGCAGACCTCCCGGTCACAGTCTGACCAGAAGCCCCGCTGCTTCTTCATGAATTCCCACAGATAGTCTCGTGCAAACTGCGCCGCCTCGCGACCCCCGTGGCCGTCAAACACGGCGAAGAACGCGACGGAGCGGCGGGAACGAGTCGCGGTGCTCGGCTGGGCTCCCGGCGGGCTCTGACCTCCATGTGAAGATATTTCCACCGATATACTTTGGTCTTCCGTCCGTACAGATTCACATGGTGCGTCTGTAACTTGCGGGGACTGCACGGGCTCAACGGTCCGGTCTGGATGCGTGTCTCCGGCCACAGAATTGACCGTACACTCTCCCCCACTGTTCTCCAATGGTTCTCCCGACGTCGGCTCGTCTTCTCCCGGCTCGGGCTCTACTATGACCTCGGTCACATCCTCCATGTATTTCCTGCCTCCTTGGTCGGTAAAAACACTCACTCGCATAAGTAATGCGTTTTCCATGGCTCCAGAATCAAGTCGCTCTCCAATTTTTCAGTACTGTTAGCATATAAAATTACAGGAGAGTAGAGTTAATTGCAGCGCAGCGTCCTGTCTTTGTTTATGTTGGAGCGTAGTAGGCATGCTCCGACGTCTTGACGTCAAAGTCTATCTTCTTCTAACACGTGGACGTGGCAGCGGCAGAGCAGCTGTTGCCCTCTAGAGGTTGGTGCTGTAGTAGTGACTTTGAGGAAGATGAGCAGCGTAAATGTGTCTAATTATTAAGAATGTTTGTAGATAGTGTGGTATAATGTATTTAAAACGGGTATATGTTTGTTGTTTTAGCTCTTTACTGCAGCACTTGTCATTTTAAATTAAACAATAAAATATGACAGTTAAGCACTGGCTTCCAGCTGGTAGGCGGTTTATTTTTGGGCAAAAATTCCATAACCTTTAAGCATATTGCAGTCCGAGTGGTCTGAGAGAAAACTCCCTTTGACTCAATTTTCAGGGGCACGTTCCACCTGAAAACGTTGTGCACCTCTTTTGCTATGGTTTCTTGGTTGAATGACATGTTACCTCAAAACAGTGTGCAACAGGGCAAGTTCAATCTGAGAACGTTGTGCACTGTTTTCCTCAACATAAACCACTGCACACTGAACTGAGTTACTGTGATTTGAAGTGAGGTGCATTGTATCTGAACTCTTATACACCATTTTGCTACAGTTTCCTGATTGAACTGCAAGTTTCCTTGAAACGATGTGCAATGGTGTGCAACACTCTAAGTTCTATCTCGTTTGGTGGATGTGTCACAAGTGTAACCCATTCTGCTGCAATGTGTATGTAAAGACCAACGTATTAAAAAGGCATTTCAGTGCAGTGTACTTGCGTACACAACAGGGTGTTCACTGTTGCACTGTTTCTGTTCAAATATACGTTTTGCAGAGTCGAACGCGGCCATGTATTCTCATGTGTCAGAAGTGTTACCCAGTCATCAGCGACATGTATAGAAACATTTGAAAAGGCAGTACAGTGCACATTTTTTTCCCCCCAGGATGGTGAAGTCATGACATGCCCTACTCTCACTGTCATCAGCTAGTATTTGTTGTCTTTCTTGGTTTGGCTCAGTTTAGGCATAAGGAGTATGATTGGTTAGGGTTAGGGTAAGAGTACTGGGTAAGCAAATCGGAGACAAAGTAGGGCAAGTCATGCCATTGCTATCCTGGGGGGGGGACTGCATGCAGTGTGGTGTGATTGCACTTGCATGCACAACAGGGTGTTTCAGCACCCTTACGTTTCTGTTTATATGAATGTTTTGTTGGGGCTGGCTTTGGTAAATCTTTCTTGTGACGGAAGATTTTGTCCAATCAACGGTTGGTAAGACAGGTTAATGTTGAGTCTCATTCCTAAGATGTCAGCATTTGTCGGCCTGGGAATGAGATAGGAGTCACATCCTTCTTGGGTGAACCATAAACATATTATACATAAACACTGCATTGACTTGTACGGCTTTTTGCTGCGTTGTGTCAACGTTACCCCCGTATTTGACAGGGCAAGACTGTCCTGTGAACAAATCCTGCAGTTTTTCTGGATAAAGCTCTTTTAATATTTATTTCTCAACCAATTTCAATGAGTTGTGTTATATTCAAATGTTTATGATCTATATGGAGTAATAAAAGGTTTTATGTTTTTCTAACTGACTCCAGGTAGACCATGAACCCTTCAATGTAACGCCACTCACTGAATAAAATTGAGAAATAAACAGTATTTTTTTTATCCAGAAAAATGGCAGTTCCCCTGTTCACGTTTTTGCTCACAGGTCAGTGTTGCCCTATCCAGTATGGTGGGGAAGCGAGCCCCAAAAAAGGGACGGGATGCTCTAACACTGCTCTCATCCCCCAGGACTGTGCTTTATGTGGCAAGAAATCCCTTTCCAGATGGATTTTTTAGAAGCGGGCTGCTAGTGGGCCCTCAGCTCTGAGAAAAATTACGGCTAGTTTCTCTGCCCTTTGTCTGGTTGCCACTGTGGGTTCCCTGCACAACTTGACCTCTGCTCACTGGCCTTATTTCTGTGTTGAGACAACGTATGAACCCCGATGCATTATGGTTATGGGAAGGTGAGAGGGGCAGAGGAGGGCCCTCTTATGTGATTCTACCCACTGGCCTGACCATGAAGCTCATCGAAGGCTCTCTAAGGCGCGCACTCTTCTACTTTTGACGCTGGTTACAAGAAGCAGTTCGCACGAGCCTCGTGCCCCAGTACCTCCGTCTAGAGAATCCTTAGGGAAATTTACTAGATTTAGTTTTATAAAACTTTGAATCAGTTTAGCTCTCAAATCATAAATTCTTCAGATGATGTTAGTTTACATTCAAGTTGCTTAAATTCTTAAATTTTAAAGTTGCATTACTCATTAAATCTGGATTTGTTCTTAATTCTAAACTAAATTTTAGTTCACAAATAAATTTAGTCTATTTCTTAATGAACTGAGTTGTTAGATTAGATTTATCCCTAATTTATTAAGAATCAAGGTTTAATCAAATCTTTAAATTATTTAAATTCTTAATACTAGAAATGGAATCACTCAGTTAAATTCTGACTGATTTAATCTCAGTTTGCTGAGTTGAAATTAAGTTTGAGAACTAATTAATTCCTAATACACCTAAAAATTGCAAAAAAAAAAAAAAGTGCACCTAAATTTATAAACCATAATTTATAGTCTACAAAAATGCATAAACATTTCAAAACTTCACCCCTTAACCTAAAGGAGCTGAGCTTGAACTCCTGGCCGGCCCAGGAAAGAGAGCGTAAAGATTCTCTACCCTGCAGTGTGTGTGTGAGCTGTGAAGTATGCCAGAGGCAAGTCAATCATATGTGCCATCCTCAAGTTTGCACTTGTTTCTATTCACTCAATATTGGACTTATAATGTCACTATGGTAAAAATATAAAAGGGGAAGATGAACTTGTTTAATTTGGTTTTACATGCTCTTATTTCAGGCACATTTAATCAAATTGATTTTAATTAACTGAACAATAACTATTTGGATTTTATATCATACAAAGAACTCACTACAGACCTCGAGCTATTGTGCTCATCAGCCAACTCTTTCAGAAATTTCAGTTTCCAAAAGGAAGCTAAAGATTCAAGCTACAATCACCTTGTCAGTGCGCAAGGTTTGAAGAACAGTGAGAGACGGAAACTGCATCTCGTAGGTGTGAAGTTTTTCGAAAAACCCCAATAATTACAAGGCGCTTGCTTTTATATCTGGTCCCGTCATGTCAGCACAGCAGATATCAGTGGTAGTGCTTTTACCAGACAAAACCAGTTCAAAAGTTCAAATATGTTCATGACATTCATCGGACTACAGGTGTCAGTACATCGTGAGCCGCCTGCTCTACACACACAGGAAGTTCTAACCACAAGCTCTTGTCTATGTTGGAAAGTATCTCTCCTGTGACCTAGAAACATTAAAATTTTATAAAAATCACATTTTTCCTCAATTCTAACACCTTATCTGTTGTCTGCTATGCTGCAAGCAACAAGTACATAAGAAATATCCAAAACAATCAAACCAAATTCAGATCATTAATCAACAAACATGTTTCTCCACACACACAAAGCTCTGATAGATCCCTCCTATACCTGATAGTTTCAAAAATGTGAAAATGATGATAAATCCTTATAAAAGTTAAACCCAGTAAACTGTACACTCTTGAGAAGCAGGATTCATAAAAACAGTCAACTGCAGTTTGAGTATTTAAGAATAAATGGACTGGTGTATATGTGGGTCACAGGTCATGAGCGTAAGTTTGTGTGTGTGTTTGAATATGTGTGTGTGCATATGCTTATGTGTTCATGTGGATAAGAATTTAGGATGTTTTGTTAGATATCTGATGGATGTATGAGTGTGATAGGGTGCTATATAGAATATAGGTCAGGAGCAGATTACTGTAGATGTAAAATATAAGAAGTATATCTAATATTTGAGACCAAAATAACACTATCTTGTACAGGCACTTTGCCTGACTAACAACCTTGATGGAATCCATTTCTAAAACACTCTCAAATATGTACAGTGGTGGACAAAGTACTCAACCCCAGTACTTGAGTCAAAGTATAGATACTCCTGGTCAAATATTACTCAACTACAAGTGAAAGTTGCTCAGTCAAAATTTTACTTGAGTTAAAGTACTAGAGTACTTGGTTTTAAAAATACTTAAGTATTCAGAAGTACACGTTTATAAAAAATACTTCAAAAGTACAAATTACAAAGTACATTTTCTAATATCAGTACATGCTGTATTGTTTTCATGATGCATTTACAGAAGCTTGTAACTCTCTGAAACCATCTACTGATGCACTGATGCTTGTAGAACCACTCTGCTACACAAAGTCTATAGAAACACCTTTAAAAACTTCAGCATAGAAATACAATCAAAACCAAAAAGGACAGCTGTTGTCATTTTCTGATGTAACTATTAAAATCACTGCATAAAATTAGTCAACTGTAAGGATTTCTCAAACTCTGTTAAATAACTGAGATTTCTTTCTGTCTTCAGAGGCAGTATATATACATGAATTATGTGGTATTTTTCATCCTGATAAAAACAATCCAACGTTAAAAGCTACCTGGAATAATGAGTAATTATAATAACATCTTGAGATTTAATTTTGTCTTTGTCCTGCTGTCACCATTACTGCTTTTTGTTTGAATGAAAGAGGGAGAGTTTGCTTGTTCTTGTTACAGAGCGCCTGGACGTATTTCTGCTTTTACATCAGTCCCATTTGAGAGGAGCTACTGTGATTGTTTTCTTGTGTTTTGTGAGGAACACAGCATGTGACCAATTGCATTTTAGAAAAGAAAAAACAGCAACAGCTGACTTCAACGATGCGCTCAGTCAAAAAGTAACAACAACCTTCCTAGAAATGTAGTGGAGTCAAAAGTACAATATTTGTTTTTGAAATGTAGTGGAGTGAAAGTACTCAAGTAAATACAGATACTCAAAAAATGTACTTAAGTACAGTACTCAAGTAAATGTACTTCGTTACTGTCCACCACTGAATATGTAACAATATGATCAATCATTTCAAATTATATTAATATGCAAAAGCTGATTAAGTAAATGAGCATATAATAAAATTACTGAATAAATATAAAAATAATTGAAGACATAACACAGATAATGATTTGTACAGACACCAGGGGCAATTTGGTTAAGATACATACATACATACATACATACATACATACATATATGTATATGTATATGTATATGTATACATATATGTATATATATATATATATATATATATATATATATATATATATATATATATATATATATATATATATATATATATATAGGTTGTGGCTGGTGGAAAATTAACTGAAACTCTGAAGTCTGAGTGCAAGCAAATGCAGCAAGAGATCAAGAGATAATGTTGCAACATTTACTATCAAAAGAGACATTTTTGGCCAAAAAAGATCTGTTGAGAGCAGAAGCCAGTTTAGACTAGCCACTGGCGAAAATTTAAAGGAAGAAGTGCTGAGCTGCAGACATGCTAAAAAGACATGTATTTGGAAAACGTTTGCAGATTTGGACCTAAAACAATTGACTGATTTTGAATGACACATTCAGGTAATTCTATTCAATACTTTACTCGTATTCCACAATAATGTCATATTTATAGTTAAAATATCTTCATTTGGGATTTTTTTCCTCAGCAAATATTGATATATGTAATTATTTGCTGTTAAATCGGCATATATACTTTTTTTTGCCACCCCTTAAAGTCTTCTTGCCACTCTCTTGCCGCCCCATAATTATTTCTCTAGATCCACCCCTGACAGACACAGTTATTATATGTGTGTCTTTTCAATATCAATTGCACAACTTTCAACTCTCTTAACAGCAGCAATGTTGACAGATGACCCAAAAGCCAAGGCAGTGTATATATATATGTGTGTGTGTGTGTGTGTGTGTGTGTGTGTGTGTGTGTGTGTATTTGTGTATAGGGTAAACAGTGTAGGAATGGAAGAGCTCAACAAAGGGCCTATAGTTGATTCTGGATAAAACTTTTGTATTTGGAGTCTGTTTTAACATGAGGACCAAAGACAAACACACAATATGTTTCTTAAATAAAAGTGAAATGTATTTTGTAAATCCTGGCTGGATTCTATAATGCAACAAAATCTCCAGTGCAGTCTACATGTGAGACAAAGATGTCAGGACAGCAGTATTTGCTTGCATGTGTGTACTACTTCCAAAAACCCCATTCCTTTTAGGACAGCAATATACACATTTAGGGAAAAAAAGATTGTTTAAAAGAAAGCAGTTTGTCTTTTCTGTCATGGCTGAAGATGTCCTTGTTTTCTCTGGATTAACCAAATAAAACAATAATTGCATAATAATAACACAGTATACAAGATTACTTCATGTATTCCGATACAGTTATATTATAGATAAAGATAATTAGATAATTACCTGTTAAAAAAATCGGTAAAAAAAAAAAATAGGAAAAAAATAAGTAAAAGAGTCAGTAACCTAATCCAAGCATTTTTGTTTTCACTGAGACAAGAGTAGTGTTGAGATGTGAAGGTAAATGGTACTAAATCATCTTTATTTTAAAGTTGTTAATAATCCCCACTTGTACTAAATGTGACTATAATATGATTATGCCTTATTTTTTGTAATGGCATACAGTCACTTTTTTGTATCCTAATTTCATAATCCCTTCACATGCAATCTGGAATTCCCTGAGCCTGATTTGAACTATTTCATGCAAAAACATCCAATTTTTATAAACCAGTGATCTGGACAATGCACATAAATTCATAAAGTCATGCTAAACCACAAAGGAAAACTTATGATTTGCTTATTTTGTATGAACATGTACATTTTATCTGCCAACTAACTGAGGATGTTTTAACAAGAGTTCTTGGGCCTGTACATGGCATTATTAGATATATTTTATGACATATGTCACAGGTGCTTTATTCTATCATTCCAATAGATTCCATGGCCATACTGACACGAAGCAGAACAAAAACACAGCTGTTCCTAATTATACAAATTAAGGTTGTATTTGGTTTCGTGTAGAGACTTTCCAGTGAGCCAGCATGCAAAATAGCAGCACCCTGACTACTGGAATGGAACAGAACATTAATTAGTATAATTAGTAACACCTTGTCCTGCTAGTTCATGTCAAAACTGCTGCTGTGAAAAATGTCTATTTTTCATGACTTTATCAATCAATTTGTTTATAACGGCTTCATGTCATTGTTTAACAATTTTATGCCTGTTTTTGCTTTTTAAAAAATGCAATGGGCTCCTTGAGTTTATGTTTGGGTCCTAATTTGGAGTATCACACACCATTACACACATTTCCTCGTGTGCTCTGTTTATTTTCGTTTTACACCATTTGCAGTTCACTATGACTCATAAGTTTTTCCTACAGATGTCATTTATTACCCAACTAATAGTGCTGAAGAAAGAAATAAGTTCTCATTTTGCTGTGGTAGTTGCTCCTTACATTTTCTTCTTTATTCTTGGTGTTCTCAGGGACCCCAGTGGGAGTCCTTCACGTTAACTGACGGTTAATAAAAACAAGGATTAGAGAACAAAGTATATCAGTTTTGTACATCTATGTATGACTAAAATCAGACTGTCAAGCGTACAAAATGTGACTTTGTCTGAGTGTTTTTTTTTTTTTTTTTTTTTTGCATCGACTGCACAATTACGTCACTGCGTCATCGCCAGTGAATGTTTGCGTCGGGACGGGGGCACGGAACTGCTGTAGGGTCGACGAATAATTGGAGATGAAGGAGAAAAATGGAAATGAAGCAGCGGTTTTAGGGGTGTAGCGGCAATTCAGCGGCAGCAGGGTTATTCGTAGGCTCACTTTAAAGTGAATGTTATATGAGGACTCGCGGAGGAAGGGCTTTTATCGCGGTAAGGTAGCGAATGTAGGGAGTGTTGGGGAGGGCTGTAGCTGCTGGGGTTTTTTTGGAGAGGGAAAACAACATGGCTGCTGTGGAGCTCGAATGGATCCCAGAAACACTGTACAACACCGCTATCTCGGCTGTGGTGGACAACTACAGCCGGTCAAGAAGGGACATACGCTCGCTCCCAGAAAATATACAGTTCGATGTCTATTATAAGGTAAGACTTAGCAGCCAAGAGGCTCAGGTATATGTGGCAGCCACTAGACTGTACCAGTTCGTGTAATCAGCTGCTAACGTTGCTGCTAACGTTAGCTAAATTACGGTAACCTTACGCCTGCTTTTGAAGACGAAAAACGGTTTGGAGTGTAGCTAAACACACGTTAGCTTCCCCAGCATCACATTTTCTTCTAATTCAAAGCAGCCGGTGTGTTATATCTGTATAATGAATGTTTGTTGAATACCGCAAACGGCATTGATCCTACAGCTAATTACATCAGTGACCATGTAAATGAATAGTGTCAGTGTTGTCATGTAAACTAACAAGGTCTTTGTGAGTCTATTGTTGTCAATAATCTCTTCTGACCCAGTTTATCTAAAGAAGCCTGTATTATGCAGGCAAACATACTTGTTTCAACAGATCTAAGCTTTTTGAAGCTTTCAGCTGTCAGTTTGTCAAACACACCAGATGCACAACAGTGATATGTTGAAGTACTGTAACTTTGAAACAGTAGTTTTTGTTCTTTACAACATAAATTTAAATGCCACATTGAAATCAATCCCACTCTTGAGCCATATGCTGGATTTTAGATGCATTAAGGTCATGAATACTGCTTCTTTTCAGAAGTGGTTGGTAGTGGTCGACCAATATGGATTTTTCAGTGACTGATGTTGATATTTAGAGAGCAGGATGGCCAATGGCTGATGTATAATGCTGATATCAAAAGATAGAAAAAATCATATACAGTATCATTCATATTACAATCTAAGATACATGGTTATTTTTTCCAGTAACTTGTTGTTTAAGATGGAATTTGTATTAATTAAAAAAAGAAAAAAGAAAAATACATTGAGTTATACTGTAGATTTCAGAATATGACAGATATTTAAGGTAGTGTCAGATACAGTATGTGAGAATTCATCTCATTCAGCATCATTTTTAACTCAACGGGTGCCAGTTTTTGGTTAGATTTGCTGTCAGGAGGACAGGAGACACTTGTCAGCATTTAGAAGAGACTTCGATAATTGAGGACACTTAGGCAAATGTTTACAAGAGGATGCCAAGTTATACTACAGGGCTCCGCGATAACTTTTTCACCACCTTCCCAACTCAAAAGGGGAACTTTAATATTATTTCATGGTAGTCACACTGACAAGAGTGTATACAGTTGTGTTTACGGACGTTTTTTTGTTTATCTGCCTTGTGAGTGCAGGCATTGTACGATTGCAAATCATCTCAAAATGCCAGATAATTGCCCAGATTAATTAGTCTACCACTAGTGTTTAGATAGATTTTCCTCCGTAACCAGAAATTAAAACACACTTATTTTATTGTTTTCCTAAGTATTTTTTCACGTGTCAGTTCAAGTTTATGTCAATGTAATGTTAAAGGCACAAGTTTTGCATGGAGACCCAAATACTGTGTTGTGAAAAAATATTGAAAATCTTTATCATACATAGTTCTAATTATAATGACATTTCACAAATAATGCACACCAAAGGTGGGCAAAAACAGAAAAATGTATGAGAAAACAGCAGAACAATGATGTACTGTAGTACTGCACAGATGATCTGGCCTAAAAATCCTGCTTTCCAGATAAAAGAAAACACATTTGTTTGATACAGACTTTAATCAGTATCACATCATCATGATTTCAATGTTAGTTTGTTTTTTTGAGTGAACATGAAAATTGTGATGCGAAGTGAATCATTTCCACTAATCTTATCGCATATCGCAAATTGCATTTAGCAGTTTCAGTCAAAATAATTTGTGCAGCTCTACATGAAAGGAAGGGTGAGGCCAGGTGTTTAAAATCTGGAAGCTCACCGCAAGATGCCACTGGTACTTGAATGTATCAAAAAAAGGCGTTTATCAGCTAAGAACACCATCACCCATAAGCATATTGAGCCATTAGTTTGTGTAATAAAGACGTAGGACCTGAGTAACAGCATCACCACACTCTCAATTTGAGTACATGTCTGTGAAGTGTAAAAATCCCTTTGCTTCTAAGAAAATGTGACCCAGATCTAGACTGTAGGAAGATGGAACATTCTTAACTGACGTAGAGCCAATAATCGTCAAGAAGTGTGTGTGAAATGGGGAGCTGTGGATGTCACCCACTGTGGGACAGGTTGAACTTGCAGTAATCCAGATGACATCGAAGTATCTTTCTGACCTAAAACCATTGGTACTGTGCTATGATGGGGCTATTCAGCAACGCAGGATTTTGTTGGCAACCACAAAAAAAAGATATTTTCCAGTGTTGATTGAATTAAATATTGTACCGCACAGACCACTGGAGGGCATCATCACATTCTCACTGTTCTCCACACATTTTTACAGAGGTCAAAGAGAGATTCTAGTACGTTGGATGTATACCTGCATTCATTAATAAGTGATAGAACCCAATGTAAAATCAGCAGTTCTTGTTTGATATACTTCTGTGTGTATGCCCAGTTAAAGCAGTGATGATGATATGAGAGAAAATGAAAAGTGAAGTCATCCCATGGAAAAGTAATCTGGCCCTGTTTCATACTTTTAAGAGACTTTATATGTTAGTGAATGTTAGGTCCCTTAGCTCGTGATGGGAAAAGGGAAGGAACATAAAACCAGTTGTAATTGGTAAAGTTAAAGTGATTTATTTGCACCGGCAGTTAAAGAGACAAGTGCACAAAAAAGACGCAGGTAACGCCCCGCGTAGCTGGAGGCCAATCACGGGCTGGAGTTCACACACTGCAATATACAAACAGAACTACACGGCAAAAGGGTTAAGCACGGGGGGTGGAAATGGTGGTGGTTGTAACAGTGGAATTTTAGGCAACAGTGGAAACTTTAATTAATTGATTATTTACTATGAAAGCCTTTGATTTTTTAAAATATGAACCTTGGTTAAACCAGTAATCTTTTATGTGGAGAGCTGATGGGGAGTCCAATCATATGCAATGATATTTTTGTTCAAGACTTGAAATTCCAGGCCTGGGCGATACAGCTGAGCTGGTACAAACTCCACAATAGTGAAGTTTCACTCCAGCCGATATCTATAATTATTGATGGTGTAGGGTGTGTGTAAAGTGAAAGCTGCTAAGGTAAGATAAGATGACTAAAAATCACAACATTTTTGATCAGATATGTCCATGTTGCTACAATGCTGTAAGAATTACTATTGATGCTTTCACCAAATATTACAACCAATGAGATTTTTTAGTGCAATGTTCATATGATGACTAAGTGGGTAAAGACAAATAATAAAACGGCTAGAATAGTAACAGTAAGTTCAGAACATAACATCACTTTACTGTAACACAGTCTTTAAAACCAACACTTATAACATAACACAACATAACGATATCCAAAATCTATCACAATATTACATCTCATGTCACGATATGATATAATATTGATATAAAGCCTGGAAGAAGCCCATGAAGACCTCTCACTTGGCTTAAAATACCCAAGCAGATATTGTTGAGAAGAAGCAGACATCCTGGAGGTGCATTTAAATGTTTTGTTAGGTGCTATATGCTACCTTCGCTTAGACCCCTTTCATACAGGCAACCTATGTATGATGAGCTCCACTAAACATGTTTTTAACCTACATTTGACTCATTTGTGTAGGACAGCTGTCATCAATGTTCTTTGAAATTGAATCAAAGCTGCATCTGTAATGCAATATAGGTCACATATATAGAATTACATTACAGAAATTGAATACCAACCGAAGTTCAGTCTTGTTTTAATTCCAGATTTCACCCACTCACAATATCATACACTCTTACTTACTCTCACTATGCCTCTTCATCTTTTTCAAACTAGCAGGGTAGTCAGCTACAAATTTGTAATTAAAATACCAATAACACCCAGAAGAACAGCAGAATTACCACCTATGATAAGAACTACTGTTCACCAAAGCCAAGTATAGTCCGCCATGTGTTCTGCTCTGGTTAACAGGAGGCTTGTGAAAACAAGTTTGATTTACATTGATTGCCAAAGTAAATTTGATTTGTTTCATCTGCCTTGAAACCAGAATGAGTTTTTGCAACCAATGTGAAGAAAGGACTATTTCTTGGCCATTGTTGTCTTTAATGAATGATATTAAGTAGGTAGAACAAAGCTGAAACAGACATAACCAATCACTCAAGAATTTGCCCTCAACTCTACATCTAATAAAAGTACTTTCCAACTGAGATTCTTCAGCTGTTTGTTTGTGTTTCTTTAATTAAGGAATACATTCTCTGAAGAAGAAGTGTGTTTGCATTTCAGGTGTTATGGCATAGTGCCAGTCCACATCTTTTAAGCTAAGTGTTTCCCTTTTAATTGTCAGTCAATCAATATGTGTTCTATAGCATTTATGCACACTGTGTACATGATGTGCTAATGTTTTGCAAAGGTCTTCGGTTACACAGCTTATTTTTATGCAGTAATTAGGGCTGCACAATTAAGTACAATTGCAGTAACATCGCAGTATGGCCAGGTACAATATCCAAAACGCAGAACCAGGTCCAAATCACAATTTTTTCCGGATAAAAGATCTGTTTGGTACAGATCTCAATAAATATCACATTATCTACAATGCAAAGCTGATCATTTCCACTAATCGTATTGCATATCACAAATCTAGTCAAAACAGTCGCAGTATGATTTTTTTAACAAGATCATACAGCCCTATTTGGAAGGGAGGGTGAGTCGAAGTGTTTACAGTCTGCAAGCTCATCACTAGATGCCACTAAATCCTGCACACTGGTCTTTAAACGTATTAAAACAAATATTTAACAACTAAAAACGCCATCAACCATAAGCACATTGAGCCATGAATTTGTGTAATAAAGATTTAGGACCTCAGTAACATCAACGCCAGATTTGAGCATAGCATGTGAAGTGTAAAAATCCCTTTGCCTTTAAGTAAATGTGATCCAGATCTAGGCTGCAGTAAGCTGGGTTACTGTACATTCACACTGTTCTCCACGCATTTTTACAGAGGTCAAAGAGAGATTCTACTCTGATTGTATGCCTGCATTCATTAATAAGTGATAGAACGCAATGTAAAAATTTAGTTACATACTAGCTACATACTAGTATGTGCATGCCCAGTCAAAGCAATGCCAATGATCTATAGAGAATATGTGAAAATAAAAAGTAAAAAGTCATCCCATGGAAAAGCAATCAGGCCCTGTGTCATCATTTTAGGAGGAGACTTTAAATGTCACTGAAATTTTGGGCCACAGTGGGAGACTTTGTTAAATTAATTGATTATTTACCGTGAAAGTTCTGGTTTTCATTTGATTTTTTAAATATGAATCTTGGTTAAACCAGTAATCCTTCATGTGAAGAGCTATCAGGGATCACAATAACAGTTATATTTTTGTTCAAGACTGGAAATTCCAGTTTGTGGCAATATGATAAAGCCCATGAAGACCTCTCACTTGGCTTGAAATACCCTAGCAGATATTGTTGAGTATAAGCAGGCAGCCTTGTCTTTGCTGTTAAGCCCAGTGTTTTCCCTATAATTATACAGGCCTGGTGGGCCATCAGGCCAGTGTTTTCTTTTCATTCCAAAAATAATGCTAAGTATCCATATTGGAAATCAGTGTATGGGTTTGATCTGCATTTCATGCACACGTGTTCATGATGTGCTAATATTTTGCAAAGGTCATCGGTTACACAGCTTATTTTTATGCACTAAATACAGCTTGTCATCCTCTCCTTGTGATCACTCTGAAGTAATGAATATACTGAACAAACAAAAGATTGAACAAAATTTAAATGGAAATAAAGGCGAGTCAGAATAAAGGCTCAGCTTTCTTCAGACAGCGAGTCGGAATAAAAGTGCAGTACTCCCAACTTGAACAGGCTTTGTAAAAGGGGCCGCTGTTGACATTGTCATATGCCAGTTCAGCGTTAGAAAAACTTGTTTTCGTCTCTTGCCACCAACACTCACAGGCAGATGACCACTACACAACAGCCTTGATAAATTAGCTGCTTGTGGGCCAGTGTGACTTGAGTTTGTCTCTGACTTTGCCCAGAGGAAGCGATTTCTCATGTAATCACACAGCACTCAGACATTTGGTGAGGTTTCACCCAATAACTGGCAGTGTCCCCCATAG
Organism: Lutjanus erythropterus; assembly: GCF_056507025.1. Classification (NCBI taxonomy): domain Eukaryota; kingdom Metazoa; phylum Chordata; class Actinopteri; order Lutjaniformes; family Lutjanidae; genus Lutjanus; species Lutjanus erythropterus. Next base: position 5,432,460 of record NC_139320.1, read on the forward strand.
ACCCCACTGAATATAACAACTTCCAGCTCAGCGCACTTTGATGACAGGCTAGACATCAGCAACTTTTTTTTGTTTCCACTCCTAAGTGGCAGACAGTCATTTCTGTAAAGCATCTCTTAAAACACAGTTGCAATAGAAACTAACAAATAGCATTGTAGTCACAGATGGGACATTCTGTACCCTTCTGTTGAGCTGTTCTGTCCCTTCCTGCACCTTATTATTCAGATCTATTATAGACTCAACATTGTGTGCTCCAAATGGATGAGTTGACATCTGTATTATTGTGAGTGATTTTCTGAGCTCACCTTATCCCTGTACCTCTGTGTGTCTTTCAGCTTTACCAGCAGGGCCGGCTCTGCCAGCTTGGAGGAGAGTTCTGTGAGCTGGAGGTGTTCGCTAAAGTGCTACGGGCTTCAGACAAAAGGTAAGAACACAATGGGACAAAGCTGTGCCCGAAACCGCACACCATCCACACTGACCCATCAGTTGTCTAACAAAATGGCTCTAGAGACTGACTGTGGTCCCTCAAGCAGATGGTTATCAGAGCAGTTTATGCTGTGGGCCAGTGTTTCTCAAACTTTTTTTGTGGGGACCCACTTTTTTAAAAGGACAAAACTTACAACCCAATTCATAATGGGCCTCATCAATACATCTTGGGAAGAGTTAATGTGTGCATAGATGAACATTCCTGACCATTTTACTGCCATTTCTGCATCACCTTATATTGCATAAGGTGTTATGGAACACATACAAATTTTAATTAACTTATAAATGAGAAACAGTCTGTCTCATTGTTTTCATTTCCTCTCATCTCAAAAACAATATATGACATTTTAACCTGCTTCATAAATGAGACAAAATAAGTGGCAGAATTAACACACTCATTTTGTCTCATCAATAATAAAATATAGACATCTTAAATGCTTTATAAAAGGTGTACTGCAGATATAAATCTTAAATTTGTAGCCTTTATCCCATAATCTTTTGTTTATTCAGTGACCCAAATAAAATCTCCTGTGACTTACCTGTGGGTCATGACCAGTCTCTGGACTTGACTGCTGAAGGCTATATGCTGAAAGCTGTGTTCATTGAATAGTGCAAACGATTGCATATTATTTGCTTTACCAAAGCGTAACCATCCTTACCAAATGTATCTAATGAAGCAACTCTTATTGTAGTGTATTTTAGAGCTGCAACCTGTCAATTAATTGAAGTCATGCCCCTTCCAGTGTGCCCCAGGGGACCTAAATTTGGAAAAAATATGAACTGTAGTCTATGGTGAGAGACAAATTATATTTTGATTCCATTTGAACTGTGTCATGAATTATACAAATGTTGTTAGTTGGGTAGCTAGGTTTGTCATAGTTTAATTTTGTGTAAACCTGCTTAGTGAACTACATCTTGTCTCACGCAATATACATCATCAACATCAACCTCACTGCCATTTGTGACACTAACGTATCTGCAGTGTTTTATTCAGCGACTTCTGGTCCTTTTATCAGTCGTGAAGAGATAGAAAGAGTAAGACCCACTTTTGTGTGACCACAATACAGTAAGAAAACACAGGCATCATTGCTTCAGTGGCTAACTTTAGCCTTTGGGGGGAGAAAATCATGACATTACTAACGTGACTTCTGGGTGTGGTGTCTCTCTAATTACGTTTCTTCACAGTTTGATACTTCAGCAGTTTCATGACAAACTGTTAGTTTCTTGACTTGAAAAATTATCTTTTAAATTGACTAAAATCATGTGTGATTTGTGGCACATGGTGGTCCACCGGAAGAGGCATGACTTTGGCACTCTGTAGTTTTCCAGACATTGCTTTGTAAGTGACGTTGCTACGTCTGCTCTTTTCTGAGACTTCACTCTGCTCTGCTTGTGTCTGTCCCTACAGATATGTGATTAGAGATCACGACACAAAGACAAACAGAGGCAGCCTTGTTTACTTCATAGATAAAATGGCAGGCAATCCTTAAACAACATATGAGTTAAAATGCAAAAGAACATTCATTGTGTCTTGGAGAAGAATATAGGAATGGGTTTAGAATGATAACTGGATGCATTTAGATATAGTCATAGTTGGATTTGTTGTAAGTATCCAACAAAGTCTGATAAGTCATGACTGTTTGATAAAGGGACCAATAATTATCGGAAACAGTCACTTGAAAGTCACGATCAAAGCCATTAACATTGACTGTGTGGCAGGAAGGGTATGAAAAATTGTAATCTGAAAAGAAATCGGTCACTAAAACTATTGGACATGTGGCTGAGTAGAAAGCACATTCCACTGTGACATGTAGTGGAGACGAAGTATTAAGTCTCATCAAATGGAAGCATCAGTACTTCAAACACTGCTTGAGTGAATTTACTTTACATGTTACAACAAAAATTTTAATCAAGGCCAGTGAAAGTTTTGGTCAGGACAGTGGCAAAAATGTTGTTGGACCATGCTGATGATGAACAGAAAATGAATTGGTAGCTATTTTGAAAATCAAATAATGTCTCTTTTTTTCTGGCAAACATTTCCTGGTTTTATCCTCTCAAATGTTGCACTTTGATGCTTTGTCTTCCATGACATTAAACTAGATATCTTTGGGTCTGGACTGTTGGTTGGACAAAACGAGATGTTTGAGGATAATGCCACACAGTGTGATAAATTGTAGTGGGAATTTTTCTATTTTCTTTCCATAATAGGGCTGCACAATTAATTGTAATGGCACTAAAATTGCAATATGGCCAAGTGCAATACCCAAATTGCAGAACCAAAAATTGCAAATGTTTTTGAAAAAGAAAAAATGTGTGCGAAAACAGCATTATAATGAAGTACTGTAGTGCTGCATAGATGACCTGGCCTAAAAATCTTGTTCTCCAGATGAGAGACAGACCCTAACAAATATCACATCACCATTTTTTTTTCAGTGATAAAACAGAGCATTTCCACTAATTGAATCGCATATCGCAACTGCCGTCTCAGGCAAAATAATCACTATATGACTTTTTTACTAAATCGTGCATCCCTACTTCATAATGAAAATAATGGTTAGTTGCCTCCCTATTATATTAATGATGGCATTTGGCAGAATAAATTCATAAATTCAAGTTATTGTGCAGAACTTTCTAATTGTGTTCTATTTGACCCAGAGTGTCACTCATTTACTGTTTTGACCTGTTCTGAATTAGCTGCCTGCTTTGTATTCCTTCTCCTCCTGCTGGGACCTGTTGAGTTACAGAGTGTCTTTTTCTTCTCATTTCCTTCAGTTTAACGTAATATGACATTCTGCTGCCGATTTCACTTCACTTCACTTTTGCTGAAAAAGATGAGTTAAAAGTCACAGAAGACAAACACAACCCTGGTATTAAAGAGCTGGGTGAAAGCCCTGTGCACAACAAAGTCCCCTTTAGGTCGAAGTATATTGCTGTTCTTTCTATAATGTTATCTGCATGGTGTATGTTGTTGCTTTCAGCTGACAGTGATAGGATTAATGACAGTTCAATAGCAGTCCTCATGACCATTGTCATTCACTGATTAGCCAGATGTTTTGATGGCTGTTAGTACTACTGGTGCCTTTTTCTTAGTAAAGGCTGAAATGTAACAAACTCTAAATTAATCATTACCGATTTGTTCTGCCATGCACTGATATGATCCTTTCCTTTATCTCTCCCACTGCAGACACCTCTTGCACCACTGCTTTCAGGCCCTAATGGATCACGGTGTGAAAGTGGCCTCAGTTCTGGCAAACTCCTTCAGCCGCCGCTGCTCCTACATCGCGGAGTCTGACGCCCACGTCAAAGAGAAGGCCATCCAGTTTGGCTTTGTGCTGGGTAAATGGCGGGGTAGGGGGCGGAGGATTTTACATGGACCCTCTGAGATAGTCTGTGTGAAACAGGAATAGAGAAACAATGGGTGAATAAGTCATTACTCGCACTGATGTTATCATAGCTGTAGCTGATAGGAACAAGACTAGGTTGGAAACCTAGTGTAAGGCTGGACCATGCATGGCCAGTGTGCTCTTCTGGACATAATTGAGGCCTGTCCACACTTTGCTGGAATGCTTTGTTTATGTTTGATGCAGTTCCTTAAAATTGAGGAGCTGTATGGCAAATGTGCAGGCATGTTTAGTCTTTTGTCAACACCTGTTGACACCTGTTTACTTTTTGGTTCTTCACAGAATGGGTCATTTGTATGTAGGGCTGGATATCATTCAAACATTTTCAATGCTGCTGCTCATGCATTGGCTGAACAATAGTTTTACTGATACCAAATCCATTTTAACAAAAGGAAACTTACATTACACATTACTGTAAAATTAGTCACTGTAAAGGAATGACAAGGTGGCAAAAAAATAACAAAACAAAACAAAACAGTGATCCTGTCTCTAGGTGTAACGTAGTGTTTTTCCTGTATGCCTCTACAAAGTGTTACATTAGAAAGTCGGTCGCCAGCATTGTTAGATTCTAGTACAAGCATGCCCCATACTTAATATCTCACGCTGGTGAGATTTACTCCATGGCTATTGCAATTTGGTGTTGATTGACAGGGCATTTTTCGATACTCAGTAGTATTGAAACAGTTCAGTTGATGCCATGGAAGTATTGAAGTTCCTTACCCAGCCCTATTTGAACCCCCCTGGTGTTTCGTAGAATGCTGCAACAGATTAATAGATAAACACAGCTTTGCTGTAGTTCAGCAAAGCAACACAACATGTTTTAGGAAAAAATGAAGATTGTTTTTGTTTACACAAGGAATGTAGAACATGATTTTTATTTTCTGTTCTTGAAGATGTCTTATGGATGTTGAGAGCTCACAATCTCATTATTGTTTGTGTTTTTGTGATATGTTCCATCAAAATGAGCCTGATGTCGCAATGGTCTTTTTTTGTATACTGGCACATTTTTGTGTGGTCATGCAGAGGCCTCAAGATGTGTTTCTGGGTCAAAGTGACTCTGGATGATGGAGCAGGTTACATTTAATGAGTGACTTCTTTTCTCAGTGTTTCAAGAAATGAAATTAGCTCACATATGTATCAGACAAATTTGAGTTAGTGTTGGTTGTTGTGTGTCTTAGTTGTGTTATGTGTTGAGTCTTCTTGTGAGTATGAAAGTTATGAATATGTATTGATATATTTTCTGTGATTGGAATATTGTTCAAATATTAAATTCTAGTGAAGAGTTTCTCTCCCTTTAACAAATACCTGTCAGATTAGACACAGTAAGATGTGTTGTTCACACACATAGATTTCACTGAGATTGATTTTGAACAGAGCATGTGGATCATATGTTTTATAAATACACATCCATACATAAACCAACAGGTGATACTGAATCTACCTCCTCTCTGATTTGGGGACAGATGGACTAATTTGATGTTTTTGATTCTAGGTGGCTTCCTGTCTGATGCGGGCTGGTATGGAGATGCAGAGAAAGTGTTTCTGTCGTGCCTGCAGCTGTGCACGCTCCACAGTGAGGTCCTCCACTGCTTCCGGGCTGTGGAGTGCTGCGTCAGGTAAGTCTGAAAACCTGTGGACATTCAGTACGGTTACATTAACTAAGACTTCCTTTCAAAGACCCTTTGTTGAATGTGTAAATTAGTTTACTTTCCCAGTATCCTCCGGGATCCCTTTCTTAGTTTTACCTGAAATAAAGCAGGCTCTTTTTTCTTTTTTTTCCCACAAAACATTTTTGTCCAGACAACTGTGTAACTGCAGTTGCTACACTGTTTTTCTGTCACTGAAAGGCATCAGGTTTTGGTTGCCAGAGTTGATAAAATAGATTCCATTGTTCACAGATCCTGTGTCATTAATAATGTAGAGGATAATTTCAAGAAGGATTCTGTAGTCTTTTGTACATGCAAACTTCGAACAATCTCCTGAAATTCAGGTCAGGATATTATTTGTATTTAATAATAATAACTTAATAATAACTTCATTTGTATAGCACTTTTCATACAAAAAGAATTGTAGCACAAAGTGCCCTTTGCCCTTTCATACATGCAGCAATCAACAAAAGGAGTTTGTGTTGTCACATGTTGGAAATACTCCATATAGTTGAGGCAAGGAGGAGGACTCATCTGTAATGATGACGGTTTTAGCTGTGATATCAACACAAACCGGGTCTCAAAATGACTATAAACCATAAAACTAACAGTGATAGAGACAGAGGGCAGTGTGCCTGGCAGACAGGAGAGACGCTCTGTGGTGTATTGTGATTTTATAGCTGAACTATGAGCAGGATGCACACTTTTACATTCTCTGACTGTGTGGAAATGTTTTCACATCAGAGATGATGGAGGAAAATGTTAAATGATGTAAAAATGAGGCTGATATTGATTGGAAGATAGTCTGTATGAAAATGAAACCATCAGCAAAATCAAACATTTAAGCAGAAAAGAGTTTGAAGCAGCCACACACCACACAACGTCATCAACACACCCACACACTCATTGTGAATCTTCCAGGCAGTGACCTGCTCTATTCGCACTTCTCCTATGGCCCCTACAGACTTTGGATTAAGGAGCTGGCAGGGTAAAATAAGTTTACTGTCCAGTCCAGCTGAGTCAGACGTTTACGTTCACACATGCAGCTCCTCTGGATAGTGTCTCAATAAATGCAGAGTTGCAGTGCATGTGTGAAAGGGGCTCATGTCGCATACAGCTACACATCTCAGAACAGGTAGCTCAGCTTCACTTGTGGTAGCTCAGTTGGTAGAGTGTGTTGCACATGTGCTGAGACTGTAAGTCTTCTGCAGTCTCCATGGGTTAGATACCAGCCTGTGCTCCTCTGCTTTCCTGTCCTTGTTTGAGCTGTCCTGTCAATTACAAACATAAAAGACCAAAAAGAAATCCTGATTATTAATGACAGAATAAAAATTATATTATGTTCTCTCTTTTACTTCACTGCCCTTTGTTGTTTCTGCAGTCCAGCGGATTTCAGCAAATTTCAAATTCTTCACTAATTAATATCAACAAATTGTCACATCGCAGACATTTTCCCCCTACTTCCAAATTGTAAGTAGAGAGTCAGCGTCAGTTTGCCACTCTGCATCTCTAATACTAAACTATGATAAGTGCCAAAACAGCCAGCCGTTTAACAGTGACAGGAAATTAAGTAATGACAGTTTTGATAATCAGTTAACACTATCAGGAAAAAATAGGTTAATGACTGACAAAGTGTCAGAAGCAGTACCAACATTTGTTTGAATAAAAACAGTTTATGTTGCTGCTGCTTTATTTTCTGTAAACGCATACTGTAAATATGACAGTGAGCACTATGTAATAATATGACAACAGTAATGACTAAATCTGTATTTATGTCCACATCTTGCAATTAAATTGGATAAACACCTGAGATTGTTATGAAGTTTTCCTGTCTTGCCTCCGCAGGCTGCTTCATGTCCGCAATGGCAACTGTAAGTACCACCTGGGGGAGGAGACCTTCAAGCTTGCTCAGTCTTACATGGACAAACTAGCCAAACATGGCCACCAGGCCAACAAGGCAGCGCTGTATGGTGAGCTTTGTGCCTTGCTCTTCGCCAAAAGCCACTATGATGAGGTACGTGTGTCTGAACCCCAGTGACAGAGAAAAGTTTTGTTATTTTTTGTTAGATTTTAAATATTATAGATGTTAAAGACCTCCCTCCAGTGAAAATCCTGATTTGAAGCCCTGTTAACATGCCAGTGTGGTATTTTTCATGTTACAAGACATATCAGACTGTAACCCCGGGGTGCAGATTTTGGGCTTCAGTCTAAGTTTTATGGTAAAACCCATCTGTTTTGGGGCAAAATTTTCAAAAGAATTTCTGGAAAATAACTGTTTACTCTGGAAGTTTGGCAGGGGTATTCTGATTTTTAAACAAACTGCACCCATTTCTGTTGGATTTTCTGATCCTTTCATAATGCATGAAAGTTCACCATCTCTCGTTTTGGTTATTTTCCCTATGAATTGATTAGTTGTTTGGTCCAATGTCAAAAAATGGTGACAAATGTTGATCAGTGTTTCCCTCAAATGTCTTGTTTTGCCCACAACTCAAATCTATTCAGTTTACTGTCAGAAAGGAGTAAATAACACAGAAAATATTCACATTTAAGAAGCTGAAAACAGAGAAAATTTACTTATTCCTTAGAAAATAGCTTAAACTGATTAATCCAATATCAGAATAGTTGGATATTAATTTAATAATCGATTCATTGATTAATTGTTGCAGCTCTACTGCCATTGTTTTCCAAATAGTCAAATTTAGCTAACAAAATATCAGTGAAGAGTTAAACGTGTCTTTCTTGCTGATTGTAGATATGGTGAGTCCCACATTGCAAGTTGACAGGATTTGTTCCTTTTGGATTTTACATATTAAGTCCAGGCTTTCGGAATTTGTTTTTTTCAGACTGTCTTTAGTACTTTGCAGTTTCAAATGCTCAGCCATGGATTTTTTTATTTGCCTCATGATAGCATATAAATAACATTATGGACATGTTAACAAGGTTACAAACTTGATTTTCATTGGACAGGGTCTTAATTCTTAAGTTTAAATCTGTTTTATAACATTGCACAGTTGTTGAGAATTACTCCAGACAAAGATGGATTAAGAATGGAATCTTTTTACTGCGTTTTCCAGGCATACAGGTGGTGTATAGAGGCTATGAAGGAAATTACTCCAGGGCTGCCTGTCAAAGTAGTGGTTGATGTCCTCCGGCAAGCCTCTAAGGTTAACTATGTTCATTTATCTTCAAGTTATTATTGGGTGTCTTTGATTCCATGAAGTTTGACTCATCTGTCTCCTTCAGGCCTGCGTGGTGAAGAGGGAGTTCAGAAAAGCAGAGCAGCTGATCAAACATGCAGTGTTTCTAGCAAGGTAACCTGCTGTGTCTCATAGGGACTCCACATTATTTTTATTCCTTTTGTTGTCATGAATTCTGATTGAATGTTTTATGTCTTACAGAGAACATTTTGGACACAAGCATCCCAAGTACTCCGACACACTGCTAGATTATGGATTTTACTTATTAAATGTAGACAACATATGCCAATCAGTTGCTATTTACCAGGTAAGCTTATGCTATATTTGATGTCCATGTTTTCATTAAAAATCAATGTGGTGTGGACTGAGTATCTAATTAAAGTCTTTCTTTCTGTGCTAATTCCAGACGGCGCTGGACATCCGACAGTCTGTGTTTGGGGGGAAGAACATCCATGTTGCCACAGCCCATGAAGACCTGGCCTACTCCTCATACGTGCACCAGTATAGCTCTGGGAAATTTGACAATGCTCTGTGAGTACAATGAACCTTACAAACTCACTATTCCTGGACCAGACAGCTAATTACATTAGACATGATTTTCCTTATAGATGAAGCACAAGACTATGACTCATACTGTGATGGCTTCTTCTTTTACTCTCTGTATTGGTATTTATGGTATATGGCTGCATGCTTTTGGTGTGTGCCATTTCATACATTAAAAAGCATTCATCATTTTACACATAGCAAAAGATGCTGGCAACATGGCAAGGAGCTGAGTGGAAAGCATTATTTGTGTATTTTGTTGATGCAGTGACAGGCTTTCCTGGATACAAAGGGCCTGATTCAAAATTGGGTAACGATGTGACCTTCTAAACAGCGTTCTTCAAGGAGAACACTTGACTTTCTCGGAAGTGTTTATCCCGAATAGCAGACAGTTTTGAGCCAAGTCTGAGTTGCGTGACATGTTTTGGTCAGCTGCTGTGTTTGTGTCCCTCAGATTCCACGCAGAACGTGCCATAGACATCATAACTCACATTCTGCCTGAGGACCATCTGCTGCTGGCCTCCTCCAAGAGAGTCAAAGGTAAGGAGAGTTTCCTGGAGACACTGGGCTTCTGCCCACTGTGTGCAGGGTACAGTTGAGAATATAAGCAGGCGCTCCATCTTAACTCAAGGACAATGGAATGTTGTTAAGGAAAATTCCACTATCCCTGTGCCTTACACATACTGTATCAATGGCAGATATTTTAACTGTAGAGACTCAAGTCTCTCTTTATAGTTATAGTTATAGTTATAGTTTTACAGTTCCAAGGTGTCCAAAGCAAAAGACAAATAGTTACAAAACTGTATGTAAAAGAAGCAAGTTATTGCTTTAAAAGTTCAGGTTTAGAGGAAGTATCATCAGCAATACATGAGTCACCCATTGAATGTCTCATTCCTGAGCATGCACTCAGTCCTTGAACTAACATCTCAACAGTTATATTTTTATGTAATGTTTTTAAGGTTTGTAGTTCCATTTCTTTCATACTAAATGGTTCCCTGACTGACTAATTCACTTTCACACCTGGTGGTCCTTTTCACACCTCCCTCATTTGGTTCAGTTAAAACCTACTGTGGTCCGTTTCTCCATTTATTCTGTGTCTTTGGGCTGGTGTGAAAGCTGTCAATCGAATCCTGATTATAGGTCAAAAGTTGTTTATACTGCTGTGCTTGTATCCTACTCTGTGTGTTTTTCAGACTAATACATCACAGACATTAAAAAATTTGGGTGAAGGGCAGATACGCTCCCTCCCACCCTTTCTTGCTGAATGAGGTTAAAAAAAAAATCCAGAGCTGTCTGTTTATTCTTTTCTTCACAACATTTCTTCAGATTCAGCTGGGTCCTGATGATTCACTGGTCATACAGTATAACAGTCTCTAAAACTGTCCAAACAGTGAGTTAGCTTTCAGTGTGTAAAACTTAATGTTTACTTCTCTTGATTTGTTTATAAAAAGTCAACGTGAACATGATGTGGACAGGAGCCTAAATGCAACAATGTTCAATTTTTTTCTTTTGGTCTAGACCAAATGAACTAAACTACAGGTGTGAAAACACCCAAAGTGACAAATTGGGACAAAACATGTTGAAATTGGTCCAGTATTGAGCAAGACTGCTGTAACAGTCAGCTGTGTAAAGGGCTGCAATGTAATTCCTTCTGGACAATTGTGTACCATCAAATTAAGTGCACTAAATGGCTTGTTATTCTAAGTGTCTGACATTATGAAAGAGATCACTACAGAGACAGACCTGTTTTAAAGAGTAAGATAAATGTTTTTAACCACAATAAGCTGTTTGCTTTCCTATGTTCAAACAATCACCAGCTCTGTTTTTTTTGTTTGAAATAAACTCTTAATTCACCATGTTAGATGTGAAAATATTCTGACTACACGCTGCTTCTCTAATGTCTGACCTCCACTTAAGATATTTTCATATCTACCACGATGAGTTAAGGGTTCATTTTGAACAAACAACTAGATTTGATGACTGTTTGAACAGTGGAAAGACAAACCAAGATGTTTTTGGTCAGTTTTGTTTGTGCTGAGTTTGAATGAGGATAACAATGATAAAATGACTGTTTCTGTAAACAGTCTGATGGGTTTGCCAAGTGCAATAAATCAGCTGTTACTGGTCAAACAAAATTCTCTTCAACAAAAAGGTCTCTGCAGGGATCCTTTACATAATGTTGTCAGACACTTAAAATAACAGTCTGAGTCTGTCAGTGGCACTTTAAGGGGTGTCCTTTCCAGTTGCTTGTAAGGATTACATTGTAGCCCACGTCACCAGCTGATGGTTGCAGTGTTCTCGCTCAACACTGGACCAGTTTCAAGAATCTTTGTCCACATTAGTCACTTGAACACAAAAACATGGGAAAATGAGGTCCAGCTTGAAAAATACCTCGGTTGCAGAAGTTACACTGAATTTTTCCTCTTTGAAAAGTTAAAAATGAAGTTATATTTATATTTGAGGGACTGTTTGTGACTTGAAGCTTATGGTGAGTTTCTCATTTGGTACCAAAACAAATGATATGGTGTTTTGGCTCCACTGGTGAATCCCGGCCACAAGTCTAACATGTACTTCATCTTCCACTCAGCTCTGATTCTGGAGGAAATCGCAATCGACTGCCACAATAAGGAGACAGAAGAGCGTCTCCTTCAGGAAGCTCACGACCTTCACCTCTCCTCACTTCAGCTGGCCAAGAAGGCCTTTGGAGAGTTCAACGTGCAGACAGCCAAACACTATGGCAACCTAGGACGACTCTATCAGTCCATGAGGAAGTTCAAGGTGGGTGAATCTATGTCTGTCTGTGTGTGTGTGTGTGTGTGTGTGTGTGTGTGTCCAGTGTAGCTGTTGCAAGATTGTCTGTGACCAACTGTCAAATTAAGATAACTCTAACTGAGGTAAGATGAAGCTAAAGGAGTGAAACTAGCTCAAAGCACCTTGTTAGTTGTGTCTTGGCATATGATGCAAAATGTCAGTGATCTTATGTGTTGTGTAAGAAATCCTAATCACACTGCTGCAATATCTCTATCTGTGTGTGTGTATGTGTGTCTGGTTTCTGGGTGTCCATGCAACCAGGAGGCAGAGGAGATGCACATCAAAGCCATCCAGATCAAGGAGCAGCTTCTGGGCCACGAAGACTATGAGGTGGCCCTGTCTGTGGGTCACCTGGCCTCCCTCTACAACTACGACATGAACCAGTATGAAGATGCAGAGAGGCTCTACCTGCGCTCCATCGCTATTGGTAAATGTACTACCTTTGTCCATGCCAGGATCCCGTACTGTAGAAATCATAACTCTTAAAGAGCAGGCTACTAACATGTTTTGATCCAATCGTACCAATAGTCATTCAGCAGAGGTTACCATGGTGATTTACACTGGTTAAAAGTAAGCCTCCTTCAATATATCAGACAGCCTGGGTAGAACCCTCTGATCTTTGTAATACAGGCCTGTGGTCACTCCAGTTTCTCGTGGACTGTAGAAAAAGTAGTTCTTGTGTGCTCCCAGAAGTGCTGCTCTAAAACTAATCTGAGTTCTGAGCTAAAGCTGGCAGCTGAGTTAGACTGATTTGATGCGACTTTCTCCTAATGGGTGAGAGCAGCTGTCATCATGTGCCACGACCACACCCAACTTTAGGTGAAAACAAGCCCTGTGCAAGGCGCCAGTCAGTTTGTCTCTCCTCATACTCAACTGGGTACTTCTGTTTGAGAGGGTGAAACTGGTTTGTTGTATCGCCCCCTCTTGCTGTTATAGCCTTATTACACTTTTTACATATCACTGAGGTTTATTGTGTGACTGCAACTAAGAATTATTTTCATTATGGATTAATCTGACCATCATTTTCTCAATTTTAATTAGTCCTGTCACAATCTTGTCAGTTGAAAAATAGATCCAAACCTGTGGAGCACATGGATGTTTGATGCGCTACATGTTTTGACCTATTTTCCACGTCTTTCCTGTATTGATTATTTTCATTATCGATTAATCTGTCAGTTATTTTTTCCAGTAATCAGTTAGTTTGTTTGGTCTGTAATATGTTGATCAAAGCCCAAGATGATGTCCTCAAATGTCTTGTTTTGTCCACAACTCAAAAGATTTTCAGTTTGCTATCAGAGAAGAGTAAAGAAACCAGAAGATATTCACATTGAAGAAGCTGAAATCAGAGAAATTGGACATTCTTTTTCTTAACTACTCAAATCAGTTTTAACTGATAATGAAAATCGTTTGCAATTAATTTAATGATTGTTACATAATTGATCAATCGTTACAACTCTAGTGTATTACACATCTAATCTTTTGTAATCTGCTTCCCTTTTTGAAACTTACTCCTCCACCATAATAATGTCATTATCACAATATAACTTGAACTATGAAAAAAAGAAACCTTAGGTAAGACAAAGAAAATCAGTAAGCTGGATCAGTTTTGAATTTTTGCACAATAAAAAGTGAGTGAAAAAATTAATGGATTATCAACATCATTGAGGACAGGGCTGCAACTACTGGTTGTTTTCATATTCACTAAGTCTGCTGCTTATTGTCTTGATTAGTCAGTTAGTCGTTTGTTCCATAAAATGTCAGAAAATGTTGAAAAATGTTGATCAGTGTTTCCCAAAGTCCAAAATGACTTCCTGAAAATCCTGAAATGTCTTGTTTTATCCACAAAGCAAAGATATTCAGTTTACTGTCAGAGAGGAGTAAAGAAACCAGAAAATGTTCACTGAAGTCAGAGAAATTGGACATTTTTTTCTTAAAAAAATGACTAATAGATTATCAAAATAGTTGGAGCTCTAGCTGACGATTAGTTTTTGGTCATTGAATGGACTAATCATCACAGCTCTAGAATGATTACTAACACAGTAACATGATGTCTCTGGTGTCCTCCCAGGTAAGAAGCTGTTTGGCGAGGGTTACAGCGGGCTGGAGTACGACTACCGAGGCCTGATCAAACTCTACAACTCAGTGGGGAACTACGAGAAGGTGTTTGAATACCACAACGTACTGTCCAACTGGAACCGTCTGAGGGACAGGCAGTTTGCCGTGGCAGACGCACTGGAGGACGTCAACACCACGCCCCAGCAGACCCAGGAGGTGGTACAAGCTTTCCTATTGGCTCAGAGCCTGGGCCCCACCCGTCCCTGTCTCGGCTGATGTTTTTTCTTTTTTCTTTTTTTTTTTTTTTTAAATGAGGGAAGAGAGAAAACAAAAGACACGTGGGCTTCAGCCTGGTGAGGAGGACACACAGTGAGCCCAGATGTGATGCTCAAGTTGCACACAGTTAATTAGTAATACACAGTAAAATTCAAGCATCACCGGCAAGTCAGCTGGCTTCAAAGTCACTGCATCTGCCAGTACACACACACACACACACACATACACACACACACACACACACACACACACACACACACACACACACACACACACACACACACACACACACACACACACACACACACACATTTAGTTGTGGAATTAAAAAAAAAAAAAAGTAGAGAAGACACCGTTATCAAACCTCATCAACACCCACACCAACCACCAAGATGCAACTCCAGAGTGGATGCAGCTTCACCCCACAGAGCAGACTGTTGCATTTCTCCAAGAGAAAGAGGACACAAGACTGAGGGGGCGAAAATATATTAAAAACAAAAAAAAAAACAACCTCAAACGTCCTGTAAGGATGACTAATGACCTCTCCTCTTCTTCTCTTGTCTTGCTCGCCTTTTTTCTTTTCAGTTTGGAATCTGCAAACATTTTTTTTTTTGCTTTTTGTATTTTGAACCAGTGTAGCTCTGAATGCCATGAGACTCATCACAGATCAAAAACCATGTTTCTCCAGGGCTATACATGACAGTGTGTGGACCCCACACAACACATCTGTGAAATCTGTGTTTCAACCCACATCCATCAGCATCATCACCTGGAGGAACCAGAGTCGGAAAATGTTGGATATTTTTGACACTTGTACAGTAAAATAATACTGCAGATTGTACACTTAAGTTTCAGTTGAAGGCTTTTATTTTTTTGTTTGCAAAGAAATGAAAATGGACCCTAAAGGCAACTTTTTGAACTGCTTGGTGGAGAGAGATTACAAACAGTGGAATGTGTTGAACCAGTGGGTATGTTGTTATACACATAACAGGCTTCACAGGTCTGGTTTTCAATTTATTTGATCATTTTTCCAGCGTAGTACTGACCTAGAATAATTAAAATGCCAATAATTTATATGCAAAAAGTGTATGTTTATGTAGCCCGTTGTTTATGCTTTTCTTACTGAGTGAGCCATGAATTCTTAAGTCATTGCTCACTTCAAAACAAGAGACATGGAGAGGAGTGAGGAGAGGAACATGCTGCATGTACAGAGGCTTTTAAGCCTCCCTTTAGTTGTTAAACTTGAAGAGATAGCTTGGATTATTTGATTGACGTTGTATGAGGTACTCATAATCAGTGTAGTAACTACAGTAGAAGGCGGTGAGCACGTCCTCAGTTTGAAGACGCAGAGGGACACCAGCTCAGAGGCTTAGTCATGCACTGCTGTGGACAGGGTCAGCGACACAATGTATTTTAGCCACTTAAAAAAAAATCCATATCAGCTCAAGTGCATGCCATATTTAGAATATTTTCACATCTTTACCTTACCATCAGAGCCTTTTTTTCTGTTAGAAAAGCCAAACATCACCCTCTCTAATCTCTGCCGCTGCCTCAATCAGTTAGTTTGTCAGTTAGTTTGTTTGTGTTGTTGTGTGACTGTGGCGTGTTTTTAAAGGTAAGTTCAGATTCACTGAAGTCACACAGTAACACAGACAAACCAACCGATCAAGGCAGCGGTAGATTAGAAACTCCCATGTTCTTCAAGGTAAATTGATTTTGCCCATGGAGTTTGGTTTGTTTTGAGCGAGACAATATTTGGCTTGTATCATGGTAATTTCCTGTTGGAAAAGGCTGCAAAATAAAGCAGTGAAACATTCCAAATATAGCACACACTACTACACTACTCTGTTTTTTAGGTGCCCAAAATACAGTTTGTTGCTGACCCACTGCTTAGCTTCTGTGCTGGAACTCCTCTCTGTTTCTGCAAAAACTGTGGGTGTGACAGCCACCATCTACTGTAATTAATACACTGACTATGTATGAGGACCTCATGTAAGATAATCTGAACTATCCCTTTAAGGTGTGGCTTCAGTATGAGTGTGTGTGTGTGTGTGTGTGTGTGTGTGTCAGTATAAACAGATAGAACTCTGGGTGCCTAAGTGCTCCACTGATGATTACCAGCCTTACACCAGCTTGCAGTTATCTGTCTGTAGACGGACCCATACTTCTAAGTGCTTAATAAACTATTATACCCTTAAGGGCACTACAATGGGGACCAATATTGTATATTGTGTGTGAGTGTGAGTGTGTGTGCATGTGTTGGCGGCCTGTTTACCTGTGCATCTGGCCTTTCCTCTTCACTCCTCCCTGTCAGATATCCTGCAAAATTAAAGTTCCACATATTTTTTTTCGTTTACTGGACATTTTATTTTCTCCATGTTTTCCCATCAGCCTCCATTATCCCGACTGATTCTGTCCAAATTCTCATCAGTCGTTTCACTGTAGATGCTGGCCTTAAATTACAATGAACCAATGAGGAAAAAAATGATCCTGAAAACAACCAGTGACATGTCAGTTAAAAATGTTAATGCCATGATGATATGAGGCCAGATCTCTCCCAACAATCTGATGCTTTGGAGGTAACTTTGTAAAGATCACTCATTTCAAATTACAAAATCAAACAAACCAAAATAAGATTTATCTCTGATAATGGATTTTTAAGGCAATACCAATATTGGCATTTTGGAGTTAAAAGCCATATATCGAGCTTTATACATTCTTTTTATATTAACACGTAGCAAACAAAAATGTCAAATAATACAGAATTGGGATCAAGGTGTATACCTGCAGGAGAACCTTTGAAGTGTAAAAATGAAGTGCCCCCTGCTGGACAGTCTGTGTAATGGCAGTACTGTCTACATGACCTCATAAATATTTCTTATATTTCTCTGCTCAGAGTTGTTGTGATTTATCAGCCAGCAGCACTGATCCTTATTAAAGCTCGACCAAAACTGGATTTTTTGGGGCCAATTTCAACGTTGATATGTCAGCTGATATTGTTTAAGTATATGTATAAAATCCAAAATCATCAGGGCACTGAAACAGTAAAGTTGCTTTGTTTTTTTTTGATAATTTTGAATAAACAACTCAAATGAAGAAAAAATATCAAATATGCGTAAAACGCTTCTTATAAAACTGTATTATTAAAAAAAAACCAACAAGTCTCAGCAACAGCAGATACACTGCTACTGAAAATATGTAATAAAATATCAGCCGAAATACAAACCCACTCCATTTATCAGATTGCTTCTTCTCAGACTGTTCAATTTGAAATTTTATTTCAGTCCTCAAGAGCTGAAACCACACAGTATTTCAAAAGATAAACATTATTTCAGGACTGCAACTAATGATTGTTTTCATCAATTAATCTGTTGATTATTTTCTTGATTAATCAATTAGTTGTTTGGTCCATAAAATGTCTGAAAATGGGGGAGATGTTGATCAAAGTCAAAGATGATGTCCTCAAATGTCTTGTTGTAGTTTACTGTCAGAGGAGTTAAAAATATTCACATTAAGAAGCTGAAATCTTCTTCGACTTTTTTTTTTTCTTCAGAAAATGACTGATTAATTGATTATCAGAATAGCTGGTGATTTATTTAATAATCTAGTAATTATCAATTAATTGTTATTTCCTACCTTGGTAATTAATTTGAGGGCTCCAGAACTACAGATTCCCTTGGAACTGAGGAATACTGGACAGACTGGAACACTTAGAATTATTACAGTTCCTTTTTTTTTTTTTTACGTGGTTTTCCAAACTAGAAATGACATTCACTGTCACTGTATTAGGCTGGAGGCTGAAATGTCACAAATCTCTCAACCTGCATAAATCAAATCAAAACTATATGTATACCTAAATACCACTGGAGATAAATGAGAAGAGTTTTCTCGTAATTTGGGTGAACTGACCCTTTAAATGATTGTGGCTGAATTATTGAGAAATAACTGATGAGATTTTGCTCTCACTGATGGGAAAACGTGAGACCAGAGTCCAGCTTCACAGTCAATTTCAGCATTAATATCCACAACGTTACTGAGAATCGGATGCCTTCGACGAGCTCCCACACCCACCCAACCCACCCCACTGTTTTTTTTTGTTTGTTTGTTTGTTTTGTTTAGTTTTTTCTCTGGTGAATGAAGAAAACGAGCTTTGCCTTGCTGTTGCTTCAGTTGCTGTCGGACGTCTCCCTCTCTAGCAGTGATGTGAGTGGCTCTAGCTGAGGAGGTCCAGCCTTAGCCCCCTTAAAAGGACGCTCAGCTACACTCTCGGTGCTTCGGCTTCAACAGGCGCCCCCCTCCCTCCCTCCTCTTCCTCCTCCTCCTCCTCCTCCTCCTGACGCTCCCTCCCCCCTCCAATAACGCAGAGAACATTTTTTCCAGGGCAGACATGGAAATGAATGTTACAGTCTCGGCTCTATTCAAGATAAAGACGCAGAAAACAGAACATTACGGTCAAGATTAATGGTCAATACATATCTTCTTGTCCTACAAAAGTGAATAATTGCAAACATTTAATGGAAAGTTCTCCCCTTGGATACTCCCACTCTGTTAGATCTCATCATGGATTTATTCTGTTCTCTCCATCAGCTGCATTTTTATTAAAGGTCACATCTCCTGGTGTATCAGGGCTTCTGTTTGGAGCCGCTTGAAAGTTATTTCTGTGTCTTCTGCAGTGGACTTTGAAGTATTTTCTGTCCAAACTCTAGCTGAACTGTCAGTACCTTACCATGATGTCACATTGTCTGTTTGGCCAACAAGAAAAATGAAAAAAAAAAACAAAGTGTATTTTCCTTTTAACAGTAACCCTGAGAAACCAGCTGACTGATGGAATGTAAGAGACAGTACTGGTCATCATTGTGATCTGCTGATACATCTGAAAGGGAATATACCGTACAAATAGTGTGAGCGCTGGAGGAGGTGGAGGGTCGGAGGGGCGTGGGGCTCAATTTGAAATATGGACGAAGTTCAAAGATGTTCAATAAAAGCTGTGATTTCTCCAACAGCCCCGTTTCTCTCTTCAAAAGAGTTCAGACGACTGACACCAAATGTGATGAGGGGATGTTTCACTGTTGTCCTGTTACTGCTTCACTGTTAGCTGCAAAAAAAACATTAAAACTTATATCATTGATCACAAACGCCACATGCAGTTTTCTCTTGTGTTCACACCTTAAACTACAAGGTAGTCAGATCACACTCACATGAAACACACAAACGTCCTAAACACACAACAAAAGGTGATGGTTGTTAATAGTAAGTGTATTTTATATTAAAACTTACTCAATTTCCTTCCTGTTTTTTTTCTTCAAGGTTGATACAGACTATGAGTGATCAAGAAGACAAATAACTGATATCTGGAAGTGACATACATTTGCAGCAAAAATGAAAATCTTCAATATTCCCATGGTAAATCATAATTATGAGCTAAAAAAAAGTTGAAAATTCTAGGATAAAAAGTCCTAATTTAGATAATAAAAAGTAGTCACAATGATGTGATTAAAAAGTCAATGAGGAGATTAAAAAAAATTAAAAGTGAGATAAAAAGTCATAAAACATACTTTATTAATCCCTGAAGGGAAATTACATTCTTCTCACTCTTGTAATTTTGTGTATAAATGCTCAGGCCTGAAGTACAGACAGGATTCTAGACATGCATCTGAAAGAGCTGCACACATACAGTCAGATGCCGAGAGCAGTGTCTTGCTCAAGGGAACCTCAGCGGTGCCCAGGAGGTGAACTGGCACGTCTCCAGCTACCAGTCCACGCTCCGTACTTTGGTCCACGTGGGACTTGAGGTGGGACCCTTCTGACTGAGCCACTGCCGCCCCCATAATTATGAGGAAAAGGTCAAAATTATGAAATAAAGTCAAATATGAGATTTTTAAAAAGTCAAAATTATGCTAAAAATTTATGTGAAATTATGAGAAAAAGTCAATGATGAGATGTCATGATTCTAATATAATTATGACTTAATTTCATAATTTAAACTTTTTTCTCAGTTTTCAATTTTAACTATCTAACAATTTTGACTTTTTATCTCATAATTATTTTTTTTTTTGCCATAATATTGTCTTTTTTAATCTCACAATTATGAGTTTTTAATCTTATAATAATCACCTTTTAGCTCATAATTGCAACTTTTTTTAATCTCATGATTTTGACTCATCATGGAGATATTTTTTTTCTTTCACTGGTGGAAATTGGCTTCCATACATCTTTGCCCTTTTAACGGTGTAAAGATTTTCAGCAATTCATGGACAAATTGTTTTATGAACATATGGAATACTTTACATACAACACTACATTTTTCATCTCATGATTTTATTGTATGAATGTGCACAAAGGCCAAAACAAAGTTTTAACAGAATCGACACATCAGGAAATATAAAAATATCTTTCAAAAGTAAACAGCTGACATAACACAAACCCATCACTCATACGATAAACATGATTACCATCACATTAAAACCTCGTAATGAAACTCCTGATACACAGCTTTGTTTTTGATAATAATGCTGCAGCTTTGCATTTATGAACATTTTTAAAGTTTGAAATAGTTTCTGGATTTTTTCCTCCCACAGTGATCCTTTTGCTAAAGTCAAACCGAGAATAAACTGGACGTAATGAACTGCTTTCCACAGTAATATTGTTCAAGTTGCTTCAGTTAAGACATCCAACATATTCTCAAACATTTAGCTGAATTTAGTTTCGCTGATCACAGTGTAGGTTTACACAAAACTGAATCCCTTGAAGATACAGGCTCTTCATAAAGCTTCCTGTACTGTGATTGTAGCAAACAATCAGTACAAACCTCTCCCTTTGCTTTAATAAAACAGTTGACAGCAATCGTTCCTAAAACTCTCACAAAAACTTAAGTTCACTCTTGTATGGCAGCTCCATTTCCACCAATGAAAGAAAAAAAGATCCTCACAGTAAATCCATATTTTGAGATTTTAAAAACCCATAATTATGAGATAAACAGTTGAAATTTCATACAAAAATAATAATTTTATCTCATAATTATGTTTTTGTTTTCATAATGACTCATCTTATAATTCTGAATTTTTATTTCAATTGACTTTTTATCACACAATTCTGACTTTTTTAAAAACTAATAATCATGACTAACAATGGGGATATTTTTCTTTCACTGGCAGAAATGGGCTTCCATACTCTTGCCACTATGTTCCTTATAAATAATAAAAAAATAATATCCGTGTTCCCTTTACCAGTTCAAACAGGCGTCTTTTCCTTGTGTATCAGAATGTCCTCTGTCTCTAACAACAGTCTCTCAGTAACAGAGGATATGATGAGACATGTTTTATCTCAGCAGACATAAATGAAATCAGTTATGCTCACTGATTTGAAAAAAAAATTTGCATCTCAAGTACATGAAGTGAGCAAACAAGCATCTGAGTGTGCAGATAAAGCTATGGAGGCAAGTGAGAAGGAATAATTCTGGTCATCCACATTTGAAGTCTGACTTAAATCGTTTTCTCTCCTGTGGTTATACTTAAAGGAATAGTTCAGATTATTTCATATGGGCTTGCTTATGGACGGCAGTTGGCACACTCACAGTTTGGAGAAAAAAGAAGGAAGCTAAACAACGCGCTGCTGTGGACAGGGTCAGCAGCCACCTAAACAAGTCAAGATATTCTAATATATTGAATTGTTTACCACAGCAGTACATTTCTTAGCTTCCTTGCTGGTCCTCCTGCTGCTTCTCCAGACAACTGACCAGCATCTACAGTAAGGTAATACACTGACTATCAGTAACATAACAACCTCACTTTAAAAAATCTGAACTAGCCCTTTAAGAACAGGTGAAAAAAAGGTTTTTGCTGTGTTCAGCCCTAACAAAAAACAGAAAGCACTTATTTAAACTGAAACAGTGATGTGTTGAACACATTGTGTATTAAAAAGCTGCACTGCACTGCAGCACCTTTTCAACACAGCTGTTTCTCTAAACGTCACTGCTGTCTGACATGACAAAACATACGTCAAAGTCCACTGCACAACATTTTATGGAAACGTGTTGTTCAATCTGGAAACCGTAGCAAAACAGAGAACACAGTTTTCAGACTGAAAGTGTCCCAGGAGCTCTCTTAAGTTACTTTTTCTCTTCTGCCTCTTGTGGCCACAATGAGTATTACAACAACAAACAATGAGAAAAGTGATCCTGACAAAAATAAAATTTAATTTGTCAAAACTTCTCCTCAAAAAAAAAAAAAAAGAAAAAAGTAACCCCCTCATCCCAGATGAATAAAAAAAATCCTGCCAACTCTTTTTTCACCTGTTCTTAAGTCATAAAACAATCAGATCAGACTTAGAAAACAAATCACCAGATTTTTTTTCTCTACATGATATAACAGATGATATCTGAAATAAATACTCATTATTTGTGAGAATAGAACAAACAGTCTAAATATAACTCATTTTACCACATTCTCCCTCAGATATGGTGGATTTTATTTCAGCTTTGGAGAAACGTAAATGTAACCTGAGACCATTATTCAAATATAAAGCTGGTGGAATAACGTCAGCATTCTTCCAGGACAGACAGGACAAGCCGAGTGTCTCTCAGCTCTTCTTCTGTCCCGTCTCCTTGTCGGTGGTGAGGTATTCGATGTGCGTCCATAAACACCAGATCTGCAGAGAAACACACGGTATGTTTGGCTGTGAGACAACTTAATGTGATCAAACACAACTTCAAATATGACCAGAAATGATTTCAACACAACTCAAATTTTTGTCAACATGTTTGTGATTATCACATGAATACTCGCCAACTCTCCATAATTTCCCAAGAGACTTCTGTTTTTCATTGCCTTCTCCTTATAACTGTTTATCCTGATTTCAGCCATTTTTTCTTTTTTATTATCACAATCTGTTTGTGACTCTGTACGGTGTGTTTAAAAAAAGTCTACTGTTTCCACCTGGACAACAACAGACACCAAACCAGGCTTCCCAAGAAGAACTCCTGTTTCTTAAGGAACATTATAAAGGAAAAGGTCATGCATTTTGTAAAATCTGCCACATAAATTTTCTTTTAGTAGCAGGGCAAAAAAATGAATGAATGAACAACGAATGAAAAATTATGAATATTAATTTACCCCAGTTCACCCTAAAGAGACAAATTATTCTATATATATTTACATGAGAATTAAAATTAAATTAAAAGTATTCAACATATAAATTATGTTGAAGAGAACAGCTGCAACAATTAATTGATTATGAATCAATTATTAAATTATTTAATTAACTATTCTAATAATCAATTAATCAGTTTGAGAAAAAAAAGTCACAATTCTGTAATTTCAGCTTTCTAAATGTGAATATTTTCTGGTTTCTTTACTCAGTAAACTGAATATCTTTGAGTTGTGGACAAAACAAGACATTTGAGGACGCTTTGGGAAAAACTGATCAACATTTTCAGCCATTTTATGGACCAAATAACTTATTGATTAATCAGAATCAATCAATGATAAACTAATTGTTACAGGAAAGAAAAAAGCATGCTACAGTATGTTTGGACCTATTTTTCAAGTGAGGAGATCACCAGAATGCAGGGAAAAAGTCTCATAAACTCAGATGTTGTCTTGTGTTTGGCAGGTATGATGTGAGGTTATTTGTACCTCAGCTGTCAGAGCCAGCAGGCGGCCTGCAGCCAGCAGCAGTATCCCTGCAGACTGCATCCAGGGAGGCAGGTACAGCCACTGGGCCAGTAAACCCCACCGACGCCCGTAGAGCCACAGCGGGAGGCAGTGCAGGCCGCTCACCACCCACACGCCGAGAGGAGTCCGAAACCCTGACAGCAGCAGACACACAAAGTTCACACGAACTCACAGTCTGTGGTTTATCTTCAGCTGCGCACGAACATCAAGTCTTTTTACCGTTCGCCATGATGGCCTGGATGACTCGAGGGCTGCTGGTGAAGCTGTTCTTCCAGTGGTCGCCCCTGGCGTTGTGGTTACACACAAACACACACCACTCCAATGCAGACACCAGCCAACCCCACTGCAACACAACACAGAAGTTACATCAGTCCCTCCAGGAAGACTGCAACAATTAACACAAATTTAAATAATCCCTGAGAATTGTGCACCACCTTGCAACTTTTTTGACCAATCATCGTAGCTTCCGGTGAGTTCCACCAATCATAGCAGTTCATACATTTTTCCATATTTCAATTTTTTATTTTGGTATGGGTACTAAAAGGAACCCAAGGTTTGTCTTTGTTGACATTTTTTTTTTTATACTTTGTGCACTTTTAGATTTTTGGTTGCTGCTTTGACTTTGTTTGAGCTCCAAAAAGATTTTGCTCTTCTTCATTTACAAATAAAGCATACTGTGTTAGAATTTTTGTAATCCTGAACCTTTTTGTAAGGTTACTAAGAACAGAGTGAAATTTTATTCTCACAGAAACAAGTCGCCTTTGATTTTTAACAAATTATACAAAATTGCAATTTTCACTTGCAAAAAAACACCTAAAATCATGGCAACATTCATCACAATTCCATAGAAAAGCTGTTGTGAAATCAGACGTTTCAGGCTGCAAAAAATCCCCAAAAAACCTGACAAATCCTGGAGGGGCTGAAATATGGCAAAGTACAAGTCACCTGTGTGCATGAAGTGTTGTCACAAGTAAATACAACCTGAGTAAATCTGCAAAAATAAGGTTGAGCAGTTCAGTGGCTGTTCTGCTGATTTAAAGAACCATACAAATAGGCTTGAGCAGTAAGACTTTCAATGCCGTCATAAATACAGATGCTCCTCTTTCTATTAAGTTCATGTGCTGATAGGGAGATGTTGTATTGAGGTGATGTACTGTAGTGCGCAGCACAAGGGCAGGGCTGCCAGAATTGCCAGGTTCTTGTTTTTCCCATGGAATTGGGCAACTTCAGAAGTGTTGCTGTGGGATGAGTTTTTCTCCGCTGGTTGGGTCGACCTATTTTGCATGCAAATTATATCAAGAATACAGATAGAAATAAAGATGCATATTTGGAATTGAATCATTTATTTCTACCTAAACCCTGCCAAACTGATCACGGACACATAAGCTGATCTGGAGTCAGATTTTGGGCTGGTTTCAACCTGCCATTAGGCTGCTTTTGTCACACAGACCTGGCAACCCTGAGCGCAGCCGAGATGAGAAACATGACATCTGGGGGACAGAGTTCCAGGCTTACCTAGCAATGTTTTGGGTTTGGTCCTGATGGCAAAGTGAGCAAACACTGCAGTCCACCGATTGGTCAGAGTAGCATAGTCTCTATTTTTCTCTCTAAAACTCACTCACTCAGGAACAGACTTTCACATTAACAGGGCTTGCTGCTGTCCAGCCAAAAGTGTCTTTATACTCAGCAAATGAAGGTCTTTAAGAGATACTGTTTTAAAAATACTCAAGTATCATAGTGTGTATGGTACTGAAACATCCCAGCCTTTGTTAAAGCAGCAGAGGACCTGTGTCTGTTGCTCCATCCTGATTGCACAGTGTATGTGGCATGAACAGCGTGACAAATCCACATATCCACCCTGACTGTTGTAAACAGTACAAGCAGCTGCTGGTATAATAAGGATGAAGGGATTTATTTCTTAGCAAACACTAGGCTGATCATCCTTTCAACAACATAACACTGTATGCAATCACTTCATGTGTGGCTACTGTAAATCCATCTATTTACTATTGTGAATGTGTGTTTTCTAGCTGTCATACCTCAAACAGCAGGCTCCACAGCATGCCTCTGCCCAGGCTGTCCACCACTACGTCCAGCCAGGCCCCGAACCTGGAGCTCTGGCCCAGCCTCCTCGCCAGCCAGCCGTCCACTCCTGCACACCAAATCATCATCATATGTGAGAGAGGGGACGCTCGTGTCCCGTGTACACAGTAACTGCTCCTCCTGACAAAGCGTCTACATGCTACAGCTTCTGTATTCCAGCTAATGTCATCATAAGAAGATCAGATAAAGTCCAACTTTTATATGATATGATAGGATGAAGCTTGATTAGTTACATCCATCCATCAATTATCTATAACTGTTGGGTGCTACGTACAGGGTTCCACCTTTTCTTAAATCAAATTCAAGCACTTTTCAAGTATTTTCAAGCTTTTCCAGCACCTTACAGCTGTGCTAAATGACATATTTATATACATATACATGTGCTATAAACAACCAAAATTATGTTCATGACAGAATTCTACAGAAGGGACACAAATTAACGGAAAACACAACAAAATGTCATGCTTCAAAATGTGTCACCTGTCTGTAAGTAGACCTGGCTTCTTATTAGAGCTGCAATAATTCATAGATTCATCATATATGAATTCCAACTATTCTGACAATCAATAAATAGGTTTGAGGATTTTTTTAAGAAAAAAAAAAGTAAAAAATCTCTGATTTCAGCTTCCTAGCTTTCTGGTTTCTTTACTCCTCTCTGACAGTAAACTGAATGTCTTTGGGTTGTGGACAAAACAAGACATTTGAGGACGTCGTCCTGGACTTTAGGAAACACTGGTCAACATTTTTCACCATCTTCTGGCATTTTATGGAGCAAACAACTAATTGATTAATGGTGAAAATGATCAACAGATTAATCGATAATGAAAATAATCAGACATATGTCTGTGTGCTCCACATGTTTGGACCTATTTGTGACAGGATGAATAAATTAATTAATTGTTTGGAGTCATTTCTTAATTAGAAAAAGTCAGACTTTCAGCTTCTTAAATGTGAATATTTTCTGGTTTCTTTACTCTGCTCCGACAGTAAACTGAATATTTTAGAGCTGTGGACAAAACAAGACATTTGAGGACGTCATCTTGGACTCTGATCAACATTTTTCACAATTTTATGAAATCTCATGGAGCAAACAACTAATCAATTAATTGAGAAAATAATCGACCGATTAATCAATGCTGAAAACAGTCATTAGTTGCAGCTCTAAAAACACTATAATAGGCTAAACAATTTCATTATATTCAATATTGAGGTAATCCAAAAGTGCAAAACATCACTTTTTGACTTGTTGAAGCAGGAAAACCACAGCAGCAACTAATTATATTAATGATGGGTCTGTTCTATTGAAAAGTCTCACAAGGCAATGACTGTGTGAACCAGCACAAAGAACACCAGGACCCTGAAACTGAAGTAGCTAAATGGACTTCAAGCATTTTCTTCAGGTTTTCCTACTGTTATATTTCAAAATGTCCTTGGTGAATAATGTTAAAAGAAACCAGTTTGATGCTGGTGCAAACAATGGGAAACTTTACCATCAAGTGCTATGGAGACTGAGTAAAGACAGACAAAGAGGGACGGTGTCTCACAGGCAGCCCACGCAGCAAACACAAGGCCGATCCTAATGTAACCTGAAAGACACAAACACCAGGTGGAAGAAGCACTCAGATCATTTACTCAAGTAAAAGTAGAGAAAACAGTGCAGAAATACTCTGTTGCAAATAAAGTCCTGCAGTCAAAACTTTACTTAAGTAAAAGTACAAAAGTATTATCATCAAAGTATTACTCATTGGGCAGAGTGGCCTATTTTGGATTATCATTAAAAAAAAAAAAAAAACATTTTTCACACTTTAATACTTTATATAGCTTATTTTTGTACTTATATATTTTATATTGCTTACTTTTCATATTTGCTGATTTTTGTAATGTCATTTTATATTTACATTTTTTAAAAAACAATACATATAATAATTTTTGAAACACTTATGAATATGTGTGATGCAATTTTGTTGTGCCAACAAAATGTCAGTTTAGTTCTTGAATCTTGAATCATCACTGATAGATTCATGTATGCAACACTTGAAGGTTGGAGCTGAGAAAGGTGGGGCTAATTTTTAACTACTTTATATACCACTGTTTAGCTTAATCTATGACCGTACTACTACTATTATTACTATTACTTACTAACTTACTGACTGACTGACTGACTGACTGACTGACTTACTTACTTACTTACTTACTTATTTATTTATGAATGAATGAATGAATGAATGAATGAATGAATGAATGAAGCCCAACCAATTTTGGACCAGTTGTTAGTATTACAGAATAAAATAATTCCAAGATAAATATGAATGTATGTATATTCAAAATGAAATCAGGGCAGTGAAACAGTAAAATTCCACTGACATTTTTAATAATTATAAATAAGTAAACTAAAAACAGACAATGTAAGCACAGATGCAGATATAGCTGTGCTAGCCCTTTATCGGGCCGATAATATCATCTGACTAATATATCTATTTTCTGTTATGACTTTGAATCTGTAACGTAACGTAAAAGAGATGTAGTGGAGTAAAACGTAAAGTGTATCTCTCCAAAGTGTAGTGCAGTGGAAGTATGAAGTATGGTAGAGAGTACCTCAAAATCGCATTAAAGTACAATACTTGAGTAAATGTGCTTAGTTACTTCCCCTATTGACAACACATCCATAACTGAGAAGAGCTAAGTGGATTATCTCCAGGACAGACACATGGCACTTGTCCTGATATGACCCCGTAGCCACGACCTATTCAAATGTACTTATTCAATTTATATCAAAAGGTTTTTTCTTATATTCTGTTTGCCTACAATCATCAATCAAGTGACCTTCATCTGCTTGTCGATCTGTCTGAGAGATGCTATAATTTCTAGCACTCTAGCTAATGGATGTTTACAATGCAGTCATGGCAAAGATAAGTGGCTGGCAGTTGCCATGTCGCGGTGAACTCTGACGCCCCTGCACATAAACAAACGATAATACAAATCATGATAATTCAATGATATTCTCACCAACAATATTTGGCCAGTACAGCAGAACTTTAAGGCCCATCTCCGGTGAGTTATGACTGGATACAGTGGAGCCTCATACCCGGAAAAGATGATGCAACCTGCCTGTTAAGTCGACATCTACTCTTGAGCTACAAACACGATGGATTTGTCATTATATGTCTGTCGATATGTTCATGATTGTATCCCCGCACAGGGTCCACGGGCTGGTGAAGGCAGTCAGCGTGGCTTTAACCGCGGCGTGCTGTCGGCACTTTCCTCTTAGTATCAACAAGGTGACGTAGGAAGCTGTCAAGCTGTCGTAGCGGCTCACCGAATCCCATTTAAAATTCTGGAAATTTAACAACACCCTGCTTTAAGGACAGGGGAGCATTCAAAAATATTTAAAGTAAATTTTCCACCAAGGAACACTAGATTTAAATGTCCATTCATTTTTAACAGCGTGAGGATTATTTTGGTACATTTGTTCGAATGGAATAGAGGAAATGTTGAACAACGTAATGGTGGAAATTATATTGAGATTGCCGTTTGTATGTTGGTTACATGCCGAAGTTATTAATATCCCCAAACAAAACCACAGTGGTCTTAAGTAATGTTCTACGAGGTAGGTATGTCTTCAGTGAGCCAGCCAAGAATAAATAGACATATTTTTAATGGAGTTCGGCTAAAAGGCTTACCCTAAATTTGAGAAACGCAGAGTCGCCATTAGATCAGTACCCGCCAATATTAACTGTCTGCTTTGTGTATTTGAAAGTGCATCTGAATACATCATAAAAATAAATAAAATAAAATAAATAAATAAACTTGTAAATACTTACTATTTGACGTACTTCTCTGGCTCCCGACGTAAGTGCCATTGGAGGTCGCTGTGGGGTAAAGGAAATCCCACACCTGCGAATGATCTCGCGAGAGTGTTCATTTTAACCCAAACCGTGATCTTTCTCTGACCCTAACCAAGTGTCGTTTGTCCGTAAACATGTTTATATTTCAACCAAAATGTTGTCACATTCTAAAACAAAATAAGTTTGTACCACGTGCATAGTAAAGAAACAACGCGACAAGTCTCGCGAGAGTTTCGCAAATCAAGGGTTCCCCTTTAAATACGACCGAATGTGAATTACCGTTATTCAGCAGAGTAACCACAAGGTGGTGCTACTCGCACTTCTTTACAACCTAACTTACATCCATGCTTGCACTCCACAGACACTTGAGCACATGCACACGTAATGACAGCGTGGTATGACTGCGCATAGTGAGTCAAAATTCATACTTGTAATTTGCAAGACTAGAGAGGAAACATCTATAGAGTTACTGAGGCCAAAATAAAACTGTTCCCCCCGTCATAAGTATCGTGTTTACAAGCGTTTGAAGGATGTGATCAACTGACCTGTAGAGTCAGATCATGTGACAGAATGGAGGCGTCGCTGAAAACATTCACCCGTTCACCACATACACACACCACCAGGAACCCATTTCACAATAAACGGATAAGGCGACAAAGAATTCTGATCAACTCAGTCCATAACGTTCATTTCCTCATATGGCAATGAAATGAGGGGAGCATGGGGGCCAAAGAGTCGAGGATAGGATTCCTGTCGTATGACGAGGCCGTCAAGAGAGGTAAGCCGAAAAGCAACGGGCTAAATCCACCTCAGCTGCGCTAGCTTAGCTAACTGTCAGCTTTTAGGCTAGTCCGGTTCATAAGAGGAGGACGTCCTGACCACCCGTTAAAATCTAGCGGTTTAAGTGGCCTGGATTATTAGATGAGATAAACACCTATGAAAGAAATAACACACAACTGCAGCGGCACCGCTGGGATCCATTATTCAATTCGGCGTAGAAAAATGTCGGAAAGCCTCATGGATTTTAATGATATGTTAAGTTTAACAATAGATAAGCCTGCATTTTCCGCAGTCGCCTTCCTCATATTTACGCTACGTGGGGCTGCAGTAGGAAGCGTTTCCCAATAATTAAAGCTTCAATAAATAATAACTAAATGCCATTTTATGGATTATGTCTAACCCGAATTGAGTAATTCTTACTAGTAGTGTGGAAACTGTGTTGACTTGTGTTTTATGAGGCTTGTGTCTTCGTTTATAAGCAAGGTCAAGTTAAATTGACAGATTTTCGGACGGAGTTTGGCGTGACGTTCTTGCCATAGCTACGACAGCGTTGCTTCATGTTGGCTAACGTGGAAGGATGGGCTGTGGCTTGACAGTATTTGCCAAAACAGTTGAATGTGTGATGATAACTTTTGACAATACAGTGTGCCGCTTAGCTCTTATCATCCTAGCCAGCTAACGTTGAGTAATGTTAATGTCTGTGCTTCTGTTAGCTTACTTGTCTCCTAGCTAGGCAGGCAGTTAGCCGGCTACAGCTACTAGAGTTCCCAGAGGGAAATGCCTGCAGACTGTTTGTTTTAGCCGTCGTCTGGCTGATTTCAAGTCTAGCCATGTGATATGAACTAACGGTTATCGCAAGTGTTTGTGCTAGAGGACTGTCAGGTTGCTCATGGTCGTTCATGTTAGGGTTAGCTAACGCTAGCTGTGTGGTCAGGACATTTGGCGGAACAACAAACAGATGTGTTTCACGCTGCTGTCGCTGCAGTTAGTCTCTGAATTTAGCCTGTGGGCAGTTCTTTTCAAACTGTTGGAGCCATTGGTTGATCTCTGATAAACATCAAACAAACAGGGTCTGCTAAGACTTGTTATTTGACCACCTATGGAAATATAAGTGCCTTTTAATAAAAACGTTTTGCAGTCAGATGCATACCTGACCATATGCACAAGCTGTGTTGTAATTGATGCAGTCTCTATGTTGGTGCACTTATGTAAGATGTGGGTGACCATTTATCAGGAAGATGTTGTTGATGGCCTCCTGGTTGTACTTTACTCCCTGGGTTGGCAACAGCTGAACTTTGTCTGGATTCCAGGTTGAGAGGCTGTTACACATTCATCCACGACACTGTCATATCTGTACCAGTACAGTACTATAGGGTCCTACAGGGACATTAGTCTGATCTGTCCTTATTATTAACAGTGAACTTTCACTGGTATTTTTAATAAAAAATAACAAATAGAATAACTTGAATTACGGAAAAGGCTCAAAACATATGTACATAAAAAACTGCATATAAAACAACAATCTGCATTATGTTCTGTAAGATAATATCTGACAAAATATACATCAATACCAATATTGACAGTACAGCTGGCTAGGCCAATATCGGGCCCATAATAGCGGTCAACTGATATATCTTCACTATTGATTAATCTGTCAATATTTTCTTGATTGATTGATTAGTTGTTTGGTCTATAAAAAGGTGAAAAATGTTTAGTTTTTTCCTAAAGCCCAAGATGACATCCACCAATGTCTTGTTTTGTCCACAACCCAAAAGTGCTCAGTTTACTGTCAGACAGGAGTAAAGAAACCAAACAATAATCACATTTGAGAAGGTGAGATCAGAGAATTTGTGACTCAGAGCGATTAATCGATTATCAAATTAGTTGTCAAATAACATAATAGTCAATTTATTGTTGCTGCTCTAAAGTGATTATGGTCTTTTACTGACGACTGTAAGTTATTTTCAGCCAGAATTCTTAGAAGCCCGTGTCTGAACAAACCTTTACTGAGTGCCTCTTCTATTGCCCAAATGGCCCCTTTTTCATGTCAGCTCCTTGTGTGGTGGTTTGGACATTCCTCAAGCTGATTGCCATTCCCACTCTGATGATCACATGTGACCACACGCACACATACACACTCACACTCACACAGGCGGTGGAATTATCCAGCCATCCAGCCTTATCTGACCGGTCACATGGCAGCCCTCCTAATTCCCACAGCAGGCTCGACTGCAGCAATTATGGGGGTCAGTTTTCATGTAAGCTTGCTCTCGTAGGACACCAGTAGGATAATGGTCAGTCAGGGAGCGTCCTGTCTGAAAGGTTAGGCTTTGATGTGTTCCTGTAGTAAACCCAGGATCACTCAGATTTCCTTCAAGCCTCATTTTTCAGGGCTGATTATGCGCATGCTGTTCACTTTGTTTATAATTTGCTACTGCAACACTGGATGATTGCTAACATATGTCAAGAGCAAAAGTAGTAGAATTTCATCACTGTAGACTCAAAATAGGTTATGCAAGTGTTTGAATCTCTAATATTTGCATCTGCTCAGACTATTAGATGAGCATATTTCTAGATAGACCAAACTTGGATCAGTTTGTGCGCTGCATTTTAAGCATCATGAATTCAATTACAGTGAAGACTTTTAATTGGATAAGAATATGAGAAATTCTTCCCAATTTGAAGTCATGTAGAACATAATCAGTGTGGCTGCCTGGAACATCAGGTTTGTTGAGGTCACAATACTGCTGCAATACATGGAAATACATTCCTGAATTTTATCAACCTGTGCAGTTATGAGGAATTTTAGCACTGACAGGACTCTGCCACCATAAAGAAGAAAAAGCTGACAATTAGAGGGGAGGTTTGAAAAAGTAACCTCTGCCACATGAATGCATTTGAGGTCATTGAATGCAAACCAGTCCCAGTGAGTAACCATAATTAATGCTACATTCACTTTTGACACTTTAAAGTCCACCTCAAGTCATGTTTTAAACAATATAAAATGTTATGCAGGAAGTAATAAATTGTGTCTGTTTTACTTTTTGCAAAATAAGTTAAAATACCTTGTTAAAATGGCTTACATATAGCTCCACACATTGCCTTCATTTAGTATTCAAGGATTCATGAATATGCAAAACATGTTTTTTGCCCAAAACTTAACTGTATGGCAGCGTTTCCCAACCCTGGTCCTTGGGGCCCACTGCCCTGCATGTTTTAGATACGTCCCTGCTCCAACACGCCCCAAGGAACAGGACTGGAAAACACTGTTGTATGGGATTAGTATAAAGTGGGCATGTCTGTAAAGGAGACTCTTGGGCACCTATAGGAACCTATTATGCTTCAGATATCTTGAGGTGAGAGGTCATGGGACCACTTTGAAAATAGCAGTGCCAGTTTTTCACTTGCCATATTTTAGCCTAACTTTAGAGCGTTATTTCCTGACAAGCTAGCTGGTACCAGTTGATTCCTTAGGTCTTCTAATTTCATATTATACCAGTATCCTCACTCTAGGTTTAATAGTGAGCCCACAACAGCCTCTGAAAGATGGTAAAGTTGGCTGTGGACATGGACGTCCCCACAGAGTTGAAGAGGTTAATGTTGTAAAAAGCCACAGCAGGAGGTGGACACAACAGTCTACTACACCGTAGAAGAGAATTGACTGTCCAGATGTACAGGGGTGAAAGTCTTCTTCCTTTTTCCCAAAGAGTGTGTTAATTGATGGGATGATTGAACATTTACTTGAATGAGCAAATGTCCCTGCTGATCACTGATACGCAAAATGCATGTGTGATAAAATTCATTTGAAAAGAAGATAAAGGCACAAGACTGTGTACATAACTAATGCTGTTTACACCAAAATTAGCTTGTAAATGTGGGCTTTTTTAAACATGTGCCCTTCTGTTTTTTTTCTGAGTTGTGCTGGAAAGATGAGACTCAACTCGCGTGAAGGAGAGAAGAGAGAAAGATTTTCTCAGTATGTTTCTAGCTTCAGAATGAATCTATTCAGTTCAGTTTCTCCTCCCTGTCGCTATTTGTACTGTCAGGTATCTGCTTTATTTCACTGTTTATGTTTGCTTTCAGCTGGATAGGAGACGTGTGAAGTTACTGCTGATTAAAATGCAACATTTCCTGATTTTTCTGCTTCCCAATAATAGCTTTTAGTTAACAAAATAACAGGACCTTTATTATGAAGAGTTTATAGGAAGTAAATGCCAGTACGTCATTAATAAATACACACTGGGTCAAACAGCATATGAGGCAACAAGTCTTCACTGCCTCCACCCAAAAGGGGTGAAAATGCTAGGGATGTCCCGATACAACTTTTTCACTTCCGATACGATATCGATATTGCAGCCTTGAGTATTGGCCGATACAAGATACAATATCAGCACTAATCATACATACTTTTGTTACTTATTTTGTAGTGTGGAATGGAAAAGGCTTGATCAAGTGATGTTACTCAAACAGAGAACAATAGTCAGCAACCAGAGTCACCTATGGATAGAAGTGCTGGAGCAGAAAATGGACTGCTTATCAGAGCGCTTATATTGGAGATTTTAGATGCAGTCCGATAAAATCCAATACTCGTTTTTTGGCCGATATCAGACCGATATCCAATATCAATATCGGATCGGGACACTCCTAGAAAATACGATGTCCACCCCAGGTTTTATGTTTACGTCACTGTCGATCAGAGCTGGAGAACATAAAACCTGTGTTTGCTGCACAGTCATTTGACCCAGGAGTGAATGCAGATAGTTCTTTTCCCTACTGAAGAAAAAAGCCAAATGTTAGCAGGTGTTGGTGGACTTTTTGTCCAGTGTAAAAGGAGCCTTAAAAAGAAAAGTCACCTGAAGTCCAAATATTGAATCAGCTGGGTCGCTCACAAGG
Organism: Lutjanus erythropterus; assembly: GCF_056507025.1. Classification (NCBI taxonomy): domain Eukaryota; kingdom Metazoa; phylum Chordata; class Actinopteri; order Lutjaniformes; family Lutjanidae; genus Lutjanus; species Lutjanus erythropterus. The sequence continues at coordinate 5,468,167 of NC_139320.1, forward strand.
GTAATGGCAATGTAACGTTAGAGGCTGAGCTGTGTCAAACTGGTTAAATAAATTCAGCAATTTGAATGAGTGCAGTTTTTGATTGTGGATCAGTTCTGGTGCAGTGTTAGTTCCCAAATGAATGGCTAGGTCTGGAGATGCTGGATGTTACAATAACCCCGAGCAGCTGGTTATGCTCATTGTGTCCTTCAGTGTATAAAACTGATAGAAAAAAAAGATTGGTCAGGAACTCAGATGCAGCATTTATAACCTTCTGGCATTGGGAAATGATCCGGAAGGCTAGTGCGACTGTGTTGAGTCACATCAAGGTTAATGTTTAAAGTAATCTCCTTTAAATGGCAGTTTATATTGGAACAAGAATTCTTCCAGCAGTAGCAGCTGACTGTATGTCCTGTACCTGCAACAGATAACTCCTGATAATGTTCAACTGCCAGAGGTGGTGACTCACCTTGATGGTAAGTGGAGCCATAGATTGTGGAGCTGTTGTGTTGCGTTGCATTATGTTGTAACACCTGACAGTGTTACCGCCCATTCCTGCAAATGTGCTCAGAGAAGTCCTGGCTCAGTTCTGTGAGAGCAGTTGTTCTTTACAGTCACTGATAAATTTTGTGAAGCTGGATAACGCCAACAGCCTGGCTGTTAGAGATGCAGTGATTAATAGTGTTACTGTTTGGATAATTCATTTTTCATGCAAAAAGTGAAACATTTTCTGGTTGGACAAAAGACATATTTCGAAGTAGAGCCCAGCCATTATATTGACTGACCAATATTATTGGCCTGATATTGATCTATCACCACTATACTAATCAGTAATGACACATATGTTCATCGATAAGCACTGATATAAAAAACTTATTTGTTTTATGGAACATAATGAAGATTGTTTTTTATTTTTTAACTTGATAGGCAGAAATTTATGTATATTTGACACTTTCTTAATTGGCGTTGTGCTTGTTGCATACCCAGTTGCCCTATGGGAGCAAAACTAAAGTTGATGTTGATATTCTTTATAATATAATCTGTATTTTGATCTGGTGGTATCTATTTTTTCATACCTCCCTGACATTTTACTGGGGTATGTGGTATTATGGTGTTATTAGTGTAAAATGTGTGAAACCCCTGAACTAACTATATTTCACTGTAGTGTAGCCCTCCATCAACACAGGTGAAGCTGGTCGTCGTAGTTTCACTATTCCCACAGTGAGGAAACAACATGCACACACACACACACACACACACGCACTGTGTGTGTGCCAGACTGTCAGCGTCACAGCTCAGGTTTTCCTCCGCTCAGTGCACGTTCACTGTCACTTTCTGCCACCATATACAGTAATCAGTATCACTCACCCTCTTACCGCTCGCTTAAGTTACAAACTCATGACAAAACAACTCTGACCAATCAGTAGTGTTTGTTAGCTTACCTTTATCATCAGCAGTGCATCCAAAATAATCAGAATCAGAAGCATTTTTCTTCTTTTTTAAAGCTCAGCTGCATTGCTGTACAGATGGTGGGTGTTGTGCACTACAGTACAGCATCTCTATCAGTTTAACATAGAGGAATGTCTGTATTTATAGTTATAGTTTTTTATAGTTATAGTGCCCAAGCCCAGTCTGTACAAACAATATCAGCTGTTGTATCGATTTTGGAACATTTTTATTCTCTAATATCAGTATCAGCATTGACTGCCAAAATCCAATATTGGTCACCTCTAATTTGAAGACATCACTTAAATTGTGAGAATATTTGCCAGATTGACGATGACAACGATGGCTAGTTTTAGTTCTGCTGACTATGTTGACCTTTTTATTGTGAGACAGGCCCTTGTTGAAAACTGTGTGTCTGTTTATATCGGCAGGGTTGAGAAAAATGTACAGTGATATATAAATGTTTTTGAAACTGGCTGTATATCCTTTGTGTTCAGATGTTCTTATAAATCAGGTTCTATTGTATGAATTATCCTAGAAAGTTCCTCCGCCTCTACAGGCCATTTGACCCTTTGTGGTTGACCTCCACACAGTTCAGTAATGCATCGACCGTGGTCATCCTCAGTCTAACAGTCACCTGAGAACTGCACTGCCTGGCATTTCTGGTGGACGTCAGCGGTCCCTATCAGCTGAGGTGATAGACCGCTGCTTTGCATTCTTACCTCGTGCTCACTGGTTTGTGGATGTGGATTTGTGTACTGCTGCCACAGAGGCTTCCAGCAGGGTGTTTGCTATGGAAACATGGGCAGGCTGTCATTTAGATTGCTGCTAGATTTGCATGGTGTATTGCTTCATACACAATAGTTTATTATTAGGTTGGTTATAGATAGCAGGACTGCCCAGGACACAGTTTGACAGTTTATTGATGAGGCGCAACCTCCATATAGTTTATGTTTGCATCTGACATTTTGATTAACATTTTCCAGATGATTGAAGGGTTTAAGTGAGTCTGAAATCCTATTGCCTGAGGTAGATTTTTACTCTCCCCTATACAAATTGTTTTATTTGTTAGCAATTATCAAATAATATCTTTTGACATAGTACCACACATCTGTGTAAGGGCAGTAGGAATAGATTATGCAGGGTTGTGTTTTTGAAGCATGATACGCTGTGGTTCAGCAGTTTTGTGATTCCCTGACTTGCCACAGTGTTCATGTTTCGTACAAGGTTTGGCGAGATGCTGTCCCTTGTTATGGCACTTCGGAGGCATTTTTTAGAAACTTGCTGTGCCTTTGAAAAACAACCCAGTTTTATTTGCCTTTCTCTTAAACTTGCACCAAACTGTGGAATATAAAGTTTAGGGCTATGCAATATGGCTAAAAAAATAATATCTAGATATTTTTAGGATATTTGATATAAGATATAAGTCTTGATATACACATTTTCTCAAAAATAACATGTTAAATTTTCCAATATTTTAAACATGATGATCTTATGGAATTTGATGCATTGCTGTTGATGAAACTACTCAACAGTATGTAAAGTAGTGCAACATACACATTAATGCAACAGTAATATTAATCCAGATACATCAGATATAATATTAACACTGACAGGGAGCATTTTACTGCACAATGAGTAATGCTACTTTTACTTTTGACACCATTATTCAAAATTTGCCATAATACTGACATACTTTTACCATAGTAAAGTTTAGAATGCTGAACTTTGACTTGTAGTGGAGTATTGTCACTCTGGGTTATTACTACTTTTGCTTAAGTAATGGACTATACGCACCCACTGCACCTGTGTTCTTTGCCGAGTCTTCCCCTGTAAGGAAAGTAGGCTTTTGGGTAACCTGAGTGACAGAGGTCTACAGGAGTTTGTTGTAAAAGTGAGCTGGCTATTTAGCTGCTACAAGTCAGGTGAAGTCAGTTAAAACAATCTAAATCTGGAGGTCTCCCAGATACTTTTAGTAGCTAGAAACTGCAGGTAGTTGTTTTTTTCTCCTGCCACGGCCAAAGAATTACAATTACTCATAGCTGCTAACTAGCTAATTTAGCTTTTCACAGACCAGCTCTGCTGTGAAGAGAACACGAAGATGCTGTAGTAACGTTAGGTAAAGAGGAACTTTGTATTTCTTTTCTGTGGCAGCAAACACAGCACACAGCCTCTCAGTAACTGTTACACTGTGATCTGAGCTGATCTACGCACTTCATGTCTGACTGAAGTAAAGTAGCTAAAAACTCTGAAATGACAATATGGTCTTCTGCTATATCGCAGATTCATTTATAGTCAAATATAATTCATATAATAGACATAACTTCCAGCCCTATTATACTTTGAGTGTCACCCACGTCCTTGAACGTAATGCCAACTACTCTTCTGTTTCCTGGATAATTGAAATGCTCATAAACTCTTTACCTGCCACCATTTTCTGAGCACCTTATCTGTACTACGCATGAGCAACTCTCAACAGAGAAGGAAGCGAGATGGCTCAGACCTTTGCTACTTCCACCATTAGCTCCAGAAAAAAATAATGTGTTCAATTCTTTATTACCACCTGCCCAATCAAGCAAGCAAGTGGCTTACCAGCCTGACATTGTATTTTGCCCTCGGCGGTCCTTATTGTTAAGGCTTTGAATGTTTATTTTTCCTTGACAAATGACTGTAACATTTTATCAGTTTAATATTTAATTGTCAGTTTGACTTGCTTTTGAACAGACTCTTTAATCTCAGATTTACTCAACCATTTTGCTCCTGGTCTTCCTGCAAGTAGTATAAATCAGCCTTTAGCAAAGATGCAAGGGTGTGTGTTGTCTACTCTCCTTTTCTCCCTTTACAGCAGTGCAGTGCACTAAGCCTTGGAGGATGGTGTGGCATCATCCAAAATAAAGAACCCTAAAGTGAGGCAACATTTTTCTAAGTGGTTTCACTACAAGCTATTGCCTATATTATAATCTCATTAAAAGTTCTCTGTACGTGCTATAACAAGAGCGAGTGGAATATGAGTATAATCCCCCGGACTTGATTGCCCAAGTTGCTCAACTAGCACAGCTCCCTACAGTTGAAGTGCACGCTTGAGTTTGCTTTTTGACATTCGGCAATTTAATAGATTAACATAAATACAAAAGGCTTTCTAACGATTTCTAAATCTAGTAGGTGGTCACAAACCTCCGTGTGAATCTCTTGTATGACAGACTCAGATATGCAGTGTCATGATAGTGGTAACATTAAGCTGTGGTGCTGTTCCAAAAAAACTGTATGATGACAAAAACACATTTTCTTTCAACAGAAATGGGCTGGTTTTCCTAAGCGACACATTCAACACCATGATATTATCTCCCATCACCTGTGTGAACTTGCTATGTTTTCTTTTCTTTTCACGTGCCTTATCATAGTGGTCAAGTTGTTAGCAGCTTTCATATCAGCTTGCAGATGTGGCATGTAGCTGTGGGTCACCCATCATTTTCACTATTACTGTAGCTCCTGTGATAGCCTCTGTTTCACTTGTTGTAAGTTGTGGATAACGTCTGTTATGACACCTTTCAAGACAAGCTGCTATGACGGGGACCGGCCTTGCAGCTAGTGCTGGGCAATATATCAAAATTTTATCGTACAGTGATATGAAACTAGATATTGTCTTAGATTTTGGATATCGTTACATGGTGTATTTTTCTTCTTTTTTTAAGGCGGTGTTACAGTGAAGTAATTTTCTGAATTTACATATATACATTATATGACTGTTTTAGCTGTTCAGTTGTTTGTCTTTAACCACTTAGTCATTATATCCACATTGCTGATGATGATGATTTATCAAAAACCTCATTGTGTTAAGGTTAATGATCAATCATTAATTGAGTAATCACTGTTAAAAGTTTAACCAATGAAAAATGTATTAATCAATAGTCTAGGAATGGCATCTGCTTTGACATTGTTTTATTTGTTGAATAAGGGAACATGCATTATGTATAATATGAATTATTAATGGCTAATTGATTGATAGCATTTTCAACTATCACATAAGGTAAATGCACAAAACTTGCAACCCTAGTGGTTATATTTTGTAAAAGCACCAATAGTCATACCTACAATATTGTTGCAATATCAAGGTATTCAGTCAAACATATTGTGATAAATTAATAAATGTGTTTTATCGCCTTAGCCACTTCCACTCTTTGGAGTACACAACCATGATTTCAGTTGCGACCTATGTGATCAATAATTATCTATATTGACCGATATGAAACTTGCAACACAAAGCTGAAACAGGCAGCTGAAGTGGACAAAACACAACAGCGAGGCGAAGCTGCACCCCTTCCAGTGTGCCCCATGGGACCTTACTTCAGAAGTGTTACTCGTAGCTTCAGCGGCTTAATGTTAGCTTTTGGAAGGTGAAAGTCATGATGTCATTCACGTGACTTCTGGGTGTGTAGTCTTTCTGTCTTCATAGTCTTAAGCATTTTTATGACAAATGGTGAGTAAGCACAGGACTAACATTCAGTTGGGTACCGATTCATTGAAATAGGCAGATCAACTGTGGTACAATTCTTAGGGCTGACGTGCTTCTTCATTAATAATCATACAACTCCAATGGGCTTTTCACAGCAGACAGGTTGACATAGTAGGAAAAGCACAGGTGTTACTAAAAACATCAATATTTCTCCTATAATTGTACAGGTCTTGGCGACCAATGCAAAGGATAATGCCAAATATCCTTTTAACCTTTTTTTGAATTTCAGAATTTCAGAAAAGGGCTTGACTGCGATCATTTGTTATTGTTGCTGTTTCATAATTCATTTTACCAGATATTACTGCCGCTGGACTTCTAGCCTGCAGCAGAAAACAAACAGAGGAGATTATAGCACTATTATGAGGATTTGTAGAAGCAATTTATGATTGGATGAAGATATTGTTGTTTTGTGGTGTTTCCCTCTTCCCAGTCCCATTAAACAGCAGCTTCGTGCTGAGTGCTGGGTGTCATGACCGCAGGTGACAGGAGCTTTTTAAGAACAGCCCTCCTCCATCTATGTTCTTGCCTTCAGGCCTTTTCTGTTGACAGTTCACCGTGGCTAAAAGGTCACCAGGGCTCACGTGAGTTCAGTATTTGCATGCTGCTCCAGACGCCTCGGTGTTTGCCAGGGTGTTTCCAGCCTCGCTGGTAGCAGCAGGTAGACCGGGCTCGACTTATTTCATAGGACAGCAAACATTGAGTCACAGCAGGAGGCTTTGCTGGCTGCTGCTTTGCTGCCACGATAATTTAGTGAGGTGATCCAACACCAAAAACCTGCTGTGAATATGTGTGTGTGCTTGGATTGCAGATGTGTGTGTTTGTACAGTATGAGAGAGAGAGGGAGAGAGAAGCTAAGGATGTAGTGCCGTTATCTGCCCATAACTATTGTATGTTAAGGTCCTAGACTGTGTGTGTGTGTGTGTGTGTGTGTGTGTGTGTGTGTGTGTGTGTGTGTGTGTGTGTGTGTGTGTGTGTGTGTGTGTGTGTGTGTGTGTGTTGGGGCAGTTGCACAAATCAGAGCCATTGTTCACCCTGCACTGAATGGTAACCATTGCAGTTAATGCAGCCCAGTGTCCAAGAATACACCCATTGCATCACAGCATCGACAATACACAAAGTGTTCTCCATAATGTGGACTGCTTTGTTTTCCCTCTCCGTTTGTCTGTGTAATTGTAACAATTTTTCTATTATCTGGTAGTACTATTCTGTCATCAAGCTGCCTCAGTAGTATAATAGAACACTTCTTGTCACTTATTCACAAACTAGAGTTTTTCTTTATTTACTGTGTGGATTTTTGATAGCAGTGTTGATATGGTTCTGACTAACATGTCTTGAGTCAAGTATAAGAAGAAATGAGAGCCAGCAGAGATTAGCAGAGTTACATTCTATGATAGGGTTAAACGTTTTTGTGACACTTGTCAAAATTGTTCAGGGCAAGTAAAAACTGACCTCAGGCAAACAAGTTTTGACCCATTTGCCCAAGATCAATTTTTACTCTCCCTTAACAATTTGTCTTATTTATTAGCCATGATCAAAAAACAGGCTATATAATGTTGTCAGTGTGTGCAATATGATTCTGTGGAAATCAAGCTTTTATTTAGGTGGGAAACATATTTGGTGTTGTTTTGTGGTATAAGTATAAATTTGTATGTTTTTAAAAAACAGTTAATCAGTTCATTGATTGTAAATATTAGCAATGATTGATTAAGGAAGGAGCTTACAATTTGCAACCCTAGTGTTTTTTTTCCCTGGCTGATGAGTGAAGCAAAGCCACTTGCATATTATAGCAGCTTTTTTCTGGTGGCTGGTGCTAATTTTGGGCCCTGCTGGTGACTCTAATGGAGTCATGGTAGTAAACACTATATGGTGTAGGTCAGTGTGAGGACAAGTGGTTACAAAATAAATCTGAGGAGTGAGTTGAATGGATATTAAGATGGAGTTAGTGCGAAGGTGATAACATGTTCACCACAGAGATTGTTAGTTTTTCTCTCCTGCCTTTCCCCATTAAAAACAATAAATGTCAAGTGATGGTTTAATTTCATTTAATTTCTGCAGTTCGGACACAGCGTCTCCTGGCCCTGGTCTCATTTTACAGATTTCAGGACAGACGTTAAAAGGAGGAGGACAGTAGTGAGCTGTAAATAGGCCGGCTGCCTTCCTCCAGTGGAGCTTCGCTGATGGACGGCCTGCCTGCTCTGGCTGAACTGTCAGCAGGCTGTCCATTAACCACCGTGTCACTGTGGAGATTGAGCGAGTGCAGGGTGCACCAGACTGAAGGTGCAACATACAGTCTAATGAGCCCCTCAACCTTGCCGCTGGACGCTTAATTATCATACTTGCACAGGCTCAGATGCATGATTGGAAATCTGCCACAGCCACAAGATGAATTTGTGCAATGTGACTTTCATGTGGTTTAAGAAGAGTCAGCCTGCTCACCATCATCATATCAAGTGATATTTACCAACATGTGCTGTTCATTGCTTTATTGGAGGTGGATGCATTATTAGCTCTGCTGAGGAGTTTATGTTTTCAGTTTGTTTTTGTCCTTTGGTTAGCAGTATTATGGAAAAAAAAGTGAGGCATGGGCAAACATTGGTAACACCCCATATCTGCCATATCGGCAAATAAGATGACATTCACTGATGGCAATCGTCAATGTTTATCTTTTATTTTTAGCACTCACTAAATGTGTGATGTGACTAATCCAGTCAGTTGTGTCCACTGACTGGACACGGCTCTGGTATGACATAAGAGGGTGCTGTGATTTTACAATGATGATTTCCTTTGCACAAAAGAGGGAATAAATAACAACAACAAAAAGGAAATAAACAACCACAAAAAAACATTGGTATCGACATCCACTAACAGCCATATTTTTGTTTAAATGTTTGTATAGTATCAACCTAGAATTTCCGAATTGTTACATCCCTGCTACTGGCCTGTTTCATGAAACTTGGTGGAAGGGTGTAGCAAGTGCCAAAGAAAAAAACTATTTGATTTTTTTGAGTGGATCCTAATCATGGGACAAACACATGAATTATTTTTCACTCTTGTGAACATTATGAGGCAGATCAGTTGTAACAATGGTGTCTATGGCAAAAATAACTGACTTTGTTGCGTGTGCACAAAACTGTTGCAATTAAAGTGAAAGGTGTGCTTACAGTGCATCCCTGTTGAACCTGGGAGTCTGAATTTCTTAGTGCCGCCTCTTGTGTCTCATTAAATCAGTCATACGGACAGTGCTGTCCAACTTCTTCTTTTTTTTAACTGTATTTTTATTAAACATGGAACAACACAATACAGAACATTCCTTGACAGCATCACAGAGCATGTATGACAGTGCGACAAAACAAGACAAAACATTAGGGTCCAGAAGTTGAATAGTAATAGTGAGTGAAAAATAGATGAATAAATAAATGGACAATTAAGATATTACAGTACAATGTGGGGTTCCCCTCAGTTAGAGAGGTATCTTGTTATGGGTAGCCACCTCCTCAAAAAGACATCAGACCTTAATTGTAATTGAGCAGTTAAAGCCTCCATTCTGTACACCTCCCCCAACTTCTGTTGCCACTGTGCCACTGTAGGTGGCTGTGAAGTGCTGTCCAACTTCTATCTGTGGACATGTTGCTAGGGCTGCAACTAACAATTATTTTCGATGAACTGATTATGTTCTCGATAAATCTATTGATAGTTGTTTGTTGTAAAACATCAGAAAATGGTGAAAAATGTAAATCATTATTTCCCAAAGCCTAATATGATGTCCTCAAATGTCTTGTTTAACTCAAGACCCAATATATTTGGTTTACTCTCATAGAGGAGTAAAGAAACCAAAAAAATATCCTAATTTAAGAGGCTGAAATCAGAGAAATTTGGCTTTTTTGTCTGTAAAGATTACTCAAACCAATTAATTGATTATCAAAATAGTTGGCGATTAATTTAAACAATTATTATTTAAATTAAACAACTGATGATTGTAGCTCTACCTGTTGCTATTGTGTAGTGTGCAAAACACAGCATATTGTGTCGTTATCAAACACAACAAGGGTTTTCATGAAGGCAGTCATCTTTGTTTTTCAACTTGTTAAACTAGAACACAGTAGAGCCGCAATGATTAATTGATAAATCAGTTATTTATCTATTATTAAATCAATTTCCAAACATTTTGATAATCAGTTATTATTATTTTTTAGAAAAAAGTAAATTATTCTGATTTCTTCTTAAATGTGAATATTTTCTGGTTTCTTTGCTCCTCTCTGACAGTAAGTTGGATATCTTTGAGTTGTGGACAAAGCAAGACATTTGAGGACGTCATCTTGGGCTTTTGGAAACAACATTTGGCATGTTACACCATTTTTTGACATTTTATGGACCAAACAATTAATTGACAAATGGGAAATTGATAGCCAGATTGAATTATTGGTGAATATAATTGTTAGTTGCAGCCCTAGATTGCAGTCAGGTCAGGTATGTAAGAAATAAGCTCTGTCTGCATTGTCCTGACTGTGATGTTGTACTTGCAGATTTGCATATCATGACTGGATTGTTGGTCTTGGCAGAGGTCAGGACTCTTTGAGTGCCTCTCTAGTTGATAAATGCTGGGAAAAGGGCTGCTGCTGTGAAAGCTGCACAGTCTCTCTCTTTGGAGTCTAGAACTTTCCCACAGGCCCAGTCAAAGGGATTAAAATCACACAGAGCAACCAGTTTGAGATAAAGTGAGCTATATGAGATTTCACCAGTGGAGATGAAGTGGCTGATTAAAGGGAAACCAATGTTTAATGCCAGCAAGCACATTTCTTTAATGCATTACACTAAGATCAAATATAGCACCAGTTATAGAATGTGTAATATATTAATGTGAAGGTACAATTGTTGCATTCCAGGATCACTCACATTTGAACTGTTTGGTACAGAGCTGCTTCAAAACCTTTTTACTTGGCTCTTGGTTCATAACAAATTTAAATTAGTATCCACCTTAATACTTTCTTGTGCAGATTTTTAGGACATTTTTAAGTATTTATTACAAATAAATAACAGGAAACAAGGGAGAGAGAGATGCAACAAATGTTCCCGGTAGGAGTGCAATGACTAGCTGACAAAATCAAGGACAAAATTAGTTGCCAACAAATTGAATTGTTGATAATTTGCTAGTTATATCATCACGCATGTTTTTAACACTGTGGAGTTGAGCTAAACATCATTTTTCCAGAGCTAGATGGAAGTAGTGAATGAGCCATCTTTCTGTTTCTTCCCCTCTCCGCTGAGAGGTGCACGTGTGCAATAGTGACCGGGAAAGCGACAGGTAAACAAACCATAGCAAAATGGCTAAATTCTAGGAGCATTGCGCCCTCAACGTTGCAAAGAAAAGTATTACCTGCAAGATTTGTAAGGCAGGCTTTAATCATCATGGGAGCTGGGCGTTGTTAGCTAGCTTGCAGCTAAAAGCCACGAGTTGAGTGATTATTTTCTTGATTAATCATTGTTTAATATATCAGAAAATGAAAAATGTCTGTCAGTTTCCATAGGAGTAACATGATGACCTCAAATGTCTTGTTTTACTCACAACCCAAAGATATTCACTTTACTGTCAGAGAGGAGTAAAGAAACCAAAAAATATTACATTTTAGTAACTAACTAACAAAATCAGAGAATTTTGGCAGTTTTTCCCTTTAAAAAATTACTGAAACTGATTAATTTAATAATCGATTATCAGCCAATCGTTGCAGCTCTAATTGTTGTTAGTTGCAGCCTTAGTCCTTGGCTGGACCTCAACCAGGGACACTGCAGTTTACCCCTAAAATTGCTTGATTTCCTAAACCCAAAGAAATTCACTTTGTGATCACATAAGCCAACGAAAGACTCACAGTTGAGAAGCTGGAACTAAAGAATATTTGGTATTTATGCAGATCAACTTATCCATTAATTGGGGAGTAGTTCCAGCTCTAATATTCTCTGGTGTAAAAACACAAGTATCACAGTGGATACAGTATCAAATCGATATCCAGTCCAGTCCAGTAATTGTAATACAAACACTGAGCAGTTAAAAATGCCCACTGCACCAGCTGCACCATAACAATGGTTTAGCAAAGATGACTATGTGCTTTTGTGTTGTAAATCTATAAGAGGTAAGGTTTTACTGCATTAGAGAGGGGGAAAGAGAGACAGGCCGCTGCTTTGGCTCTGCAGTATCTCTACAGAAGATTTCGTGCTTCTTTTTGTCTTGTGAATTCAGTCAGCTCCTACCTTACATGACACACAAGGGTGCTCTATTCTCTGATGCTGGAGCTCGTGCACTCTGCTGATCCACGTGTACGATTGGCCGCCCGCAGGCTCGCTGAAGCCTGTGATTCAGCACTTCGACACTAATCAGTTTTGCACTCCGATTGGGAGGCTTACGCCGCCCGCTCATAGATGGGTTTAACTCAGACTACATATTTGATACAGTCTTAGCAACACCCCGTTGTGAGAAGGTGGACACCCTGCTGTTCCGGGGCACACTGCCCATTGTGTCAGTATGGGCTGGCAGAGGTTCATCTGTTGGTTCATCTGTTAAGGTCTTTGCTCAAGGGCACCTCAGTGGTGGTGAGGAGGGAGGGGTAAAGGCTGCTCTTTCCTCTTTGGTTGCTCTCCTTCAAACTGTAATTTTGTTGTTTTTTCCAGCAAGTCATCCTGTTTCTAAATGTTGATTAGCCATTACAAATATGTGCCTGCCATCTGTCTGTGTGCAGTTTAGAACATTCATGATTGTTGGTGGGTCCGTACCATTTCGAGGGGTGTAAATCACAAGTTTCATCACAATACAATAATTTATTGATTGTTTTGGTAGCAATACGCTATTTGCTGCCACAATATGACTTCATTTGGGGGCCTACAATCAATATTGTCCATTTTACACATTCAGTTACATTTACATCAGCTCACAAAAAGCATTGAGCCTTCAACAATTCATTTGGTAAATGTTACTCCTTAGTAGGGACCAGTTGCTGCAGAGAATGTGAGGATGTTTTTTAAGTGTCCAGAGTTAATATCCTTTTGGGGAGAGGGTGAGAAATCCTTAATGAACATCTGAAACCAGAAATTACTTGGGTAATAATTTGATATGGGAATAATAAACACCACAAACATGCATCTTTTCAACATACTACATGACTAGATAGACTTGGTAGAATCTTTAATTATATTAGTTTGTGTAGTTATATAGTTTGTTTCATTTAATGTCTGTCTTTTTATTTATCAACCTAATTTCTACAAAAAAAAAAATCTAAAACTGCAGTGTACTCGAAAGAAACAATTGTCTGGAATGATTATCTTTTAATCAATGCAATAAAGTAATTAAAAAAAAAATTCAACAATTTTATGACTGAACTCATGCCATGGGAATTTCAAAATAAAGGCGTATCTCAAAGTTACTACAAATAACTTTCATACTGTATTGATTTTGCAGCCCCCTACGGACAAAAGCGGTGCTGTTTACACCATAATAACCACAAAATAGAATGTCAAAAGTAAAATTGAAAACACAGGCTTGTTTCATCTGATTTGGAGGAGAATCCCACTCAGTAGCACGCAATAAGAACAACTTGAGGTTGGTCTTGTTAACTTATGGAGGTCATCAGCTTAAACCAAGACTGTTTCATAACATTTGAATACTTTTTGAAATGGCTTTAAAAAAATACAATATAGATTGATATTTTCATTCTGCATCGATCATTTTGGATCTTTGAACACTGGCTCAGTGTATTGACTCAGATTGATGTGTCATTACACCTCTAACCATTACTACGCCAGCATACACCTGCAGTGTGCAGCCTGCACACCATTTAAATGGCGTCTATCAACCCAGGCGCACACCAGATGCCCCACTCAGTTCAAGTGGCAAAAGTGTCATAGACACCTATCTGGAACACATGACTCATACAAACACAAACAAGTCAAGGGAGATTTAAAAACAGAGAAGTGATGAATGTTTTTCAGGCTTACCTAAAATCACATTGTGAACATTACTGTTCATGCTGTCAATTATTTGTCAACTAGGAAAGCTGCCGTGGCGTTTGCCCTCAGGCTTACATTGTTGTTTGTTTTATCAGCTGACAGATTAGACTCCATTTAAACAGTTTTTCCAGCCCTCACTGTTAGGGTTGGGTGATATGGCCCTAAAATAGTATCATATTTCATGGCAGAGATACTCAACTTGTGGTGCATGGTTGCCCTCCAACCATTTTCTAATTCACAGTGAAAATAAATTTGTTCCCATTGTTTTTCCTGGCAGGGGGTCTAATTGCCCAGTCCCCTGTAACTTCCTCTTATGATGACACTTGATTTCTGTGTACAGCTGATCAGATTTTCTGCTTGGCAAAGATTAGGACAAGGTTAAAAGTCAAAAATGAAAAAAGTGAATTCAGTGGAAAAATGGACAGATGAATTTGCCTTAATGTTGCCACTGCATGCCAGTCCTAAACCACTGTGTTTAATATGTCAAATGATGTAGTTGCTGTATGCAAGCTGGCTGATATTAGGTGCCATCAGGAGTCGAAACATGCTAGTTTCAATGCAGCATGCCCACCTGGTAGCACCACAAGAAAGATTTATTAATCGTTTCATGTAGGGCTGCATGATATAATAAAAAAAAATCATATTGGGATTATATGGTTGAAGTTTCAATATGTGATGCAATTAGAGGCATAACATTTTTCATTTTTACTAGGGATGTCCTGATTCGATCATGTGATCAGAAACTGGGGCCGATCAGGTGATTTTCAAGTGATTGGAATCGGGTGGAAATTATCGAATTTAACGTTACAAAACAATAAGCATGGCCATGTTCACGTTTTAAATTCATCCTGAGGTACAAAGAGATTGTCAAATGGAATGACAATGGCTTAGTTTTCATTCAGACAACATAATAGTAGCGAGCTGGTAGTTAGTAGGGTAACGCAGGACAAACGTGTCACCTCGGGACGGCGAAAATGTCTGCAGTTTGGAGGTATTTTAAACTGGACAGCGAAGGCAGTGCAACAGCCACTTGTTATGTGTGCAGATTGGGTATTTCGCGTGGTGGAAATGTGGATGTGTTCTCTTTTTTTCTTATTATTAATGCATTGCTGAAGTATTGGATCAGGACTCGGTATCGGCAGATACTCAAAATCAAATGACTCGGACTCAGGGGCAAAAAATGTGATTGGGACATCCCTAATTTTTACTGAAAATAAATAAATAAAATAAAATCATGATGATGTCACATTTGTTGGGGTCCGTACCAAACAAACATATTGTCTTTCATCTGTATTACAAGATTTGTAGAGCAAGCTATCTCTGCAGCACTTTGTTGTAGTGTTGTTTTATAACGCTGTCCATTTTTCCTTTTTCAACAAATTGCCACTTGGTTTTGGATCTGCATTTTCATTTCAATTGCAATTAATTGTGCAGCCCTAATTTTACCTGATAAATAATAACATGGTGGTGGTGAAATAGTTTGTTGTGTTGCCCCCTTTTGGCTCTTACAGTCTTCTTGCGACACTTCCATACTGCTGAAGTTGCTCCCCTTTTTTGAACCAACTCCTCCACAGTGTTATTTTAACTTGCTGTGTATAACGGTGTGACATCATTCTGTCAGCAAGTCAGGATATTTCCATTATCACAATAATCTTCATTTTGAAATTACCATGGCATGTTTGTGTCACAAATGTTCAGTTCAGTCGTAAAATTGTCAAATCAGTCTTTTTATTGACATAAATGTAACTGAATGTGTTAAATGGACACATGATATCGTCTGATATCGATCACAGGCCCCTGAATTAAATCAAATCAAAACCGTCATGGCCTCCTTTGTGATGTTGTGATATCGTATCTTAATGAAACTTGTGATTTACACCTCTAGAGCTATCATCTACACACACAATTTTGTTTAAATGGACAGATTTAAAAAAAAAAAAAAAAACTACTTAAAGGAGTTGGCTTTTGCCACTCCATGATTCTGCTACTCACTCTCTTTGTCTTTGTCTTTGTCTTTGTTTTAGTGGACCGTAGTGGGGCATGTGTCACAACACAGAGCTCATATAACTAGGGGTGGGAATCTTTGGGCACCTGCCGATTCGATTACGATTACGATTCAGGGGCTACGATTCAATTATAAAACGATTATTGATGCATCTTTATGTATATTGATGCACTTTTTCACAAACACATTTCTTTTTGTCTCACTGAATAAGCATTCGTCACTTGCAATTTTTAAAAACAGCGCATTTGTAATAAGAATTCATTTCGATTATATTTTATTAAACTATTGGAAATATGTGCAAACTGGAAAGTACCAACAGTAGCCACTAGTAGCCGCAGCAACAGCAGCCTGCCGTCTCCCCGACTCCTCCGTCGGGTGGAATCGAGTTACGGCTTCTCATGTTTGTTGTGTTGCCAAAGTATTTTATTTTAGCTCGACACAGCTTACATATAACGTGGCTCTTGTCCAGTTCGCTTCCGCCGTCGACGTTGTAGAAGCCGAAGTGTTTCCACACGGCTGCTTTTAAATTAGAAGGAGCTGTTCGGACCTCATGGCGAGGTGGCTGCCGGTCGGCCATGTTTGTTTTCCGCTGTGCGCGTGTCGCTCCAGGTGCGCGTCCCAAAGTGTCCCGGCGATGACGCGTACCGCGCTTCTTAGTTCCACATTATTTAGAAGGTTCTGTATCACTTTAATTAACAGATTTAAATAATCGAAATTTGGACGTTTGTGAATCGATTCAGATTCGTCCACGTCCGAATCGCGATGCATCTAAGAATCGGAAATTTCCCCCACCCCTACATATAACTGATATCTTCAATTTAAAAAATGCTTATTCCATCCTGATTCCTATCTTGTGGGTTATTTCAGGACATCCCAAGATAATGTATTATTTGCTGATGAGTTTTTCTCCTAGGCCCATTGTTTTAAGGAAAACCACTGAGGAATGGTACCAGAAAAGCAGAGAGAGAGAAAATATTTGTTCCTCCATCTACCAACAGCATATCCTCCTCAGTAGCAAGCTGGTCTGTGTCAGCCCGCCTCTGCTTTGCTCAGTGGAAAACGTTCTTTTGACTTTGACTTTTCTAATTCGTTTTTTATGAGTTCTTTCTTTTCCCAGGGAGCCATCTTCACACAGACTGAACAGTCATTTGCTGTAATTCAGTTCTCTCTCTGTGACCATGTGAGCAATAGTCTCTTTCCTATTTATGCAAGTGTTAAATAAGCACATAAGCATTCTCCTCTGTCTTCATAGAGGCCAAGACAAAATTATGTTGGAGTTGAACTGGAAACTTGCAATGGAAAAAAGCTGTTTTTTTATTACTGACCTCTCATGAGCCCAGAGAGAAACAAAGGAAAGCTTACAATCACAACCCTGCATCATGATGACTGATGTGTATGACTGTGGGAATGAATTGTTTGTTTTTAACGCCATAAGTAGGCTTTCATGCCTGGTCAGGGACTGACCACTCTGTGGACCCGTCCTCACCAACATGTATTACCTGTAGAACTGCAGCAGTTTGTCAATTGATTTATTAGTTGATTGAAAGAATCCATGTATCGTTTCTGTAACTGCAACGATTATGCAAATAATCAATTATTTATCAATTAAATTAATTTCCGTCTATTTGGACAATTGGATTGGGTGATTTTTTCTAAGAAAAAAAGACGATTTTAAGACAATTTTAGCTTCTTAAATGTGAATATTTTCTGCTTTCTAAGGACTTGGACTTGGAGTGACGTTTTCGAAGTTTTAGGCACCAAACAAGAAAGACTTGAAAAATAGCCAACATTACATTTTTTGCTAGTTAATGTAAGCTAAAAAGTTAAAATTTTACATTGTTTGCAAGCTAATGTTAGCTAAAAAGTTAAGAAAACATTACTTTCTTTGCTATTTAAGGTTAGCTAAAAAAAAAAATGATATAACATTTTGCTGTTTGCTATCTGAGATTAGCTAAAAGTTAACCAAAAGTTACATTCTTTGTTAGCTAACACTGGCTAAAAAAGTTAGCAAAAAATGACATTGTTTTCTAGCTGAAGTTAGCTAAAAAGTTTAAACGATACATTGAAACATTAGCTTAAAAGTTAACAAAAACATTATTTTTGAGCTAGCAAAAATATAGTTAGCCTAGTTAGCCTCCTCATGATGACTGCTGAGAAGCTGTAATTTCTTCTCCATTAAAAAAACTTATTTTGGCCAAATTAATGGAGCAACTTGATCATTTTGCTCGATCATCTCATAAATGCAGCCTTTTAAGTTTTCAAAATAAAAAAACTAATTACATTAAATAAAAAGATAAAATAAATGTGCAAGTGGTTTTATTTAAATTATAGATGATCTTGTGTTTCAATCTTGTCAGTTGAAGGAAAGGCCCAAACATGTGAAGCACATGGATGTACGTCAAGTGAAAATATCGTGACAGGATTATGTTATCGATTAATTGAGAAAATAATCGACTGATCAACTGATAATGAAAATAACATAACATTTCAGTCACTTTTCAAGCAAAAAGTCAAACATTTGCTGGTTCCAGCTTTTTAAATGTGAGGATTTGCAGCATTGCTTCGTCATTTATGACGGTAAATCAAGAATGATTGGATTTTGGACTGTTGGCTGAACAAAAGACACAATTTGGAGACATGACTTTGGAAATTGTAATGACCATTTTTCACAATTTTTTGGACATTCTATAGCCTAAACAATTAATAAATTAGTCATGAAGATCATCACATTGTCATGCTTGTATGCCGGACATAAAGCTACAGACAGCATATGTTTAGCTTAGCATGAAGACTGGAAACAGGGGCAAACAGTTTGCCTGGCTCTGTCCAAAGGGTGTAAAAATTGACCTGCTATTACCTCTAAAGTTCACTATCTCACAAGTTACATCTTGTTTGTTTAATTCACAAAAACAAATTTCACACAGTTTTGTGAGGGTTTTCTGTGGTACTATTTCCTTTTCTGGGGTAATGACTTCCTGGAGTCTTGTTGTCACTCTGAGGTTGCCAAGCAACCAGTGGAAACTCCAGGAAGTCACTGAAATAGTCCAGCACGTATCTCCATAAAACCACAACATTGCATTTTCAAACTTTTGTACTTCTGCTTCCTGGAAATAAGAGTATTTCCCACAATATGACCTGTAGGGGCAAGCGCTTAATTAGCCAGGAAATCTTGTGAATCTTCAGTTCAGTCTGTGCTCATCTTCAAAGTCTGAACAATAATAAAAGCCTAAAGAGTAGTTGCAAACACATGAACTAGAAGAATGTATGTAAAGCTCTGTTGTGAAAATGAAGTCAGATGAAGGTGCAATAACACACTGATCACCAGCTGATCCCCCTCACTATGACAACTCTGTTCAGTTCCCTGAGAACCTTTTACTTCCTCATCAGTCCCCAGTTGCATCAATTCTGTCAAACACCAGCATCCTGGTACTGCAGTGTCTGCATCGTGTGTTTGTACAGTAGGCAGTGATGACTGTACGGCTGAAGTGTTACAAGAGAATAGTTTGCTAGTTCTGTATTTGTAGAATTGGGGGTGGGGGGGAAGCTGGATTGGTGCAGCTCACACACCTGAGCAGTGTGAATGGTAAACAGTTACTGTGAAGAGAAAAAAAGGTCACCAGGTCAACCAAGATATACTTTTTAAAAGGTCTTGATCGTGTGTGTGTGTGTGTGTGTGTGTGTGTCTGTGTGTCTGTGTGAATATATATATATAGCCCTCTCTCAACCATGTGAGTGTCCTTGTTTAACCCTGCCAGCACAGTTTGCTGCTTTTTGGACTGCATGTCAGGTTTAGTCCAGTACAGATCTCAGAATTAACCATTTTACTCAGTGGCCCACAGCTGTCCCAAATTCAACTTTAGGTGGCTACAAATAATGATTATTTTCAGTACTGATCAACCTGTTGCTTATTTTCTTGATTAGTCAGTTAGTTGTTTGGTTTATGAAATGCCAGGAAAATGTATTAAAATGGTGAAAACAAATTTTTTCACAAAACCACAACCAAATATATTAGAGATGCACCGATTTCAATTTTCTTGACTGATTCAGATTTCTGATTTTTTGAAGGGTCTGACCTGCTGATACCGAAAACTGTAATTGACAGCATTCACAAACATTTTTGCAACTTTTCTTGTAAAAATTAAATTGGATGTTCATAATAAGACGCTGACTATTAAATATTCATTAAATACTATTAAAATTTTCTTCAAAGTCCTCCAGGTTACAGCCAGGGCTTATTATAGTTTTATATTAAGATTATGAATCGGGTGAACATGATCTCGCAAGACGTCACGGGAAGCGATTTCACATGATCTCCTGTGGAAGCAGATGTAAACAAACCAGAGACGGATGCGGTGCAACAATTTGCTGCAGTAAAACTTTGCAGTGAGAAGAACAGATGCAGAAGTTAAAGGAGTCTGGAAGAGAAAATGTTTGAGGAGACACATCAACACAGGTTGTTTATTCGGTGAGATTTTAACTGTCCCTCTGTGAACAGCAGTCTGCTGCTGCCTAACTTTAGTCTGAAGAACTAGAGAGTTTACGGCTGTTCTGCGACATTGTCAGCTGCTCTGTCTCGATGTAGACTGTCTGTCTTCTCTTTATCCTGTTCTTGGAATCTGTTGCTAACACCAGCTTCAAGCAAGCATGTGTCTGAGTGTGTAGCTGTTATCAGTGCTGTGGTGATATCATGGTCAGTTTGTCTGCTGCGAGTGACAATGACCGGCACAGAATTGGATATGTGACGCTGACCGGCCGGTCACCAGTCAGGCCCTGTCACGTGAAAACTGGCCCGATTCCAAGCATTGCCGATTAATCGGTGCAAGTCTAAAATATATTCAGTTTACTGTCAGAGAGGAGTAAAGACACCAGAAATATTCACAATTAAGAAACTGAAATCTGAGAATTACGACTTTTTTGATTAAAAAACGATTAATTGATTGTCAAAATAGTTGCCAATCAATTAAATAATCAATTAACCAATTAATAATTGCAGCTCTACTATATTAGCTCTAATATTTGTGTAGCCTAAACTTGAACTATAACTGTGCACAAGTACTCAGTTTAAACAGAATGAATAGACATGAAAAAAAGGTGCAGGTTTAGGGTTTCCCACCTCAGATGTCAGCCCTGTGTAAGGAGAGGAAGAGGGAAAAATTAAGAAAATAAGAAAAAACAACATACGTTATTTAAAAAGGTTGTACAGTTGGGAAGTTGTGAGGATTTTGGCCCATCTGTCACGCTGCTGCCAGATCAGCGCCTTGGGCCTGCTCCCATGACGGTTGGGTCTGGTATCTGCCCTGCCGGCACTGTCTAGTGACACCCATCACCCACCCACCCACACACACACACACACACACACACACACACACACACACACACACACACACACACACACACACACACACACCCCTATGAATGACATACTCAGTTAACTAAGTCTTATTTAAAATTTTTTTTGTCTTGTAGTCTTGTCTTTATTTATTTTTCTTTATTCTTCTCTTTCCTTCCTTTATACGAAAATGGGAGGATGAATATGTGTACATATACAGTATATGCCTCGTCCAACCCCCCCAAACCACACGCTGATCACCTCGACCACACACCTTTTGCGTACTACATAGCCACTAGTCTGAACTCAGGTTGTATTCTTTATTTATTTGTTTGTCTTGGTCTTACTTTTATAATATTATATTACCTTCTTTGACTCTTTATGTGTCTCTGTACTTGTCTTCACTCCCTCTAGAATTGCTTTATTACACAATAAAAAAAAAAATCTAATTTAAAAGAAAAAGCTGTGCAGCATTCAAATGTTGATTTAGAATTTGTTTTGAAGCCTTGAACTGTTCGGTACAGCCCTAGTGACTAATTTAAGTAGTTTTATTTTACCTATTAACCCCTGACAGCAGTCATTTCTTTCACTACTCATTCATTATCTCTTATTTTTCTTCTCTTGCTTTGTTAAAGTCAACAGTGCAGAGGGAGGGCAACACTTCCAGTTACATGCACACGATTGATTCTCTCTCCCTCAGTAGAATTCAGTTTGGTAGCTTTCCTTGCCTTTAAAGTGAAGTTGCATGGTCTTTGTTTTACAGCAGGGTTAGGGTTTGGTCTGTGGGTACATTTTTTTTACTCTGCTAATGTTTCTTTTGTGTTTGAGCACAATTTAGACTTGATAGCAGGATTGCCATCCCTGAAAATAAAGGAACTACAATACTTCAACCTATTGTTTGTGGCTGGGTGTGAAATAATACAATTGTGATCAAAATCAGTTTAGTCATTAAAGTTTGTTGATGCTTACTGTGTACTGAGTCTGTATAAACCATTTTAAGTGTTGACTCAACCATTAGGCCAGTAGTTCAAGAGCAGCTGCTTTCCGTATCAGTTTATGTATTTTATAGTTATGACTTCAGTCTTTGCTCTTGTAATTCCCTACATGACTTTGTACTAGAAGAAGTAGATTGGTGTAATGTGTTGCCACCCAACATGCTGCACATTGCTGTATGTGTGTGTGGGAGGTGTGCATGTGTACCAGCTGGGTAGACTTCAAGTTAAAAGCTCAGGCCACATGGACTCTACTGCCCTCTACAGGCTGGTGTCAGAAGAGTTTAGAACCAGCTGTAACTGTCCTAAACTTGGTATAAACTAATGGCTCAATACCATTTTTCCAAGTCCAATAGCAATATTGATACTGCAGCCTTGAGTATCTACTCATACAATACTAATCAGATAGCTTCTTTTCCCTCTCTTAAACAACTAAACTTTTAATAATACATTTGCATGGATGCTCTTTGTGTAACCAAATCATCTGAAAAACATCCTGCTCCAACTGTGAAGCTAATGTTCTGCTGCTGTGAAGGAAGAAATCCAAAGCTCACAACATCAGTTATACAATAATGCTGCTTCTTTGGATTTAAACCTCGTCACACGCAGAACTTTTACCCGCATTTTTGATTGGTCAGCATCATTCAAAAATTCAAACTTCAAATAAACGTAATATGGCTGTAATGATACATTGATCTGGATTGATATATCGACTCAGTTTTCATGCAACATCGGTGATCAAGGCAAAGTGAAAATATGGATCTGTATCGTCATCTTTAAGAAGGGCCTTTATTTTGAAATTCCCATGGCATGTCTTTGTATGGAAATGTCTGGAAGTGTTCAGTCATAAAATTATCAAAGCTTAATTTAGTTGTGAGTTGAGATAAATGTAGCTGAATGTGTTAAATGGACATATGATATCATCTGATATCGATCACAGACCATTGGATTGAATTTAAATCATACTGTAGCAGACTTTGTGGTATTGACAAATATCATATCATTGTCCAAAGAATCAATATAAGCTAAATCTAAAATTTCATCTGTGTTACCCGTGACACATCTCTCTATACGGCATGTCACTCAGAGTTTGATAGTTTATGCTAATTCATGGATTTCAAACTCAATTTCATCACAAGCCACATCAGCATTATGGTTGCCCTCAAACGGTGGTCGTAGGGGCGCTCCTGTAGCTCAGCTGGTAGAGCGTGTGCCCCATGATTTGAGGCTGTCAGTCCTCTGCAGCGGCCTCGGGCTCGACTCCCACCTGTGGCCCATTTGCTGTGTGTCATCGACTCTCTCTCTACCCCCTTCCCTCTCATATTTTCAGCTGTCCTATGAATAAATAATAATAATTAAAAAAAAAGAATAAAAAAATGCCCCCAAAACAATTATGATAATAAAAAATGGCGGGTTGTAAATCAAAGACTATATAAATATATCTGTTATCATATTACATAATTGCCTCTGCCTTTGATTATTGTTGTTTTTAGTAATCACTTAATAATTAATGTCTAGCTCTGAAGCAGAGGTATAGAAAAAATAATGGCTTGTCTCCATTAAGCACAAATTTTCTGCTAGGCTGCTATAGGACTGCACAGCAGGGCTGTGATGTGCAGTAAGATTTGTGGGAATGATCGTTTTTTCATCATAATTTTGATTTATACTGAAAAAAGGTATATTACCATTATGATGCTGCTTTCTCTGTTTTGAAATCCAAGTTTAAACATGAGTTACATTCAGTCTGTATGCTATTATGTTGCTATATAATTGACAGAAGATTATGTTTGGGATGCTCAGCAATTTTATACAACATTTGTGTCTCGCTTTCTTTTTCCATTTGGAATCCTGAGCCAACTAGCCTTTATATAAGGGCTGCAAGATGTGATTAAAAAAAAGTCATATTGTGATTAATTTGATTGAAATTGTGATATGGGATATGTTTTGTGGGAATGAGCATTTTTCTATTACAATATTCATTTTTACTGGGGGAAAAAAGTGATGATGTGATATTTGTTGGGAGCTGTACCCAACAAATATGTTTTCTTTCATCTGAAGAAGAAGATTTTTAGGCCAGAGCATGTCTGCAGCACTACAGTACCTCATTATAATGCTGTTTTTCCTTTTTTAAAAAGTTGCAATTTGGTTCAGGTTCTGCAATTTGGATATTGCACTTGGCCATATTGCAATTAATTGTGCCTCCCTAGCTGCTGCTATTAATGTTACTAGCTAGTACTAGTTAGCTAGTGGTGAGACTGGCTGCTGAATGACACCTTACTTCTGTAACGTGTGCAAATTAAATTCTGATGAGATGCCGAGCCAAATTTGGCCCACGTGCCTTGAGTTTGACACGTGTGTGTAAATTGGTTGTACTGGATTTTGATTTTTCTTTTTTCCTGATATCCGATCCAGTGACTTTGGCCAGTATTGGACTGATAATGATGCTGAGTATCGGATCCTCCCAATCCTTAGTATAAACAATTTCAAAGTACACTGCCAATATATTGTTCCCACAGTAAGTCACAGTAGGTGCAGACCCTTCTGGAGTGCTCATGATTGATTAGATCAATCAGCATCATGATGGTGTTAATCACTTCTATTTATGCTGATGTTTTCAGCAGCTGAATTTCCATACAGTTTGGAAACTGTAATGATCAGCTGTAATCAGTGCTTTTAATGATGACAGGAACAACACAGTCATACATATTGCCTGCCTTGCTGTTGTGTTGCCGTTGTGCTGTGGAAAAGCTCAGTTGTGAAGCGCTGATAGAAATGTTATGCTTGGGTTCCCAAACACTTCCTGTAGGTCAGAGAGGAGCCAATAGATGAGTGAACTGTTAGCTACCAGTAATGTGACCTGATTGTTGAAGGAGAGCTGCGGTTGCTTGGGTGAAATTAGAGAGAGAAGAAAAGTGGTGATAATGATGAGCTGAACCTCGCAGCAGCATTCATATTACTGCAGTATTGAAGTGATGCTGTAACCTTTCCAGCACCACTGATGCAGATTTTAAGGAGAAATCTTGTAAATTGTACTCAGATATTTGTCAGTGAGTAGATCTGTGGCATTGCAAATGAACTACTTTGATAATTTGTTAGTTGTTTCTGTCATTTTTCTTGAATGTGATGAGTTGTTGCTTTTCTTTTTTTCATTTTTGAGTTTCGGACTGTTGGTTGAACAAAAGAAGCTATTTGAGGATGTTGCTTTGGGAACTGAACTGAAATGAGCATCCCTCCCTTTTTTTTGACATTATTTAGACTAAAAAAATAATTGATTAATGATGAAAGTATTTGCCAGATTAATTGATAATGAAAATCATTGCAACCCTAATTGCTAGGGAAGGAAGCTGTAACAAAACTAAACATTTGTTGCTCTATTGCTGGGACGCAGACTACCCAGACTACCTGTAAATCTTTCCTGTAACAATTTTCACCAGTAATCTGTAATAATCTGTTGATTATTTTCTTGATTCATTGATTGTTTTTTTTGGTCCAGAAAATGGTTAATGTTGATCAGTGTTTGTCCAAGATGACATCCTCAAATGTCTTGTTTTGTCCACAAACCAAAGATATTCATTTTAGTGTCAGTGAGGAGTAAAGAAACCAGAAAATATTCATATTTTAGAAACTGAAATCAGAGAAATTCTGCACTTTTTTTCTTACAAAGAAAACAGTTGAAGATCAATTAGTTGTTGTAGCTCCAGTCCAAAATCCCAAATATGTTCTATTAATATGATATAAAACAGAGTAGAGCATCTTAGCTGTATTTGTAGCCAGCAAATCCTTAATATGTTTAATCAATTAAATTCCTTATTAGGATCAAAATCGGCATTCTTATCAATCAGCCAGTGGACCTTTTCATTTATCAAGTTACAATGGCAGGGCTCAGCAATAAGGATTGGATTGGATTGCCAGGGGCAAGTAAATCTGGCAACTCACTTGCCCGTTCAAAAAAGGATTAAACTATGAAACTATTTTGATAATTGACTAATCATTAAAATCATTTTTCATGCAAAAATGGCAGAAAATGCTGGTTCTAGCCAGTGTCTCCACATCTGAACTGGTCCTGACTGGTGATGGTCCAGTTCAACCAGCAGCATGACGCACAGTGTGCAGCTGTGTCTGGAAAGCTCCATCACTGTTTGATCTGGATGTAGTGACAATATAGCTGGATGTGTTTCATTGCAGCAGCAGAGCAAGCAGGATAATTGTTGCCATTGGGACTCCATCCTAGTATCACACACACACACACACACACACACTCTGTGTGCCTTTACCAGAGGACAATAGGATGTGTGTCATATGAAGTGCTGTGTGGCCGATGCTGCTGATGGTTACAGCTCTCTTTTGCACAAGTCATCACATGTGAAGACCCTGAACTGTGTGTGCGCTGAAGTGGATTTGTGTGTGTTCCACTAATTTTTATTGCTCTTGCAGCCAGGGGCAGAACAACACTGAGGTGTTGGAAACTGTGCCTTCACACTGTGAGCGTAATATACAGCAGGACATTACATTTTACAGTTTTGATGAATTAAAGGAGCAGTTCAACATTTGGTGCAGTCCACTTTTTTGCTGTCAAAATTAAAAGATGGACATCATAACAGTTTTATTTCTGCATGGCCAGTGGAGGAATGGATCTGGGTAGGGTTGGGCAATATATCAATTATATTGCATTGTGATATTTGTGACATTGTGAACTTTTTTGGTTTTACAGGCTGCATACAGTAAAGTGATGTAATTTTCTGAACTTTGCCCTCTCGGGTTCACCCACTTAGTCATTATATAAACATGACTGATGATTATTTATCAAAATATCTCATTGGGTTAATATTTTGTGGAAGCACCGATAGTCATCCCTACAATATTGTTGCAATATCAAGATATTTGGTCAAAAATATTATGATATTTACTCATCTTATCACCTCAACCACTTCCACCACTTCAGAGTACACAACATGTCGTCAGTCACAACCTACATGATAAGTGTTGATCCATGTGAAAATTAACAATCATGACAGGTTTTTCAGCTGTATTGGCCAGGTCTAGGTCTGGGCCATGTTTATCCTAGCTTAGCAACACTACAACACAGTCGCCAACGATTTTCACAACTGATTAATCAGTTTGAGTCATTTTTGAAGTTTAAGAAGTTGAAATCTTATTTTAGGCTGTGGGAAACACAATTTTTTTTTTTATTATTATTTTTTTTTTACCATATTTTGACATTTTAAATCAAGACTTATTTATTGAGAAATCAAGAAAATGATCAACAGATTAATCAACAATCTAAATAGTCTTTAATGGCAGCCCTAATCATAAATTGAAGTTAATTTGAAATGGTCTTTCTAGGATCATTTTTGTCTGCCAGCTGTTTATTGGTCAGCTGTTATAGGCTGACATTAGGGCTGCACGATATTGGAAAAAACTAAGATTGCGATTTTTTTTAACCCTACGATATATATGTTGCGATATGAAAAAATACAGGCATTTTCACCAGATGACTTGAATAGCACTTTATGTTATGCTGCACTGCTGCCATCTTGTGGACAATTAACCTGCACTGATCTTGCGACTCACTCCATATGCAGGGGCGTGGTCTGCTTTGGCAAACTGATTAAGAACGATTGTGATTGGTGGATCACTGCGCAGTGTGTGTCAGGTACCCTTGAAATTAGATGAGAACAAGTTTAGTTCATTTGCCTCCTACATCGCAGGGCCTGCAGTGTGACTATTGCGCACACGTACATTGCGATGATGATGCTCAAACGGTATATTGTGCAGCTCTAGCTGACATATGACCATTATTTTTCACCAGTGCTATTTGATTGTTCACTTTGAGCGGCATGTCAGCTCTACGGGTAATAAATAATGTTCTGGTGACTTGTTGATCATTTAGCTGTGGTGTGGACATGCGGAAGCTGCAAACCCCGTCTCACTCATTGCTCAGCTGTCATTCCGTACAAAGCCATGGTTTGTGGCAAACCTCTAATTGACAGTGGCTCAACAGGACATGTTTTTGTCCATGTTCACACGTAGAAATGTCAGATGTGAGAACACATGTGTGCAAGACCTGTTTGTCAGAACTGTTCCACAAATACCCTGTTTTAAGCAGCCAGTTCATTTGACACTGTGCTCTATTTTTGGGTTGTTTCTGTCAAAGCGCAATAACCCAAACATTGTCCCCTTTAATTTCCCCCTGGGGATCAGTAAAGTATTTCTAGTTCATACTCAAGTGCAATGTTGCATAGTTCTCTGGGTTTTTTTTACTGGGAATTTTGAGACTTCAGTTGCTGACAGGAGAACAATAGTACCATAATACAGTGTAGGTGAAACTAATGTGGTTAATAGTACTCAAAGCAATGGAAATAATATCAGGAAATGTGACATTTAAACACAACAGCAATGTTTCTTTCCAAAAACGGTGTCCTGGTTACTCAGGATAATCCAGATTTCCATTCTGTTAAAGTTAAAGTTAAAATGAAGTTAAGGTTACATTATGATGGATTAATCAGAGGTGGCAAAAGTACACACAGTCTGTATTCATGTAGAAGTACAGATATCTTTGCAAGACTAGTAAAAATAGAAGTACTGATTGTAATATACCTTTTTTTTTTAAACACCTGTTAGGTCTTCTTGTTATGTCGTTTTTGTATTGTTTTGTCTTGTTACACCTTTTTTGTCCTGTTGTGTATGGTTATGTCATTTTCATCTTGTTACATTGTTTTTGTCTTCTTAAGTCTTTTATGTTGTTTTCTTCTTGTGTCTTTTACGTCGTTTTCTTCTTGTTACATATTTAAAGTAGTTTTCAACTTCGTTCAATGTTGTTTTCGTATTTGTTTCTCCTTGTTACATCATTTTTGTCTTGTTATGTCTTTTATGTTATTATTGTCGTTAGGTTCTTGACTTTGTTTTCATCTGTTGTTTTCATATTGTTATTTTTTATGTCATTTCTGTCTTGTTATATAATGTTATGTCTTTTTCATCTTGTTATGTTGATTTTGTCTTGTTGCATTTTTTACATTATTTTTGTCTTGTTGTGTATTGTTGTTTTCTTTGTGTTATATTGTTTTCATCTTTTTATGTCTATTACATAAGTTTTGTCTTGCTACATTGTTTTTGTCTTGTTAAAACTTTTGCGTTGTTTTCATCTTGGTACATCTTTGTGTGTTGATTTTGCATTAAAACTAAAGTAACACATCTGTTTTGAAATGTAAGCGGTCGAAAATCTTGTTAAAATTTAGGGAATAAAAGTAAAAAGTTCCCAAAAAAGTACCAGTAAGTACTCAAGTAAAGTACAGATACCTAAAAAATCTACTTAAGAACAGTATTCGTACTTAATTACTTCCCATCTCTGGGATTAATATGTACATTGTTTTTGTTTTTTGCTGTGTTGACTGTTGGTCTAGTTGTCAAAGAGTCTAATGAAGAAACAAAGCACACTAAGTTTACTTCTCTGTTTCTGTCTTTCTCTCTGTAGTCACCGATGTGGAATTGAAGCGGCTGAAAGATGCCTTCAAGAGAACCAGCGGCCTCACCTATTACATGACCCAGCAGTGCTTCTACAGGGAAGTGCTGGGAGATGGAGTTCCCCATAAAGTTGCAGAGGTAAGCCTCAGTAAATATCACACAACATGCGGTTGAGCATGAGTGTCACTCTGAAGTGATGGTTGCAGTGACATGCTGAATACTTTGTCCGCATAGACACCAGAATAGAAAGGAATGATCCTTTAGAAAGGAGGTGAGATTTGATATCTGATAAGAACAAGAGAGAAGAGAGGGTTTTGTGTTAGTAGGTAACTTTAGACAAATTGGAGAAGACTTAGGTGGTTTTGTTGAGTGTGTTGTGGGACATAGGGATCAATATTGGCCTGGATAGCATTACAGCTAGGGGTTCATAGCATAGTCTATAGTGACAAGGTGATCACTGGTCTCAGACACATAAGATGTTTTTTGCCTGGAGCTCTCCTGTGTCTTCCTCCCTTAATTAAATGCCATTCATCCAGAGTAGGGATCCAGCTCAGGTACTGTATGTGGGTCCTTAATAACCTGAAAAGAACTGATAATACTGCAGTCTTCCTCTTAAAGTCTTACCCAGCACACAGTCCAGCTTTGCATACCACAAGAGGACAATAAAAAGACATCATTACCTTCTTAATGTTATGTATTTCCTCTCTTAAAGAGCATGATGAGGCTTGATATTAGACAGCAAGGGATCAATTTTAAGAGTAAACCCAATAGGCCATCAGTTATGGAGAATGGCAGCATCAACTATGCTTTGCCACTGTGCCTTGAACTGAATCTAAGGTCTTGTAAACTGTTCCAACCGCGGGGTTGAGCTCATTACTGTCATCACTGCAAGTTTTAGGGCTAATCTCATGTTGAGATCAGGGCATCAATCTTTTAATACATCTGTGGACCAGCGCTAGGCACACACAAGTCAGGGACACAGCGTCTGATTGGTTGACAGACTCAACCCAAGGCTTCTTGGGATTGCCTAAGGGCGACTAAAAACATGCTAACAACAACTGCTTTCAGCATTATTCAGTGAAGGAGCTACGCCGCAGTAATGACAGTATGCTTCAGAAAAGTTATTATATTACCCTTGGTGATATGTCACTCTGTCATTGCAGTAAGTAATATCTATACTGTCACAGCCCTGCATCAAAACTAGGTCTTGTATCAGGTAGAATTCTGTTATTATGAAAATGGTAACAAGAATAAATACCTGAAAATGCAGCTCTGAATGCATTGCTATCCATCAATAATGGAAGAAGTCTTACTTCATATTGGTCATAGAACTGCAGTTTAGCGCCGCAACAATCAATCAACAACAATCTATCGATCAGTATCTTGGTTAATCAATCAGTCACAATCTTGACAGTTGAAAAATAGGTCCAATGTGTCCATGTGCTCCACGTTTGGACCTATTTTTCAAGTTGTTTCTGTAACAATTACTGTCATTATTGATTAATCTGTTGTACATTTTCTCCATTAATCAATTAGTTGTTTGGTCCATAAAATGCTATAAAGCATTGATTAGTGTTTCTCAAAGTCCCAGATGATGTCCTCAAATGTCTTGTTTTGTCCATAACTGAAAGCTATTCAGTTTACTGTCAGAGAGGAGTAAAGAAAACAGAAAATATTCATATTTAAGAAGCTGAAATCAGAGAATTTGGACATTTTGTCTTAAAAACATGCTCAAACCGATTGATCGAATTGATCATCAGAATAAACCTACTGCAGTTACATACTGTAGATATGTCTTGTTTCCTCATCTGATTGTAACTGGCTGAGCTGTTTGCCTTCACTCTCCCAGCTTGTTAATCTTAAGTTTCACAGTTGAGGGCTGATATTCTTCCTCTGACCATTGAAGTTAGCAGATTCAGAAATGTTCGGGAGGAAAACAGATGGTTTGAGCTGTGTGATTTGGAATCTGGAAAGTAAGTCCCATAGTATTACTGCACAGTTTGATGATTTAAGAACAAAACTATGAAATATTCCACCGCTGTGCTTAAGAGATGCTCAAAAGTAGGAATCCTTGTGGAATTGCGATGTGTTTAAAGATGATGTGAAATACTCTGCTTTGAATAAAATGTCTGTGTGATAAAGTTTTTCCACACTCAAAGGGCTTGAAAACAGTGATCTTGTTAGAAAATGAAAGAAATGCAGGTGGGAAATGAATCATATTCAGTCAGACATAACATCAGACATAAAGAATTAAATATAATTTGCAGAATTTGCAAGAAGGCCCAAATAATTAAGGGTTTGTGAAGTTATTAAGTTTATTAAGATTCTTCTCTCAAAATTGCACGCTCATCAACATCAACATCAACATCACAGCACAGGTACAATTGGCAAAACACACCTTTGTCTCAAAGCGTTTTGTCTGATAAGGTAGAAAATCGTTGTTTAAATGCGGCCCACTTACAATTTACCACTCTCTGAACGCTGCAGCACGTGTCTTCTCTCTCCTTCCTCTCAGCATCTCTCCTCTTCCCCTTTGTCACCATGGCAGCAGTTACTGCGGTGACAGCGGTCCAGATCTAAGGTTACTGCTGGGCTCTTGAAACAGAAACATGGCTGCTGCACATTCTGACATTTCAAAGAGAGCCTGAGCCTGAGCCCAATCAGGCAGCCAAGACACAGACCTGTTCTTTGTAATGCGCAGAAATCTCAGCAAGTCTTTGTTCAAAAAAATAAAAAAATCCATCTTGTGTTTAAACTTGTTCTTCTTTTGATTGTTTGTGTTGGTGATGATAATAAACAGATTCAGTGATACTAAACAGAGAGCATACAGAATGCTTTCATGTGCTTCATGAAAATAATCAAGCAGGTCATGGAGGCGACTGCTCACAATTGGCTGTGATGCCATTAGCTGTGTTTAGAATGATCGGGATCGTGGTAAGTCCCTTTTAGAGCTAAAAGTAGGCCAATGTTAGTGTAGCTCAAGTTCTCCGTGGATTCAGGGCTCACTGCCGTACTCCACTAACATATTTATAAATTTAACAGCTGAGCTCGCAGTAAAACATCTCCTTCTAAAACATCATCTATGATTTCTTATGACTCATTACCAGACACTGACTCATTCTGCAAACATGTAATATAGTTTTGTATTAGTTTTAGTGTGAATAAGTATGAAGTTTCACAGATAATGCTCAGTTTACACATTTTACTGCCAATTTAGCGGAAGACCTAGGTACAATATAAAAAGTCTGTTTTGCCAACTAATAAATATGATCAGTGTCTGACAATAATGATGCATCAGTTATGACTTATGCATTTATTCTCATATGATGGGGGACCTGGGATGGTAGTAACAGTTTTGTTTGAGCATCAGTAACTCATGCTAGATCTCCCAAACTTTGATACACAGAACCCATATTTGTCTTCAGCCACAAATAAAACTTGACTGGAGTTGTACTACACAATCACAGATTATGGGAATTAACGTCAAATACAAGGAGTTACATTGTTGCAACCTACGTTACTACTGGGGATAGATGTATCAATGAGAGGTAATTTGCCAGAAAATATTCACATTTATGACGCTGAAATCAGAGAATTTTTACTTTTTTTTTCTTTAAAAATGACTAAAAACAATTAGTCCATTGTCAAAACAGATGCAGAATATTTAATAGCTGTTCCATCCTTTGATTGACCGATTTATTGATTGATCGATTGATTGATTTAAAGACAATAAATTGAGCAATTGTAATTGTAATGGAATACAGTTACCTTTTTTTCTTGTATTCAGGTTATGTAATCCTGTTACTCCCCAAGCGTGACATCTGGCTATTTGTACTTGGATGTCAGATATGGTCTGAAAAATCTGTTGAGAAGTCTGGAAATTTCTAGAAAAGTATGGAAATGGAAATGTGTGTGAACCCTGTATATACACAAACTGTGGGCTCATAACAGGATAGACAGAGCAAATGCACCATTTTGTGTGTTGGTTTTTCAGTATAAAAGACTATTCAGCTTATTAAGCTCACATTTCTTTAGCAGGATTAAGCCATTTAAGAATACGTACTAACTTTCTTGTATCTTGAAGCAGCATGTGTAGTCTCAGAGCGTTATTTCATGCAAATACAATTAGGGTTAGGGCGATCCGTCAATGTAATCGATTCTGGAAAAGACACTGATTTGCATATTGTGCGGCGACGTGTCGCTATGGCTGCTACGCCCGGTCAGAGCATGGATTCACCTGGACAACAAGCTGCAGAGAGCAAGACTCAGCGCGATCATCTAAAGTGTAGACGTATTATAGACAGAGACACAACAGTTTGGCTCTCTTCCGCAAACTGGATGTGACTTATCTCAGCAGGACAAACTGCTCCATGTGAGTGCTGGAGGTGAAGCAGCGAGCGACCTGTCCTCTTCATCGTCCTGTTTACTTTTTGTCAGCATCCAAACACGATATATACAGCTGATCAACACATGGAACATGTTTCTGTCAGTAGAAGTCACTTATGATAGATTTTCTACAAGTTTCTTTATCACTCCCGTGTTAAAAGTGTCTTCACTGCTGCTGTTAACTTTACATCAAGAGTCATCTAACAGTGTTATTCTGCTGTTTCGTACTTTTTGTTCACTTAATCAGCCGCGTATGAGACAGATATGGCTAAAACTAATCTTCTGTCTGTAATTCATTTCGGTATATATTAATGATACAAGTATGTATTTTAGGTAATTATGGTTATATAATTGAATAATAACAAAAATAATTGTTAGATTAATCAATAAATTAATTAATAGATTATTCGATTAATCAAAAAAATGAGAGATTAATTGTTTAAAAAATAATCGTAAGGTGCAGCCCTAAGTACAGTAGAATGTAATAAAAGCTTTGAAATGGCTTCATAATTTGATGTCTTTTTCAGTTTCACTCTTCAGTCGAGGTGATGACTGTAAAGCACCGGGTGTGGGGACAGACTAGTCGCAGTACATGACTTAGCTGGCTTCAGAAGGGGCTTCCCCACAGTTTCTGGGTAGATGCCACAGTGAATCTCCAAAAATTTCTATACACACATGCTAAAATGATGACCCATGTTAAACATGGTTCCTGCTTAAAATAGTGTGTCACAGGCAGTCCCCTCATTCATGATATAAATATAAAACAACAGTTTTTCTGTGTCTTTGTGCCTTTAGATATTGTGACAGATGTCACGCTGCCATCTCGCCAGGGAAGTAAACACACTGTCAGGCAGACTGACAAGAAGTATGGCTTTGTAAAAACTACATAAGAGGCAATCTAGCTCAGCCTTACATTGTGTGTGTGTGTGTGTGTGTGTGTGTGTGTGTGTGTGTGTGTGTGTGTGTGTGTGTGTGTGTGTGTGTGTGTGGTTTAGATAAATCAAGCAACTTAAGGAGCATATAAAAAAATGGAAGGAAATGGTTAACTATTTTTGTGTTTGAATGCTGCCTACTCAAAGTTAGTAGCTATTTTTAAAGGAGAAATCTGTAATATATTTACTGTAGTACATCAGAAAATGAGCATGATGTGTTATCAGAGATCAAGGACACTTGTTAAGTTGAAATATGAAGTTGAAAAAAGATTTCTATTCCGGAATGCAAATAATAGAACAGGTAGAACAGTCTGGTAAGTTCAGAAAATGACAACACTTTCCTGTAATGCAGCCTTTAAAACCAGGAAAATACAACACTTAATGCCATATCATGATGTAATGATACCCAAAATTTAAGATGATATCATAATATTGATATAATATCAATATCCCTGTGAGCCCTAGACAAGACCAGCATCCCCTGATGACATCACTAGGTGTTATTCTCTCACGCTTCACAAAGAAAACAGAACTTTCCATGATGAGTAAACTGACCTTTCTCTTTAAATTCAGCAGAGTTCCCCTAATCTCAGGT
Source organism: Lutjanus erythropterus (assembly GCF_056507025.1). Classification (NCBI taxonomy): domain Eukaryota; kingdom Metazoa; phylum Chordata; class Actinopteri; order Lutjaniformes; family Lutjanidae; genus Lutjanus; species Lutjanus erythropterus. The sequence goes on from NC_139320.1 coordinate 5,503,797, forward strand.
ACTGTCTCATACTGTACCTGTTTTGCATACTAGATCAATTTAGTCTTTGGGATTGTCCCATTGGACATCACAAATTCAACCCTCAGTATTGCATGTGTTTAAAACAAAGAAAAGAAATTACCATATTACAGTGAAGGCAGTTGTGTTTTTCAGGCAGTACGTCTCTGAATGAGTCAGCAGGCCACTGTAGGTTTACTGCATATGTTCATCAAGCTTTACAAATTGTCAGGCTCCTATTTTCTTACAGCAAACTGTGGATTAGAGATGAAACAATACAGAAATTCTAGATCACAATAGAATCACTATAGTGACCAAAAGGATCATAGTCATTATTATTGCTGTTTTGTTAAAGTCTTCAATCAGTACTGAAAACTGAAATTATTTCACCAAGTTTCAGGGTTCTCTTGATGCTGGAAATCCTTGAAGATGCTTGAATTTTAATGTCGTGTTTTCAAGGTTTGAAAAGTGTTTTGGAGAAAGTGCTTGAGGCTGCTGGAAATTGTAATTGCATTACTTTCACAATAAATCACTGTCTGACTAAATAGTTTGCTTCTTAGATAAGGAAATAAAATAAATTGGAGAGAGCCTAATTAGTAAAGAAGTCAGAAAATATTCAAATGTAAGAAGCTGAAATCAGAGAATTTGATAGTGATTCATCTGCTGGTCATTTTCGCCACTAATCGATTAGTCGTTTGCTCCATTAAATGTCAGAAAATGTTTAAAAATGTTGTATCAGTGTTTCCCAAAGTCCAAGATGACGTCCTCAAATGTCTTGTTTTGTCCACAACTCAAAGATATTCAGTTTACTATCAGAGAGGAGTAAAGAAGCCAGAAAATATTCACATTTAAGAAGCTAAAATTACAGAATTTAGACATTTTTTCTCAAAAATTACTGAAACTGATTAATCAGTCATCAGATTAGTTGAAGTAGTATCTGCATGATATCTGATTAATGATAAATTGTCACTTTTACAGACAAGTTTTGAAACATGAAACTTTTTTCTTTTTAATTTGTCTCCCTTCTGTTGAATTTTGTCATGAATAACATCTGATTTAAACATTTTGAGCATTTATATGTATTTAATTATGTAATTTACCACATATTTACCATAATTCGAATTTGTTGATACTTGGATTCCTACCTGCTACCGCATTAACACGAACCATATAATGAGGAAGAAGTATTGTTTGAACCACTGGGACAGTATTTTCAGTCATAAAGTTCAGTAGATAAGATAAGATGAGCTGCTTTTGATTCCCAGATGGGAAATTCAGTTGTTCTAGCAGCACAAGGACGGAAATAAGTACAGATTAATTAGTAAAGAAGAAATTAAATCATGGCTTGATGACAATTTTTATGTTGTCACTGTCAGGCAGAAACTTTGTAGGTCTAAAACTGTTACTTTTAAGGAGATGAAACAAACCCTGTGTTTTGAACTAATTAATGCTGCTTGGTCAAAGTTACTAGCTCATTTTAAAGGAGAAACCTGTAATATATTTACTGTAATAAATCAGAAAATGACTGCAACGTGTCATCAGAGATCAAGGAAACGTGAAGTTGGGAAAACAGGCTTCATTCAGGACCACAGTAACTGTTTTATATGTCAGTTTCTAGTAAATCAGTCCAAATGTATGCAGAGTTTTTACCAAATGAGTGTCTGTTTATGAGTTGTAAGAAATCATTACTAATCTTGTAGAAGGTGTAGATGTTTAGAACTGTTAAATTGAGCAAAATGTTAATGGAGTTTGGCAGGCAGTGGGACAGCAGCCACTTAACTCATATCTCATATATATCAGATAAATAAGCAAGGGAAAAAAAGAGGTACACGAAACTAAAATAAGGAGAAGTCAAAATAGAAACTGTACAAGAGCACTTAAAGATGCAAGTGTACTATATTTAAACAGCACAAATATATACCAGACTTAAATAATATGTTTAAGTAATGATTCTGTTTCTCTTCATGTCAAAATCTAATATAAATGTTGTATATAATGCCAAGCTGGCTGGTGGGAGTGATGTCATAGTCTGTGGTTTCCTCTGCTGTTGTACAGTGGGATGTCAGTGGGCACAAATGAGCCTTTAAAGCTCTGTTTTGCATCCGTGTGGGATGATCCGGTGTCAGAACGAGCTGCGCCGCGATGATAAGGCTTCCACAGAGGGGAAGTTCGGCGGCGGATTTAGAAGTTTGCGTAGTATGACACACATCAACTTCCCTTTTTTTTAAAAAAAACCACAACCGAAGCTCCTCTGCCGTGTGTGACCCACTGACACGGACACACTTCATTAGCTCACTGACTGCAGAGTCACCTCTCCACAGCTCACATGCATACAAGACAGCTTGATGAGTCTGACTGCACACACTGCTCGGTAATCCTCTCCTTCATGCTCCGAGCGCAGCTCTGCTAAATGACAACAGCGCCCCCTGGTATGGACCTGGAACTGTCAAGAAAGAGCTGAGCTGATTTTGATTTTTGAAGGCTGTCAGAAATATTTTTTACTGATGATGACAAATATAGTTTTGTCTTAATCTTTTTGTATTGCCTGATTTAACTATTTAACAGTACACTAGGGCTACAACTAACGATTATTTTCATTATTGATTAATCTGTTGATTATTTAACTAATTGATTAGTTGTTTGACGAATAAAATAGTGAAAAATGTTGATCAGTGTTTCCCAAAGTCCAAGATGACGTCCTCAAATGTCTTGTTTTGTCCACAACTCAAAAATGTTCAGTTTACTGTCAGAGAGGAGTAAAGAAACCAGAAAGTATTCACTTTTAAGAAGGTGAAACCAGATTAGATACCAGATCTGACACATTGGTCTCACGTGAAACTAAACATCTCAGTGCATCGTTCCTTGATGAAGCCTTAGTTGCTGATCTCTGTAATGTATATAATGTAAAACTGTGTATGGAAGATCACCTTGGGAACAGTGGGTCTGACACAAGAATCACAATAAAAAGTCTACGTAATAGCGTTTTCAGTTCTCATCTCATGCTTTTCATAAGCAAATGCACCTTGCGATAATTTAATAACTTGGCATAAAATTTCAGCACCCCATAGGTTTGCGTTCCATTGTCACTGTCTAAATGAGGGGAGAAGGAGAGGGCAAATTATTTGGAACAAAGGTGGGAACTGAACCGGGGACATTGTGTTCACAGTATATGATATATGTCTTAACCACTACACCACTCCGACACCTCAGCATCTCTTATTTCCCTCAGAGACATGGTGAAACTTTCATTTTGGTTCATTTCTTTCCACCATGTTGTCGGTTGTTGAGCACCAGGAGTGTAGAGAGGGTATAGTCCAGAACTCCCTGTACAGCCTATATGACACCCAGCAATGTTCTTTATTCTGAAGTTTTATGATTAAATGTCATCTATAAGTACAGTGGAAGAAATTCTACTTGGTTGCATGTTTAGCAATTTGAGTGATTAGTATACTAAGCTAATTGTCTTGCATTGGAAATGGCTATAATTTTCCTTCAACTTAGAAAGTTGATCTTAGATTCATGAATCAGGAGAGTGTTTCACTCTAAGAACAAACATAAAATAAAATGTGGAAGCTGATGATAAAAAATCTAATTAAAATAATAATAAAATAATTATTATCTAAAAATAGATAATAGCAAATATATAACAGGCCAAATAAAAAAAAAACCAAATTGACCAATAATAGGCCTAGCCTGGGACTTAAAATGATAGGCTTGTCTAATCATAAAAGAAATGAAGGATTTGTAAATAAATAAATGAAAATCTGAAATCTGAAAACTTTTCACCGACCCCTTGGCTGAGTGTGACGGATCCCCAAGGTCCCCATTATTAGATCAACTTTCTAAATGAACAGTCAGCAAAATCAGTCATTTCCATTAGCTTATTATGCTAATTACACAAGCAGCCCAACATGCAGCTCTTAACAACAAAGTTGAATTTCATCCACTAGGCCTATAGATGACATTTCAATAATTAAAGCTCATAAGAAACAACATTACCAGGTAAAAGAAATTTCCAGTAGTGCCTGGCTGAGGTGTGACCAGAAAGAAGCAGCCACCACCAATGAGCAAGGCAGACCTAATTCATGTGGTAATTACCATGTAACTGAAGCAGCTGCATCTTAATGTACCTTTTACGCCTCACCAAGATTGGTTCTCTCTGAGTTACAGATGTAAATTCAGTATACAGATGTTTGGAGCATCCTGGTTGCCAATTCTCTACGATACACACCACGTTTTGGCAACATCGCCTGTTGTAGGATGGCTAGATACCACTTTTTCATGACCGATATTGAAACTTTGAGTATCTGCTGATAGATTTGTAAGAAAATATCGACAAACTTGAGGATTGTGATTTCATGTTTTGTGATGCTGTATCAATTCTCAAAATCACAGGATCGTGATATTGTGAACATAAAAATATTGGTGGCAGTGGTTCAGTTTGTGTTGCGTTCAAACCACCAACTGCTACATACAAGGTGTGTGCAGGTGCTGGAAATCCTTGAAAACACTTGAATTTTAATTTAGTGTTTTAAGGGTTTGAAAAGTGCTTGGATTTTGGACAAATGTAATTGCATTACTTTGATAATGAATTTCTCTCTAACTGAATAGTTTGAGAGAAATCAAATAAGTTGGAGGGAGCCTAACTACTTTTGCCTTTCGCACGAAATGAAGACAACTCCACTCAAGCATTGCTCGCCTCTCTGCACATGCGGCTAAACATAGTGTGATCTGTCTTTTTTGATGTGTGCCCTCTGATGGAACACTGAGTGGGAGGCCAAGAGATAACAACATGCCGCAAGGTTGCCATTTTAATGAGCGTTGGCTTGAAAAAACGAAAGTAAATGTATGTATACCACAATCATGTGGAGAACATGGATGCATGTTTGGACCCATTTTTCAACTGAGAGGTTTGTGACAGGATCAATTCATTGATTAATTGAGAAAATGATTGACAGACTAATCGACGATGAACATAATTGTTAGTTGCAGCCCTTGGCACATTACCCATCTGTCTCTCCCATCTTTTCTGTATAGTTCTTCACTACTGAATAACAGCTAAAGTAAGCCAGAAGAAATCATTAAAAAGAGATAAAATGCCAGTGTCACTGATAGAAGAGATCTTAGCGTGCCCACCGCCTGTTTGATCTGCTGCTGCTTTTAATTTAGTAAATAACCACAATGAAGTGAAGACCACATGAAAATAATTTTCATTGCTCTCCCACTGTCTTTCACATGCTTTCTCTATCTCTCTCTTTCATCCTCTGTCTCATCTTTCTGTCTGTCTTCTAACTAAATTCTCTGTCCCTAATTTCATCCACTGCAGGTTGCAAATGAGCAACTGTTTCTTTCTTCTGTGTGTGGGTTGGAAAGAGATTATGCTCGAGCGAAAACACTTTTTGAACAAGCATGCGTGCCCACAAACACAGTAATCTTGTAATGTGAAACCCAGTGTCACAAATCTGCCAGTGTTCCCACTGTTTTGCTGCTAAAGTGTGAATGATGTTTGGGAAATGGGACGACATGTCCTCACAGAGTCAGCACATTTCTTCATGAAGTGCTTCACTTTATTTCAGCTTCTGCACAAAGGTTGTTTTAATTGCATGGCAGGTTTATTGGATTGCAGAAGATTGTACAGGAGTGAACGATGTTCTATCAACCCATTTTATTGTCTGTGTGTGAAACACAATTACACTGGTGCGGAGCTGTAATCAGACTCACTGGTGCCAGCTGATGATGACTTTGGTAAAAATCTGTTCTGAGACGACAGGCTTGTCGCTCAGCTGTTGTCAGCTCGGTAAATGAACAACTTCTGCTAACGTGGTAAATGTGTTGCACAAAGTGTGAAAACAAGATGATGAAGTTGTCTGTTTTTTTCACACCATCTTGCATGTTTCTCTGTGTTTTTAGGTGATCTACACCTCTTTCGGAGGCTCGTCCAAAGGGCTGCACTTCAACAATCTGATCGTGGGTCTGGTGCTTCTGACCCGAGGACGCGATGAGGAGAAGGCCAAGTGTATGTAATGTTATTCTCATACTGGAACATCTCTTTAAAAAGATTGTGACCTGACAAATTCAATCATTCGGTGAACATAAAACACATTCAGCTATAAACAGCAAATATCATAACATCACAGGAACTAGTTTACAGCAAACAGTTCATCTGAAAAGTGCATGCTAGTGGCTGATAGTCATGGATCACTGAGCCCTCTATAAATTGTAATATTGTGGTTTAAAGTACCTTAGAACTGATGAGCATGTGTCAGAAAAAGACATGCAGAGGATTTGTTTATTCTAATATGAGAATAATTAAATTACTGACAGAGAAACAGCACATACTGGCCCAAGAGTAAAAAAATAGCCATCATACATACAAAAAAGGATAGAGGAAAGTAGGATATTATTGACCATCGCAGTGTTTCACTGTAAACATCATCTGCCAATTTTAGATAAGATAAGATCTTCCTTTATTAGTCCCACAACGAGTTAATTTATTGTGTTGAAACTGCAAAGTGCATGGCAAAAATATGAAGAAGCATCAATAATAAAAAAAATATAAGCAAGAGAAAATATAAAAAATATGAAAAATTTAAACAGGGGAAATAGAAAAATAATGCAATGTCATTTTAAAGGGATAGAGCATAAAAAAATCAATCTGTTGATCTTTTTCTGTATTTAATCAGTTAGTTTTTTGGTCCATAAAATGTTGAAAAATATTGACTAGTGTATCCCAGCGTTCAAGATGACATCCTCAAATATTCTTTTTACTGTCAGAGAGGATTTAAGAAATCAGAAAATATTCACATTAAGATTTACATCAGAGAATTTGGACATCTTTATCTTAAAATATAACTCAAACCAGTTAACCTATTATCAAAATAGATTAGATTAGATTAGATTAGATTAGATTAGATTAGATTAATTAAATGATCGATTAACAATTGATTCATCAATGAGTCTTTACAGCTCTACCATCAGCTGTAACTGTTTGAGCATGAAGCATCATGGATGCAAACACAGAGTCGTCCTCCTACAGGAGTCTCGCTTTAACCTTGAGTTAACTTAAAGCGATAATTCACCCAAAAATGAATATTGATATGAATTTTCATTTTTGGGTGAACTGTTGCTTTAAGTTGTGTTTACTTGTCTGCTTATGTTTTTTTGATTATATTTTGGTAATCGATAAATAGATTTGAGTCATTTTTAATGGAAGAATTGTCAAAAATCTCTGATTCCAGCACATTAAATGTGAATATTTTCAGTTTTTTACTTGTGATTATAAACGGACTTTCTTTGGGTTGCAGAAAAAATAAGGCATTCGAGGACGTCATCTTTAGGAAACAATGATTGACATTTTTCACAATTTTCTGACACGTTATAGACCAAGCAATAATCGATTAATCAAGAAAATAATCGACAGATTAATCAATGATGAAAATAATCATTAGTTGCAGCCCTAGTCTGAACATAAACATGACACAGTTGCCCATTTTTTGTACCAGTGAGTCAACCAGAAGAATTCCATGCTGTCCATTGCTCCAGCTGTCAGTCCTCGTACAAACTGAACAGGACTTGTACTTCCAGAACTCTAGATTCCAAAAATAACTTCTACAACTTCTTACATATAGCTAACTGTATCAAGTCACATTTCTGTTTGTCTGACTCAGACCTCGGTCGAGGAGTGTAAACATGGACCTCAGTATGTGTTAAAGTTTCCTGCTATTCTTTCAGCCTCATCTCCGTCTGTCTGTTTCTCTCTCTGTCTCGTCCTCTTTCTTATTCTGATAGTTGTGCTTGATGTGTTGCAGGCAGTCTAATCCATCAGGACTCTATTGACATTGTAGCTTCTATCGTCCTTACTGCAGCTGCGTGAAGGAGGCCTGCTTTCCTGTGATAAAGCTGAACTCTCTTCTGACACTTTGCATGTGTGTGTGTGTGTGTGTGTGTGTGTGTGTGTGTGTGTGCTCCCTCACAGACCTCTTCAGCCTGTTTGCCAGTGATCTGGGTGGATATGCTGCACGGGAAGATATAGAAGCGGTTCTGCAGGTTCTGGATGGAGAAGTCCCGTCTTCCCTTAAGAAATGCTTCACTGAGGTCAGCAAACGCCACATCATGGATACACACATGAACCCATACAACCATACTGGTCGAATGTCTCTGTTAACTCATTTTGGACTTGGTAATAACAATACCAAGCAGTCAACACGACGATATCACCCACGCTCTCTCCTTGGCTCGTATCATCGAGTTTGTTTTCATCATTACAGAGGTGTTTGTCACATGCTCATGAAACTGCTATTGTTGAAGTTTTTACACATGCAGCCACAGAGATAATACAAAGCTTGGCATCACAGCGAGTTATTGTTCTGGCTGTTGGAATACAAAAGCTCCTTTCAAATCACCATCCACCACAAAAAAACTTTGGAAAATACAATCCAGTAAAGTGTAGGGGGCTCCCACACTCTTACAGCTTGTTCACGCTACACCCTTGAGCGGCGCGTGACGGCACCGTCGCTGAACTGCTGCGGCTCACACACGCTGTGGTGTCCACACACACACACACACACACACACACACACACACACACACACACACACATACACACAGGCTGTGTTTCTGCTGCGAGGTGGCTGCAGAGAGCCCTGTCTTTCTACATTTAGTTTGTAGGAGAGGAGAAACGAGCTGTTTTCTGAAGGCAGTCTGTGAGTTTCACCCTTCTTGAGAGAGGGAGGGAGGGAGGGAGGGATGGAGGGATGGATAGAGGGAGAGGAGAAAAGATAGAAATGTTGGTGCCATTGTAGATGTAGACAACGAAACAGTAGTGAGAGGTGTCCTGAAGCTGTTATAATGTCGATATGACTGTCAGCAGATAATTTTTAATGTGTATTATTGATAGGAACCGTGCATGTCACACGGAAAAAATAGGCAAGCCCCTAAATCTTTAGATGCAATAATAGATTGCATTAAAATCGCAAAATGGCCAAGTATGATATCCAAATCACAGAACCAGAACCACAGAGTTGCAATTTATTGAAGAAGGAAAGATGAATGAGAAAACAGCATCATTATGAAGAACTGTAGTGCTGCAGAGATAACCTGACATAAAAATCTTGTTCTCCAGATGAAAGAAAACACGTTTGTTTGGTACAGACCTCAACAAATGTCACATCGTCACGATTTTAATAGTGAAACTGACCATTACAACTAGTCTTATCGTATATCACAATCACAATGTCAGGAAAAATTATTGCTAAATGACTTTTTTACCAAATCATGCAGGCCTGGTGTGGACGCTCTGACTTATTCATATGGACACTGAAATGATAAACCATGGAGTAACACCACACACACACACACACACACTGCTAAAGCATGTAGTGTGAACCAGCTGTTGGAGAACATTTATATTAGGGATGTCCCCTTCAAGGTTTTTTGCCCCTGATCATTCAAGTCCTTTAATATCATCAGAGGTGGCACATGTCCACACATTCTCTACTCAATTAGAAGTGCAGATAAATGTTAAAAAAAAGATAGTAGATAGATAATAATAGAAGTACAGATACAACATCTTTACTCAGGGAAAAAGTACACTCTCTCTCTGTTTTATATGGTTACATCTACATCTACATCTTTTATGTCATGTTTATCTTATGTATTGTTAGGCCATTGTTGTCTTGTTAGGTCATTTTTATCTTGTTACCTCTTTCATTTCTTTTTTATCCTTTTGTGTATTGTTACTTCATTGTCGTCTTGCTACATCTTTCATGACATTTTTGTCTTGGTACATCTTTAATGTCGTTTTTGTCGTGTCACATATTTTACGCCATTTTCATCTTGTTACATTGTTTTCACATTGTTACGTCTTTTACATAATTCTTGTCTTGTTATTTATTGTTGCATTGTTTTCGTCTTATTTAGTCTTTTTCTTGCATTTTCTTCTTGCATTCAAACAAGCCTATTTTGAAATGTAAGGAGTCGAGAGTAAATATATTTGTGTTAAAATGTAGGGAGTTAAAAGTAAAAAGTTGTCAGAAAAAAAACTAAAGTAAAGAACAGATACCTGAAAAACCTACTTAAGTACAGTAACACAGTATCTTCACTTAGTTACTTCCCACCTAAATGTGGCCAACCTTATTTTTCACAAGCTACTTGATCCAAAAACTGAAGGTCCTGATGCAAAACTACAAATCTTCAATTATTGATGTGATATGGGTTATTTATGGAATCCATTGTCCATTTATACATCAGTGACAGATGCAGACAGTCTTATGCTTTTGGCAGACTGAACCAGAATCAGGCTTCTTGCAAAGAAGGTTTACACATATTAAGAATATGTCTTGGTGGTGCACAACAATAATATAGCAAGTAGAAAAATAAAAAGGAAGCTAAAAAGCAAGTACTGTGAGTTAAGAAGCATAAATAGAAAATTGCCATTAAAATATAGAAAAATATTATGTAATTGTGCAAAATCTTAGGGTCGTTCAAAAAAGATGTAGTGTGTTAATGCATGGTGAACTGTGTGTGTGTGTGTGTGTGTTGTGGCAGGGTGACAAGGTGAACTATGAGCGCTTCAGGAACTGGCTCCTACAGAACAAGGAGGCCTTCACTTTGTCCAGATGGCTTCTGTCTGGAGGAGTGTGTGTCACGCTCACCGATGACAGCGACACACCCACCTTCTACCAGACCCTGGCTGGCGTCACACACTGTAAGTACCAGCAACACTCAGTGTGTTTGCATCTACGTCCACACAGGCAAATGTGTTTACTGGCTGATGTTCATACTCAGTCACACTGACAACCTGCCTGCAGGCATTTCAGCTGGTGGCCCTTTGGCCTTCTGTGAAAGGTTTTATTCCATACTATAAATTCCCAAAAGACATTCTTCAGATTAGGGTTGCAGATTATTAGCACTTAATCAATCATTGATAACTATCAAGTGATCAATTAATAGTCATTAAAAAAAACACAAAATTTTGCTTATACCACACAGTACTGAATGCATTTTTTTCTTCCTCAGTCAAAGCTTTATTTCCATCCCAACCTATTGCATGTTCTTCGACTTTATTACAGAGTACCTGAAACATATGAAGACTTACAGGCCAACGTATTAAACACATATTTAAATGATAATGTACAGTGAGAAGGTCATTATCGCAAAATACACCCTGACAATCATCCTGAAGGGGTTTATTTTGCAATAATGACTTCCTCACTGTACATTACTGCTTATTACATGGTTACTTATTCACTTAAAAATGATTTTATTACTCCTCTAGAGTCTAGGATCTGTGGTGCATCCATAGCAACAGTCTGTGATACATAGCAACCGTCTGCTATACAGAAATAACAGACCTTAAAATGCTGTAACTGACCAATCAGAATCAAGTCTTTAAGAAAACAATGTAATAATCTTGAAGATCAGATAACATGTTCAACTTCTGAATAGGCAATGCCAAGTGCAAATGATTAAAATCCCATCAAAACAAGTGCTACGCAGAACCAAGTAATATTTTTTTATCAGAAACCTGCAGATCTGCTGCAGTCCAAGTGTGGGCTCCTTCCTGCCATGTCTTTGTGATGTGAAGCAGATAGTTCCCCAGCTGCATCGTCCTCCCCCTTCTGCCTCCCCTGTAGAGTGCAGATGTCTCAGGAAATGCCATGAATGGCTCACAACAGTTGTTAAAGCTTGGATCAAGTCGTTGCACTGTGTCGCAATTTCTTCGCCCCCATCAGTGGCAGTGAGTGCCCTGGGAAATGACTGACAGGCTCGACTTATCAGCCTGATTCATTCACTCTCCTCCTTTTACTCAATTTTCCTTTTTCATTATTCCGTCTCTCCTTCACCAAGGTCTCTCTCCTCCCACTGCCGCCTTCTATATCCATTTCCTCTCTGTCACACACAGCCAGGCACCATGGAGGCTGCGCAAGTAAATATGATCATACATCAGGGCTGGGTATCATTTAAAAAAATTACGATACCAGTACCAAAATCTGTACCCTTAATATGATACGATACCCGCAGAGTACACTCATACCTTCATGAAGTTCTTCTTTATGAAGAACACTTGTGGTGATTGGCTGCAAGCAAAAACAATACAAATAGTCTTTTTTTCTAGGTCTGAGTACCAAAAAGATTGAATGCAGGCATCTTTTGACTAGAGAAGTTTCGATTCTACTTGGTACTGGTTCTGCACCTCAGTTTATGTGGCCCACAAGACCTTGCAAAGAATATAATTTGTTTAGGACAATACTACGCTGTGCTACAAAAGTATGGTGTCTATAAACTACACGTCCCAAAGTGCATCCAAGTATCTAGCTGCTTAGATGCCAGTATATGTTAGATAACGTCTCAGTGTCATAGCTGTTTCCAACAGTGGGCAAGTGGTTGTATCTAGTGATGTTAATAGTAGCTACCTAGCAAAATCCCATAATTTCAAATATACATTTTAGATTTGAAATCTTGCTTTTAGGCCATACAAACTGAAACAACACGTCTTGCTGTTTTGACTCTATTACTAATATTTCATTTATCAATTAAATTGTGTAATAGTTATGTGTTTGAATGTCTGTCTGCCATCATTTCTCCTAGACTTCTGCTTCAGAGCTTGTTATTAATTATTAAGTTAAAACCAGTATTCAAAGGTCAAGGCAATGTGCAATATGATGCCAAGTAGATAAATTTATAGTCTCACATTTTCGAGCAGCTCTCTGAGGACAACAATGCTGACAAGGCCTGGGATGAAACTGAGTATAACACACCCCTTGCCCCGATTTTTTGGACCCTCTTGCCCATCAGTTTTTATTTGCCTCTATATAAATAATTGTATTTATTAGCAGTTATTAAATAATGCTTTGAACAAGCCATGTCAGTGTGGTAATGCGTACCCAGATCAGTGGTTCTTCTTCCTCTTCTTCTGGTTCTCCTGTTGAACAGCGATCACATGCAGTGAGTGGCTTTGTGTTTTTTTGAAACATGATTCGTTGGGTTAATCAGTTTTGTGATTACCTGACTTGCCTCAGCGTTCGTGTTTCGTACAAGCACCAACAAACCCCCAGAGGAGGGGTTGTCGGCAGCCCACTTAACTGCCATGCAAGCGAGATGCAGTCGGCTCTTTTTATGGCACTATAACAGCGTTTTTCGGGAACTTGGCTGTGCTTTCGAAATTGCAGCAACTTGCGCAATACATAGTTGGAGTTTTGCCCACATCCTTGAATGCCATCCAAATTCCTGTTTCGAGGATAATTGAAATACTCACTTGTGCCTCAGCTCATAAACTTTATCTTTACCCACCCATGTCGTATATGTGCAACTCTCAACAGAGATGAGGAGGAAACAGGATGGCTCACTTTTTGTCTATCGTCAGCTCCAGAAAACAATAATGTTTAGTGGCGTTGTTTCCATTTGAAAAATCTGGAAAAGAACACAGATGGAGTTGCCCTTTAAAACAATATTTAAAATTTGAGTACTTAAGTGTCTTTCTTTTTCAATTTAAAAAATAAAAACTATGGGAAAACAAGTTTGCATGCTTTTCAAAAAGCATTTAAAACATAAATAGCTGGGGCCAGTATTTCAACACCTTTACTCTAGATCAAAAATATCGAGATGTTGTTGTCTCATTTTTGCTATCCCAGATAAAAGTCTTAGGTTTTGTCCTGTTTTTTTTTTTCTAAAAAAAATCAGATTGGATAATTCTTATCCAGATAGAGCGAGATCAGATCATCTAGATTTGTAGCGATCTTTTGATCAGAGTAACATTTCATTAACACTGACTTCTGAAAGTGCAAATCAGTTTGCATGTAATTCACTTACATAGGGCAGAACAGCAGAATTTTCTGGGGCTGTCTAGAATCATCTCTGTGGTCTATCACTGCTTTTATTATCACCACTTTGGGTTAATGAAAAGTGTTATATAAATGTAAAGTTTCATTATTATTATTTCAGTGTATCGCTGGATGACCAATGTCAAATAATAGGGGTGTCCCGATCCGATATTGATATCGGATATCGGTCCGATATCAGCCAAAAAACGAGTATCGGATTTTATCGCACTGCGTCTAAAATCTCCGATATAAGCTGTCTGCTAAGCAGTCCATTTTCCGCTCCAGCACTTCTATCCATAGGTGACTCTGGTTGCTGACTATTATATAAAGTTGTATCGGGACATCCCTATCAAATAACACATAACTGTTTTGTCAGCATGCCCCCATTTTTATTGATCACAAGACCTAAATTAAACAATATCACACGAGAATGAGTGCTGTTGGACTGAATGTCATCACAGCTGTGATTCGGATGTAAAATATAAACAAAGCCTTTAGTTGTCTGGATGGATCCACAAAGCTGCTTAAAGGCTGAATTCAGCTCGCTCTTTTTAATAGACTGAATGCTGATGCTTTTATTTTTGAGATGTGGACCAGACAAACAAACCGAGACCACTTGATTGCCAAATCTCTATTCCAGTTTAGTGGGACCAGGATCACATATAAATCTCGGATTATTCTTACATAGGTTCAAAGTTTTGAGATGCACCAGTCCAATACTCCAAATGTGCGTTATGGCTGATACAGATTTTTTTTTAGCAGATCAAGTATTGTCCACGACATGACCAGTTTACATAAAAAAAACATTTTTTTGTCACTCGTCATTATAAATTTCAATGTTTCCTCCAGTCTTCTGTTAGTCACGGGCAGCTAACTTTAAGTGCTGAAGAGATCCCTGACCTAATGTTACCTTACATCAAAGTGATTTCAATGTGGTACCACACAGTGAGGTATTTTAAACTGGGAGAAAAGAGAGCACTGTTTGTGACCTGTGTCTTTGTGTTTGACTGACTTTTCCTTTAGACTTTGCAGTGTAGATTTGTAAGTCCAAGAGAAGTTGTATTATGATGTATATCAACAACTACAGCTTTATGAGACCATTGATTGTTGAAAATTTAGTTCAGTGCTGCACATATTTTAAAAACAGCACGTGGAAAATAAAAGCCATACAGTTATACAGTTCTTTAAGGTTTCAGGCCAAGTAAATTTAGCCAGGCTTAATTTTGCCAATTAAGGACAGAAGGTTGGAAAGAACCTGTCTTGTCAAGAGAACCTGGACACTGCCTTTAATCTGCCTGCTCCCAGCTTATCCTCTTAAGTTTGCGTCTGTTTGTGTGTGTGTGTGTGTGTGTGTGTGCTGGAGAGAGTGACTGACACACTCCTGGCTCATGACTCCTTCCAGAACAAGAACGTAAAGCTTGACTCATGGCGAAGCTTAGCACAGCGATTCCTCTGCTAACTTGCTAGCCTCTGACAGACGCTGTCACAATGTGACGAGAGTAGAAATGTGTGGGAATAGCAGTCCTCAGGACAGGATGACGTAGTTTTCTGTGAGTGGCCTTCACACGGGAGTTTGCTATGCTACATGCTGGCTGTGGCAGCACCTCTCTAAGGATGTTCCCTGGATAATGGTATGGTATCTCTGCTGCCACTCCGAGAGAGTCGCACCTCTAGGTGGGTATCAGGCCAGACAAGGCGCCTGCTGTAGAGACAGAGGCCGTAAATTGACAGACTCATTTGTGGCAAGGACTGTCCTTTAATGTCAGATATCTTATGGTTCATGGTCACTTCTGGTACTGCCATTATTGGAACAGTCTTTTAAAGCTTCTTCTATCTTTTAAATGGCATTAATAGAAAAGACCGCTTTAGACCGATTAGTTTTGTCATTGGTTTAAAGAGAAATAAATAGGATTTTTTTAAAATATTTTTCATTGTTACAGCTTGATATCAAAATTCAAAATGATTTTGACAACAACTTAGATACATTCGTAGAACCTAGAATTAAAATCAAGAAAGTCCTGTCAAGATCCATGCACTTGTTTAATTTTTGATCAGATAGTTCCTTACTTATATAAAGATTTTACACTGGATTTTATTTATGAAGTTCTTGAACAGCTGTTTGCGTTGAGACATTTTCAGTGGACTTTCCGTTTGGTATCAGCAGTGTATCATATTGGCACTAGTTTTGAAAACTTTGAATGGATACCCAGCCCTACTTTAGAGGCATTTTGTGCTTTTCAAGAAATCCATATTAGCAGTGATGCTTGGTGAAGTTGTCAATAGTATGAATACTTAGATACCTTGTAAATACCACGTGTTTAAAATGATATAATTTCTGTTGGTCATAGTTTCAAACGAACTGAAGCTATAAAGAAAAAAGATCTTAGAGTTTGTTCAAGACTTCAGTTCAGTCTTTATTGTCCTGCCTGAAATTTGGCTCACAAAACCAGTGCTGAAGAGTTTTTTCTCTTTGAAAAATTGAAACAGGATTGATTATTGTATCTTGTTTAGTTTGTCAGTATTAGTATTAGAGCTGAAATGATTAATCAATTATTACATTAATCACCAACAATTTTGGTAATTGGTCGGAGTATTTTTTAAAGAACAAAAAGTCAAAATTCCCTGTGAATATTTTCTGGTGTCTTTACTACATGACAGTAAATTGAATATCTTTGGGCTGAGGCCAAAACAAAGAATTTGAGGATGTCACTATGAACTGTGCGAACCGCTCATCGACATTTTCACCATTTCACATTTTATGGACCTAATCGATCGATCGAGAAAAATATCAGCAGATAAATCAACAATGATAATAATCGTTAGTTGCAATCTGAATTAGTATTGTATCAAAGTTTAGAATTCTGCTTCTGACAGCTATCGTCACAAGCTATTGTTCTGCTGGTCTTCAGTATCTAAAGATGACACGAGTGAAAGTCTTTAGGCTCATTTACCCCTAAGCATTTGGCACAATAGACTGCCAGACAAAGTCTTTGCAAGTCTGCCATAATTACAAAGATTTGAGATCCAACAAAGAATGACACTGATGTAACCCTGAGCGTCCTGAGATGGATGGGAGATGTGCAGGAGGCGATCCATAGTCAGGGTAATGAGTTTTATAGATTAGCAGTCAGACAGTAGCACAGCTGTCATGAGGAATGTTCAGCATGGCAATCACAAGTATTATTTTCCACCTTGTATACCAGACTAATCATCATTCAAAAAGCTACAGCGTCTTTATGTACCATTCACTGATATACAGAGCTCGATACATCTGCTCCTCAGCCTGAGCTCTGTTGTTTAGGACCACAGCGCGTGGGTGAGCGTGTGCTTGTTTTATGATTATTGCCTAGGAAGTGTTCTTCCGCGGTTTTTGTTGAGTTAGCAGTCTCCCGCTAAGCTTTGAGACAGAAAGGTAGTCATGAGTCTCTAGTGCCTGCTCCCTGCCTTAGTCCATAATCCTCAATAATTTATCAGTTTCATATTATTTCCTCCATGCCATCTCCATATAGTCCCCTCCACGTTCTAAATCATTGATTTCGTACTCGCTGCTCCCTTTTAGTCTGTTTAAGTTAAAACGTCTGAGCCAGGAGGAGGAGTAGGAGGAGGAGGAGTTGCACAGCAGCAGTAACAAGGTGATTGAGTGCTTCCCAGTCAGGCCAAGGTCAGCTGTCCTGATGCTCACCTCTGGACTACAGGGAATCCGAACCTGGATGAGAGAGGAACACCCCTCTCAGATGGTCTGTTCTCCAGGGTGCTGCTTCACCAACAGCTGACCACAGCTATTATCATCATCCTCCTCCTCATCTGACTGGAAACTGTGACCAGTAGCAGCTGAAAACAAGCTTTCAGGAAGGTTGTTTTAATAGGCTGACTGGGAAGCCTCAGTCCACTTTCTGCCAGGAACCGACCTGCCATTTGATTCGTCTGTCTGTGTTTTGACACCTGTCATACGTTTTGGCACCATGCCAAAGGCTAGCTGGCTAGCTGCTGAATCCTATTACCTTAAGCTGTGGATTAGCATGTTGACGTGGGGGGGGTTCACCCTGGCAAAGGTTCATATTCTATATTGGTCCGATCTGTATCACTTTGTGAAAAGCTGAGTCAAATACCACTCCAACCAGCAGCATTTAGGTATCCCTACCTTGGGTTTGCTGTGGTTTCCTCTGCTCCTCACAAGGTCACAACCTATTTGCTCCAGTTAACAACAGTATAAACAGATTTTGCTTGTTGTAGCTTCATTTATTATCATTATACAGTACGTGGATGTACAATGAAATTAGAGTTTTAGTTCCCTCATGCTGCTCACAAAATACAACATGCATTAGGATTTGCGATGTCTGACAGTCATCAACAGCTGAGCCCTCTAACATCGGAATATCGGGATTTAAAAGCCACCCATTGTCAGGAGGGACAGAGTAAATTATCTAAACATTTTGCACTTAAAAATGAATGAATAAGGAATGTCAGCCAGAGCGTGCAAAAGTGAAGGATGGGTTTTTTTTTACTCTATTATTGTTAGACTATAGCTCAGTGTACCTGATTTATTAAAGAAAAATAGCTCATATAATCACATTATTTGCTGCCCAATGAAAGCCTGTTTTAATTGACATCAAAAATAAAAATTATTTACAACCTACAGTGTTTTTTTGGCTTTGTTGCCTGAAGCTTGTAACAGAATCGCCATATGCCAATTTGGCAGGCATGGCCCAACCCTAACATACATACAGATAATTAAATTCACAATGGAATAGGATTAAGAAAAAAAAAAAAAAATAAATGAAATTATATGTAGGCTTTAAGTTATTTGCATATGTACATATACACTTTTCCACCCAGGACATAATACTGTAGTGTGTTTTTTGAATTTCCATCAGGTTAAATATAAACAGCAGCAACAAAATGGTGATGATAATATGGTCAATATCTTGGAAATGGTGTCCAACTTTGACTTAGTTTGTACACAGAGCACACATCCTGTCCAGAGTCTTGTGTTGCATCCTGTTAGCTTGGACTACGATCCGTCCGTCAAGTCCAGCAGCTTGATCCACAACATTGTGCTTCATTTTCTCATACCTACAAGTCTATTTCTGTCATAGGTGAGCTGTGTTTCCGCAATAGAGAGCCGAAGTCACACCTCTTCCAGCGAGACCTAACTTGGGAAAAAATATGAACTGTAGCCAGCGGTGAAACATTTATGTTTTGATCATAGATCAAGATCAAGACTATACACCCAGAAGTCACGTAAGTGACATCATGACTCTCTCCCTGCTAAAGCTAATGTTAGCCACTGAAGATCCAATGTTTGTGTGTGTTCATGCTGGGATGTAGTCACACAACAACATGTCTTTATGACATATATTGTCCAAGATAAGACTTTCTTGACTTCTGTTTTAAATTGACAAATAATGTGTAATTCATGGCACAGTTCAAATGGAATCAAAAATAATTTGTCTCTCACACTAGACTACTGAATTTAGGTCTCACGGAGCACACCAAAAGGGGGCTTCACGAAAGCACTCTATAAAACCGAAAAACATTACTGTTAAAAAGAAGAAAGTAGTGAAATTTAGTAATTATTTCAGCTCTGAAAACATTGCAGCATATACATGGATTGAGGCAAATTATAAATACCATTTTCAGGAAAGCAGCAATGAAATGCTCCTTAAATCATGAAAGTTTGTTACATCTCTGAATATATTTATAGAAAAGTAGTTGATGGAAACCTGCACTTATTCGCCTGATTGGACTTTTGGTCATGAGGGAGCGTTCGTCTCTCTCCAGACCTCGGCCTAAAAATGCTCAAATAATTTTTCAGAGCCTAAAAGCATGAAAGGGACCCCATTTCAATTTGAATAAGGAATGAATCTACGACCCGTTACAGTCAGGAAGACTAAGATACATGCAAAAACAAGAGAACCTGAAGTAAAGAGATGGACAGCTGTGGTGGAGAAATGCAGACAGAAATCACATTGGATATCACAAAAGAGTTAGCACATTGAAAAAATAAAAATCAGCAGAAATATGACCTGCTAAAAGGACCAAAAGGATCAAAGAAAGAGTCAACAACACAGAGGAAGATTGGATCTTGAAAATAAATTGTACCAAAATTTAGCTGATATTTTAGAAGTATGTGTTGTGTTGGAGAAGGTGTGAAGATGGACAGAGCCATGAGGCAGATGAGACTGAAGTGATTGACTGCAGAGAGAAGAGTGCTGACGGAGCCGTTGCTTATCACGAGCGCCACCTTCCTCCGCCCGCCTCCACCAGTCAGAGAACACAGGCCGAGTCCCCTGAGGTGCTCTGCCGAGAACCGCGGGACGTCTTCTCGTCCAGCAGCTATTATGTGATGAAGAGTGTATCTCAGTGTGAGGTGGTGTCACTGTTGTTCTCCATACTCCCACACCGCCATAACAGCTCTCCACCCACCAGTCGCCAGCGCCAGTCTTTGATGACTGTTCACGTGTTCTATTGCTGCACTACATTTAAATACATAATTCATCCTTCGTTTTTCATTACACCTTGTAGTTAAAGTTTCCTTTTCTCCATTTTGATACATTATACAGTCTTACAGTTCTGTAGTATTACATGAAATTGTACTACGTAAAGTATTATCCATAATAATGCTCTTTACAGTGTGGTAGGGCTGGTAGGAGCTGGACCACAAAACACTCCTCTTTACAACAAAAGACCAGTAAATAGTACAAATTAGTCAAATGACAGAAGAAAATGATGGTGAAGCACCTACTGCAATATCACCACAACTGCCAGATGCAACCAGTAGAGATTTACAAAGTTCTGCCAACATAAACGTGACCTCCACATCACGTTATCCTGAGCTGAAACAAGATTTCAAACTGAGGCCGTTGTTGATCACTGGGCCATAGCAGCTGGTTCCCAAAGTCCAAAATGATGTCCCCAAATGTTTTTTTTTGTCCACAGTCCAAAGATATTCAGTTTACTGTTTGGAAAAAAAAATATATATATATTTTTTCATTTTTTAAATAATTTGAAGGTGAATATCTGGGTTTGGACTGTTGGTTGGACAAAAAAATGTCTTTTAAGAAATCACATTTGGACATTTGGTTCCTGAAAATAATCATGATCATAATCATTTCCCACTATTTTCTGACACTAAATAACAAATCAAAGGACAATCAAAAATGAAAATAACTAAACTAATGCTTTATTAAAATTCACATTCCTATATTATACTGTGTAATATTCTTCATAGCATTTTGCCCTTGTGATGATGATTTTATAAGTCAAGAATGAGTTTTGTTTTGTTTTATGTGAAAGTTCTTAGTGAACTACATCTCTCGTCTCACACAATATAAGTTATCAACACCAATCTTGCTGCCCCGTCATAACTTCATCTTACCTGGAGTGTTTTATCCTCATTCATTTGTCATTCTAAGGTGAATGTCTGGGTTTTTGACCTTTGGTTGGACAAAAAAGTCTTTAAAGACATCACTTTTGGCTCTGGAAAATAATTATGGCCATTTCCCGCTATTTTATGACACTAAATTAAAAAAGAAAAGAAAAAATAATTGTCAGTCAAACTATACATCGCTATATTAGGCTGTGTGATATCGTTCATGGCATTGAGCTTACTAGCAATATTGTGTTTTTTTCTATTTGTATGTTCATGTACTCCTCTACACTTTTTTTTTTGATATTGCATCATATGAATTTATTGCTCACCTTGCAGCTGACTATTAACTTTCATGTGATGTTCTGCCAACAATATACTTTACTCTTATTACTTGAACTCACCTCTGCCCCTGCATCATGAGCCACAACATATATGTTTATTATTTAAACATCAGATAATGTCAGTAGGCCACATTCATTTGCAGTACAAACTTTTAAGCTTAAGCACTGATTCCAGTAACTTAACTTGTTCACTTGTTCTTACATTTCTTAAAAAAACACTACAAAACTTAAGGTTCTGATTTCTTTGAATGCTGCTGCACTTCCTCTCTTTTCTCTCCTGCAGTGGAGGAGTCAGACATTATAGACTTGGAGAAGCGCTACTGGCTACTGAAAGCTCAGTCTAGAACCGGCCGCTTTGACTTGGAAACGTTTGTCCCACTGGTCTCTCCTCCCATCCATGCCTCACTGAGTG
This sequence comes from Lutjanus erythropterus, assembly GCF_056507025.1. Classification (NCBI taxonomy): domain Eukaryota; kingdom Metazoa; phylum Chordata; class Actinopteri; order Lutjaniformes; family Lutjanidae; genus Lutjanus; species Lutjanus erythropterus. The sequence continues at coordinate 5,525,739 of NC_139320.1, forward strand.
AAGGTAAGACAATATTTACTTTACTTTTCTATATGTCTCAGGGGGGTGTCAAGTGCATAAATCTATAATTTAGATCATCGTGTCCCTATGTAGGCTTTTAAATTCAAGCCCTCGTCAGTGAACTCAGCTCTCTTCAAGGACTTTGTATAAATGTTATCTGTGTTATTGATGTTTTCCAGGCTTGTTTCACGCCTTTGATGAGAATCGGGACAATCACATCGACTTTAAAGAGATCTCTTGTGGACTGTCTGCGTGCTGCAGGGGGCCCATTGCTGAAAGGCAGAAATGTAAGCCGTGCTGCAGTTTGAAATCAGTACAGAAAAATAAATCCCAGAGGCTTCACTTCCTTTTTATCATAAGAAGTTCAGTCTATTTTTTCTTTGTCGCTGTTATTTGGAGTTTAAAAGTAAACCGGAGAGTGAAAATGTTTTTGATTGGTTCTGTAGGTCATTAGTGCACAGTCTTTGTTCATCATCAGATTTCTCATCTGTGCTTGAAATTACATTTGCACTGTCAGAAATGGAAACATTGGATTTCCAGCTGACAGACTATAACAGGGAGACGGTGGGTTTTATACTGTAGGCAGTAGAAACCAGTATTGTGCTTTATGGCAATATTTATATTTCACCACTACATCTCTCTCTTTCACTGCCAGTTTGCTTCAAAGTGTTTGATGTGGACCGTGATGGGGTTCTGTCTCGAGATGAACTCCATGAAATGGTGGTGGCCTTGCTGGAGGTGTGGAAGGACAACCGCACAGACACACTCCCTGTAAGTTCACAAATACACACACAGTAAACATGTAGACGTGTCAATTAGTGTGTTTTACAACCCTGATTCCAAAAAAGTTGTGACACTGTGTAAAAGACAAATAAAATCATTGCATTGATTTGCAAGTCCTTTTTGTCCTATATTCAAGTATATACAGTATAAAGACAAGATATAGGAAATTCTTTCTGTTTCTTGCTTTATATACGACTTCAGGTGGTCTGGGGTGTCTGTATAACCCCTTTTCGACCAACAAGAACATAGTGCTAGTTCGGTGCTGGTTCAACTTGTAAACCATCCAGGAATTGACCTGCTTTCCACAGGCTAGAGAGCTGAGTCACTACACAGCTGTACACGCCTCCGGTTTTCTAGCAACACTAACTTCAAGCTCTTCACACTCCGACGCAGTAGGTGGCGGTAATGCATCATAACGCTGGTTGCCACTGGTGATGAAAAGGAATTAAAAGGAGCACAACAACTTTTAACTAGTTTTAACTTCTTAATACTACTACTGCATACTAAATGAACCATACATCTGCCATTACCAGCAGATTAATCACACTGAAGTGGACTGTATCATGACTGACCGCCAAGATCTCACCTGGTCTTACACTAATATTATGTGATCTGCAGTGTTGGAACATGTACTCAGACCAGGCTGCAGCTGACTGCTATATTAAAATCCTGCTTATGGATTAACTCATCAGTATTAATGATGTACTTTACTGCCACCAGTGTTCAGGGCTGAGAGCTGGTTCATTGGCTGCCAAAACACAAAGAACTGGTTCTAAATTAGGCTCTGGCTCAGAACCAGCCCTGGAAGTGTCTCGATCCAAAAGGGCTGTGTGTGTATATCCCCGCCACACATTTTCAGTGGGAGACGGGTCTGGACTGCAGGCAGATCGGTCTAGTACCTGAACTCTTTTACTGCAAAGCCATGCTGTTGGAACGTGTGCACAATGTGTCTTGGCATTGTCTGGCTGAAATAAGCTGAAAAAGATGTTGTCTGGAAGGCAGTGTATGCTGCTCTAAAACCGGTGTGTGCCCTTCAGCATCAGTGGAGCAGCCTTTGCTGATGTGCATGTTCCCATGATGCCATTGGCCCTAACACACCCCCCATACTATCATAGATTCTGGCTTTTCCTTTTCCTCTTTAGCCCAGAAGGCTCCACATCCATGATTTCCAAAACCAATCTGAAATGTGGAATCAGACCAGAGCATACTTTTCCACTCTCTTTCAGTCCCTCTCAGGGCCTGGAGAAGTTGTCAGTGTCTGCAACATTTTTCCAAAATATTCCTGAGCCCATGTCATGATATCCTTTACACAATCATGTCAGTTCTTAATGCAGGGTGACCTGCAGTAACAAAGGTAACAGGCATTCAGTGTTTATTTTCAGCCCTGCCCCTTATGTGCAGAGATTTTTCTGGATTCTCTGAATCTTTTCAAGGTGATATCCTGTTGTATGCTTTGTTGTATTATTATACAACACAGGGTTGCACAACGAAAAGAAAGTTGTATTACATATATCATGTATAACATATATACACATAATTGAAATCTGAGGATGAAATGCATAATAAAGCAAAACAAAAACAATATATGCAGTTATTCAAATACATTAATATGCACTGGGAAATAATTCTGTTGTGCATTTTTTTATGTGTGTCAGGTTGAATGTAAATAGCAGTAACAAGATAGTGATGATAATATGGCCAACATCGTCATATAAAAAATTAGACTGATGGGAAATAATGTCCAGCAGTTGTGACTGCATTTGAGCTGCGAACATTTGCTGTTAGTTGTCGTCCCCTCATCCTGCCAGTCTTGTGAGTCGTGTCCTGTCAGCTCAGAGTCTGGGCCCATCAGTCAAGTGCAACAGCTTGATCCAGAATGTTGTTGCAGAGCAGGTCTCTCTGTGTGGGTACAAACACTCTCTGATTGTTCATTGTCTCAAGATCCGCCACTCTTTAATCCAAACCCCACGCTCTCTTTTCAAAAGAGTGTATTTCTGTCATGCTTCAGGTGAAAAAAATAAATAAATAACAGCTTGAACAAAAATGTAGCGAACTTTGAAGAAGCTACCAGTCGCAGCATCTGGATGTGGCGCCATTGCCATGGAAAAAATGATATGATACACTGATATTATGAATTGTAGTTGGTGAAATTTCTTGCGTTTGTGTGTTGCGACAAGTTGTTTTGAAGCTGTTGGACCATTTTCCCCACACAGTTTTTCACAACATGGTGAACCTCATCCCATCCATGCTTGTGACTGACTGAGCCTTTGGAGGATGCCTCTTTTAATACCTAATCATGATAATGTCACTTCTTATCAATTTGCCCTTTTTACCTGTAGAATGTTCTAAACAGGTGATTTTCGACAACGATTTGCAAATCATTGCATTCTGTTTTTATTTCTGTTTACACAGTGTTCTAACTGGACTTGAGGTTGTAGTTGTTAGTAGTTATGTTGTCCAGTTGTGGACACAGCTGTGTCCCCCTTCTCTTCTTTGTAGCTGCAGTCCTTATACTAAGCTAGAGGAAATTGGGGTAAGGGCTGCTTAATATAGTTAAAAAAAAAAAAAAAAGTCATATTGCTATTACTTTGACTGAAATTGTGATATGCGATACACAGTGGTGGACAAAGTACTCAATCCCAGTACTTGAGTCAAAGTATAGATACTCCTGGTCAAATATTACTCAACTACAAGTGAAAGTTGATCAGTCAAAATTGTACTTGAGTTAAAGTACAAGAGTACTTGCTTTTAAAAATACTTATATTCTTGTATTCAAAAGTACAAAGTATAATTTCTAATATCAATACATTGCTGTATTGTTTTCACAATGCTTTTACAGAAGCTTGTAACTTCTTGTCTGCAACATAAAGCCCATAGAAACACCTATAAAAACTTCAGAAATACAATCATAAACAAGAAGGACAGCTGTTGTCATTTTCTGATGTAACTGTATTAAAATCACTGCATTTAATTAGATTGAAGTCAACTGTAAGGAGTTCTCCAAGTCTGTTAAATAACTGAGATCTTTCTGTCTTCAGAGGCAGAATATATACATGAATTATGTGGTATTTTTCACCCTGATAAAAACAATCCAACATTAAAAGCCTTCCTGGAATTATTTCTCTTTTTCTAATTATAATAACATTTTGAGATTTAATTTTGTCTTCCTCCTGCCATCACCATTACTGAGTTTTGTTTTCCTGCTTTCACATCAATCCCAGTTGAGAACGGGTACTGTGATTGGTTTGTCATCTTATTCTCAGAGTAAGACAATGTTTTCTGTAAAGGTAAAGAAGTAGGTTAATGCCAAGAGAGCTGAGCTGAGCTGACCCCAGATCAGATATATTTATGTCCGTGGTTTCGTGGCAGTTTTTATTTTTCAGGTGATGCCTGCTGATGGAAATGTTGTGCCGTCTCAAATGACATTTCAGAGCAGGAATTACCACTACTATGAAATGAAAATATCCTCTCATTTTTGTATTAATTAACACTGATGATCATTGCAGAATCTTACTAATTCCTCATTTCACATTTTAACACCCAGGGTTGTTGAGATGAGCAGTAGCTGAGGAGAAGGAGCTTGGTATTTGCTGCTTTGTGCTAATGTATTTTGTTACCTTGCAGGAGCTGCACAGTAGCGTGTCAGACATAGTAGAGGGCATTCTGAAGATGCACGACACGACCAAGGTGAGACACGATTCATGGTGACAGAATCATTATTGATGCAGCTGTCAGGAGGTTAATCCTTTGACTCCTCTCCCACAATATAATTTGATTTTATAACCTTGATTCAGAGAAAGTCAACATCACTTTACACTGAACTCTGTCTCCAACCTGCTGCACATTCATATTGTCACTGGGAGCGGCCCAGTACACCATCTTGTCTTACCTCTAAGCTATTTTCACCCACAATGACTGCAGCTGATGAATAGATTTTTCTTCCATCCTTCTCAAGGTCTCAAAGCAGTGTATATTTTGAGAATAGTGAATCTGAGTATGCTGACCTTTGTGTGTTTTTTGACTCCTCTCCAGCTGGGTCATCTGACCCTGGAGGACTACCAGATCTGGAGCGTGAAGAGCGCTTTGGCCAATGAGTTCTTAAACCTGCTGTTCCAGGTCAGTACACCAACATACTGCAGTCAGTACAGCTTGTATTGAATGTAGTATTTATTCATCATCATGTCCATGCGGTTTGTACATCTTTGTGTATTTGTCTGGATCCAGGTCTGCCACATAGTCCTGGGGCTCAGGCCTGGTACTCCTGAGGAAGAGGGACAAATCATCAGGTACCTGTCTGTCCTCTTTATCTGCCATGTCAGTGTAAACAAATGTTGAGGAATATGCTTTTATATCTAACCATTATTTTGGCTTTGTGCTTCTCTCTCTCTCTCTCTCTCTCTCTCTCTCTCTCTCTCTCTCTCTCTCTCCCTCTCCCTCTCCCTCCCTCCCTCCCTCTCTGTGTGTGTGTGTGTGTGTGTGTGTGTGTGTGTGTGTAGGGGTTGGTTAGAGAGGGAGAGCAGACATGGGCTGCAGCAAGGTCAGAACTGGTTCCTCATCTCCATGCTGTGGTGGCAGCAGTGGAAGGACTATGTTAAATACGTAAGTCATGTTAAAGATGTGTGATGATATGCAGATATGTATGTGAACTAACATTAATGCTACAAAACTGGCATTCACCTTAATGAAGGTATAGTTTACAGTGATGTTGAGGTTTCACACCCTCAGGGAGCAGAGGTAAGCCTGACCACGTCTTTTTTTTTTAGGATTTTTTTTATATTTCTCATTATACACAATAAACAGCTTCCACAATAACAAAACAAATAACAAAACAAAGGACAATCTTATCAACAAAACATAAATCAAAGACAGAACAGAAGACAATACAATAGAAGACTTACAACAAGTACAACATCTGTATATTCCTGTCTGATAAACTCACTCACTTCAACAACTCAGATCTTCCCCAACAAAACAATCCTTCAGATTGTGACCAAGAGTTATGTCCTAAGTGACATTAAAGGGATAGTTCACCCAAAAATGAAAATTTACTCAATATCTACTCAACCCTTGGGCTGATGTGATGATGGGTGAAGATCTTCAGTTCGTAAAACACTCCCAGAGCTTCAGCAGAAAACATCTTTGCAGCCAAATCCAGTACAATTGAAGTGAAGGGTGACCAGTTTTAAAATGTAAAAAAAGAACACACACAAAAAAAAAACAAAAAAAAAAAACACAAAATGTCTCCATACTGCTTGTGTGGTGTAAAGTTTAACACAAAAGACGCCATTTACACCATGTTTTAGCCTAAATGTCAACTGTAGCCTCTCAGACCTGATCTGTGTGCTACAGTCCCAAAATGCATTGATCAATGAATCAGTTATTCCACATTTAAAGCAGTTCCCTGATTTATTTCCATCATATATATTTACTTTATCGATTGTAAAGTAAGTACTGTACATTATGTTATATTGGATTAAATGCTCATTATCATTGACTGTTATATCCCATGTTAAATTCTTCTAAATTGGAATAAACTTCTAAGTTATGCATATTTAAAAAAAATCTTGATTATTACTTTGGTTCTCAGACACCTAAATTACACATCTGCCAGCTGATTCACAGAGTCTGTTGTAATTTATCGTGTAGCATTATTTAGTCGTTTAACTGTTCTTAACAACACTGTATGTTAAACATAAGTATAAATCAATTAGAAAATTATGTCAGAGATACTTGGAAACCTGTTTTGTTTGATTTTTTTGTGTTTGTTTTTTTTTTTTTTTTTTAAATCTGCTGATGTAGAAATGAATAACATCTAAATATTAAAATTGCTGTGGTGAAAGATCAAGTACAATAACAAATGTAGGCCTCTGTATTTTAACAAAATAAATATTTAAAAAAATCCTATTTTAAATAACCTTTGTAGCCATTTGAGCATAGACTTAAAGGTTTATGAGGTGCACTTGAATGCACCATGAAGTCTGCATGTGTGTGTCGAACTCCAACACAGACAGCAGAGGACAGAGACAGTCATGAATGACATATTAAAGACTCTCAACGTAGTTTTTTATTAGTTGACAATTGTGGTAAAACATGTAAAAACATTTTGTGGCACATTGTATTCCCAGCTTTCCTGGCCAATTACTGATCAGCTCTTCTAATCAGCCTTTATAGAGACCACTGATCAAACTATTCAGAACGAACATACGTATCAGTTTATGAGATCAGGTTTTCTTACTGCGTCTTGCACAGTCAAGTGACACTGGGAGAGAAGGTTATGAAAGCAAACACCACATTAATCTCAGATATCAATGACAGGGCAGTCCCTGCTGTTATCTTCCCGTCCAGGAGCATAAGGGCATCGTGGTGGAGCAGCCGTCCATCCTGAGCTCATTGCGAACTCCGATGGCCACAGCCACCATAGAGCCCACCCCACCAGACAGACTGGGAGGACTGGGAACCTTCAGCCCGGTCAGCCCCACAGAGGAGAGGTCACCTGATGCCGTGTCCAGCGCCTCTGAGGCTACAGAGACCGGTCAGTCTGCGCAACTCACAGAATAGTTCATAACATATAAAAAGAAAACATCTCCTTGGAATTATAAGGTTCTATGTGAGTTCTGATTAGTTTTGAGATAATGATCTTGCAAATAGCAAAACTGATATGAGGAACAACTTTATTTGTTTTTAGAACCTTCAAAGAACCTTCTAATTCTAAGAACTCGCTTTCTGTTTGGAATTATAAGGTTCTCTCCGCAAAACATGAAAAGAAGCAATGATGTCAAAGAACAAAACAGTTTTCCCTTGTTTTAAACCGTAAAATTAGTTTCATAACCGTGTCTACATGTATGAGAAAGTTAAATTTAATGTTTTGTATGACATTTTTCCTGTTTTTTATATCAGAATTGTTGATTCTGATATACCAGACATGTCTTATTTAATTCAGTTCACATGTTGACTATATGATGAATTTTGAGGCTTAATATTTCTGAAATATAAGCTATTTTAAGACTCCTTACAAGAACTGCAAGAATACCGACACTGCTTCAGTAACATGTTTTCATGTTTCACAAAGTTTTTTTAACTCAACTGTTGAGTTAGCATGTGAGTTATGAGCTTCGACCGTCTCATGAATGGCAGCAGCATAAATGAGACGCCATTTCAGTCTTTTAAATTGTTTTAGATCTTGCTGAGGAGTTCATTTTCATTGTTTGCTACCATACTAGCCAGCTAATGCCAGTTTCCTAATGTTATTCTGGCAGCCAGGGTGGAAAATTAATAAATGATAATAAATAAATGTGGATATTTACCAGCCAGTGACAGATAAATGTTCAAATTTACCAGCCACTCAGTTGTAAATCATTATTCCAAAAGTAATCCAAAATTGATATTTTACCAGCATTTGACTGCTGGCTGGTGCTAATTTCCCACTTTTCTGGCAACTAATGCTAACCTAACATTGAGAGGAAAGCACTAAAGGATAGGTTCAGGGTTTTTTTTGACGTCTGTACCCTTAATGCCAGGCACAGGCAACAATCTGAATCTATCCTTGTGCTTGTCTCTTCATGTTAGCATTATCAGCAGGCTAACATTAGGAAGCTGGCTAACGGTAGCTAAAAATAACAGTATATTCCTCAGTAAGAAGTAAAACAATTTTAAAAAGCCTATTCTTTCTTCTCTCTCTGTTATTCTCCCTCTGTCACTGAGCACCATGGCAACATGACAAAGAAGCAGAACCTGATTGGTCCTCTTGTGTGCTCTCTTGCTGATTGGCTCATGCAAATAGAACCTTCCATATAACTTAAAAAAAAATAAAAACATCTCACAGTATGTTAATAAGTGGTCACAGAATAAGAGTATGTGAATAACTCAGTTTTGGCAAATATTTCAGCCAGAATCCTATCATTCCAGTGGGGACAAAAAGACAACTACTCAGGTTGCTGCTGCTGGTGTATAGTCAAGGAAAAAAACAACATGTCAGTTCAGTTTTTGTCATGCATTCAAAAAAGTTCTTCCCAAATACACTGTCTGAATAATAAAAGAAACTTTACCATGTGAGCAGTTATAGTAGAGTTATACCACACTACCCTCAGTGTTGGAGCTTCATTAGCAACTGGCCATGATTTGAATAAGGCGTTTAGTTGAGAATTTCAGACATAGTGTTTAACCTGGTCTATATCAATGACCGGCTTTTATTTGTTCGTGCCAGTTATTATTTATGGCTCGCTCTTGACTCAATACAATTTTTAGAATTTATAGCATAATAAACTGTATGTCAGAACTGCCCCCATTGAAAAAGAAAGATCAAGATAAGCAATGCATCAACTGAATTGTGCTTAGGGTGAGCAGCAAAGTTTATTTCAGCTCCATGGATAGGATCTTTGATTGTGGAATATCATTTAGTTATACATTAGAAGTAAATGGTCTTATATTAAGCCACTATAAGAAACTTTGATATTTTGTTGATTTTGGAGGTCCACATGGACCAAAAAAAGTAGCAGTTCCTCTATAATAACCATAAAATGTAACACAAGAAATCTAAAATGGCTTAGAAATTTCCACCTGTTTCTTTTTAACAGGCTAAAATACAATTCATTAAAGTCTGCCTGGGAAACACAGGGTCAGTTTATCTGATTTTGCAGAGAATCTGACCTGTTTGTTGGCATTAAGAATAATTATTCACAAACAGCGAATCTTCCTGCAGGTTTTCTCATTCATTTATGTGGGTCATATAGAAACATCGGCAATAAATTGATACCATTTCACAACCAGTTAAAAATAAGTCATATTAGCTTTAATAAATGTTCATGAGAGCATTATCTAGTGTGCGGACTCCATTTTTCCTTTTTTGACATTTGTTTCTGTCCAGCATGTAGTGTTTTTACATTAGTAAAAAAAGTAGCATCAAGCTAATTTGTATCTATTTTTTTTTATTTTTTTTATTTAGCATTCATTCTGATACAACATTTTGTTTTTGCTTTACATTGGTCAACTATTTAGCATTTATACTGGCATTTTTACATGTCCGGACCACTGCAATAAACAACCCCAACTTACCAGTGGAGTAAATCTGAATATTTGCTATGTGATTCTCTCATCCCTTCCCTCCCTCTCCCTTGTGTCCCAGCAGCCCTGAGCCCCCAGGTAGCTCCCTCCGCCACAGAGAGCTGTTTTGCCCGTCAGCACAATGTATCGGACAACAACAATCAGTGTTTTTCTGGAGCCAACGGCCACCTCCCCTCCCAGCTGGCAGCACAAAGACCTGGAGCCATCGACAACCAGCCTCTGGTCAACACCGACCCTATGAAGGCAAGGATGTGTGTGTGTGTGTGTGTGTGTGTGTGTGTGTGTGTGTGTGTGTGTGTGTGTGTGAGCAGCTCAAAGTCCATTGAATTACATGTGTGAAAGTACAGTAAGAAGCAGCCTATCCACACAAACTGTCCGGCTTGTTTACAGTTGATACCAGAGCTGTTCACATTAAACAACATTTAAAACCCACAGACTCATTTTAGTCATGGTAACATTTTCTTTGATGCAGCTCCCAAACTGCGTTTTGAATCCAGTGAGCAAGTGGATGCAGGTCAGATGCAAACATACATGGGTTGTAAATCATCTATATATGATTGAAAATCATATATGAATCTAAGAATTCTAAACATTTTAATTAAATGGCCTTAAAATTAAAAGTTAAGAATATTAGGCTTGATGCACAATAATTTTGGTTATTTCTATTGGCCAATAAAGGCTTTAATAAAATGACATTGGTGTCAGCATGAAATTAACATGTCTACCAATATGGTAGGCTGATGAGCTTTAATTATATGCTTTAATTATGGGCATGCAACTCGAGTATGTCTGCAGTGTGGCGGAGCCAAATCACATTCCTTCAGCACTACATATTTAGTAGACCTTTTTCACAGCAGCTATTTTCATATGAAATAGTCGTGTAAACATAGGTGTTACCATTGTTGCTAATTAAGGTTCTGTTTTTATTCAGGTCAAACAGAGTCAGGGTGCTGCTATTGTGCATGTTGACTCACTGGAAATGCTCTGCTACACTAAATGGAACAGGAACTTAATTTGTATAATTGGTAGTATCTGTGTTCACACTACGATTTCGTATATTCATATATATGACTGCCATTAAAAAGGTCTATTGCCCATCTTTAGGGACAGTTCACCCAAAAATGAACATTTAGTCATTATCTACTCACCCTCATGCTGTTTGTTTCACAGGAAAAAAAAACAAACATAACATGCCTCCATACTGCTTGTCTGGTGTAATCAAAGTCTCCTAACAAAATGCTTTAAAATTAGATCATTTTAAGATTATTTTTTGGGGGGGGTTGCTTTTGTTTGATAGGGACTGGCTGAAGATGTGACAGGAAAGGGGGCAGAGGGACAGGGGACGACATGCGGCAAATTGGCCACCAGAGAAAGACCAACAGCTTTAGTACATGGGCCGTACGCTCTACCAACTCAGCTAAAGGGGCACCCCAAAATGAGAAAAAGTGAATATGATTTGAGAGAAATGCATTGAAACAAACAAATAAGAAATTTACAATAAGTATTAAAGGGATAGTTCACCCAAAAGTGAAAAAACTAGTAAAAAACTAAACCTGATCAGCATGAGGGTGAGTAGATAATGACTGAATTTTCACTTTTGGGTGAAGTATTCCTTTAAATGTGGAAAAAAAAAAAAAAAAGTTCAGTCAAAAGCACAGATTTATAGAGCAGGAGTGGCTCTTCATGAATAAATTGAATAGAAAAAAAATGTATAATCATGGCATTATTTTTTGGCCATGAATTTTACCACCAAACACATGAAGTATTATAAGAGAGTTGGTGCAATATCTCATAGCTTCAGCCAACACCTTTTCAGTCTGTGAAAAAGAATCTTTTGGTGTTGCGTTTGGAGCTGTTTGTGTAATTATTTGCCCACCAAAACATTTTTCAGTTCCAGACTTGACAAGCCTTGTGTTTACATCAGAAAAGCCACATCTCAGTCAGGAGGGGATCATGTAGCATGGCTCACACGGCATGTTCACAGCTCTGCTCGGCGTATGTTTGACATGTGAGAACAGTGAAGCTACTCTGTCTCAGACAAGACTCCGGCATCAGTACGTTCCCTCTGGATCTGCTTCCTGAACCGAGCTCGTCTGCTCACAGGAGTCACATGGCTGTTTTATAAAGCCGAGTATTTAAAAGACAGATGTGATCCAGACCTTTGGAAGACGATAAATGCAAATTTCACAGCTTGTTTATCGTCACAGAATTTGCAATCTTTAGCACATACAAAACAAGATAACAGTGTGTTAGAAGAATATTTTTCTTTTTTTGGTTTGACAGAAGAAATGATCTGAGATTCCCAATTAGGAGGCACTCCTCCTCTGCTGGCAAAAGCTCTCAGGGACCAGATGGTGCTTCCTTTTTCCTTTGTCTTATCTCTACAATTTGTTGTAATGATAGCAGGCTGCCAGCCTGTGCATAGCATTAGGATACTGTCTCTGTCTATTATCTGTAATTCAAGTAGGCAGAGAGTGTCCTTTGTGCACGTATTTAAATGCCGCTGTCTGTGTTGTGCCCCTGCAGGCCCCTACGTTAACCATGGAGGGTGGCAGGCTGAAGCGCTCCTTGCAGCTGGCGCCTGGTAGAGACTTTGAGACGGTGCCAGAGCCGGTTTGGAGGGCGCTCTACCACTGGTACGGTGCCAACCTCAGCCTGCCGCGACCGGTGAGTAAAGACGGCACACCCACTCAACAGTTGATGAACTTCACGCTTAAAGGGATAGTTCATCTAAAACTGAAAATTCAGTCATTTTCTGCTCAGGTAAAAGTTAATCATTTTTGTGTGCTGGTCTGGACTAAGTGAACTAAGTTATAGGAGTGAGAGCGACGTAAAAGACCAACCCTGGTCATAGGTGTCCAGAATAGGGTTGCAAGTTATAAGTACTTTCTTTAATTGATCACTGGTAACAGTGACAATCAATTAAGTGACAAATTCTTATTAAAAAAAACTAAAAGATTGCTTATACCAAACAATACCAAATGCATTTTTTGTCATCCTCAGTTGAAGCATTATTTCCACGGCAACATATTGGATATTCTCAGATGTTCTCTGACAGCATTATATAACCTATGAAACATAAAGATGTAAAGACCCACATATATACTTGAATGTCAGATGAAAGCATTCAGAGTGCTCTCTCTGTCATATTTCAGATCTTAATTGATAGTAAGTCGATTAAAGTTCATTTGGTCAATCAAGTTGTACTCATTATTATCCCTAGTCCAGACTGATCAATGCACTCAGTGGTTTCCATCCTGAAAAGAATCAAACTCAATCTGCAGAGACTTGAAACTTTCCCTTCCATCCCGCAGGTCATCCTGGAGAGCAAGACAGGCCAAGCAGAGCTGGAGCTCTTCCCCCGCTACCTCCTCTTCCTCCGCCAGCAGCCGGCCACGCGCTCCCCCCAGTCCAACATCTGGGTCAATATGGGTATGACCAGCCTGCGAATGTTCCCTCCGTATTTACCCCCACCAAGAGGTAAAGTAAGCCTGCAGCAAGACCAGAGCAAGCCGTCGACAAATGCTTCACTGAGCTACCCCGCATCCTCCCCGTCTAATCCCCCTAGAGTGGACTGATCCAGCCCTGGCAGTGCTCTGGAGTGGGAAGTGGAATCATTCAAATCTTTTTCAGTCTTCACAGACCTTGCCATTCAAGAATTAGTTTTGACAACAATTGTTCTAGTGCTCTACACTCATCTCACACTCTCTCAACATGATAATTATGTCAGGCATACTCTCCCATGAGGGTTGGGGCTTTGTAAAATCACTCCTTTAGCTTTTTTAAACATGTGGAAGGTGTGTCAGGTTAATAGAGTAGAATAGATATATACATATATTTTACTGTCTGGCCAGGTGAAAATTTCTGATCTGCATCATTTTAAGTAGGTGACAGCTGTTATTTCAGGCTGTCAGATGCACATTTAACACTAAAACTACCATAACTGCTAGAAGCACCGTGGTGATAGACAGATGGTTCATCCGATCACATGCCAAGTGTTTTTTGAAAGTGCCTGCCCTTTTCCAAACAGTTTCTAAGGTCGACTTCCCAGATGGTTCTGTGCAACAAACCATTTGGCGTGTCAGGTTAGAAACAGAGTGAGACCTCTGATTCAAGTCGAATGATGACATACATTAGGACTTTATAAATGTTCGCTGTCTTCTTTCAAAGAAGGGTCTTAAAATGTTAAATAAGTGTTGAGGTCTTAAAAAGGTCTTTGAGGGACAGATCACCCCAAAATCAAAAATCATATTTTTCCCCTGGTGTGTGGTGCTATTTCTCCAACTAGATTTGTATGTTGTGCATTACAGAGTTTTGGAGACATCAGCCATGAAGATGTCTGCAGTCTCAATCAAGTCAGTCAATATAATGGGACTAAAATGCACTCTGCTTGTGGCGTCTTTCCAAAAATTGTGACCCAGTCACTCAAGATAATCCACAGACCTTGTGTTGAGCAGTTTCCTGGAGGAACTACTTTCTTTTTGCAGTAGAATCTATCAAAAGTACTTTTCTGCCTACCAGAGAGAAGGTAGTTTCTGTATGAAACTGCTCACAACAAGGCGTGTTATCTTGAGAAACTGGTCCTGATCTTTGGTCAGTTACATTTTTCAAATGTATTTTTTGGTGCTTTGAGAGCCACAAGATGAGGGCAATTTAGTTCCATTATATTGGCTGATGTCTCCAAAACTCTGCAACTCACACCAAGAAAATATAGCTGGATAAACAGCACTGCAGTTCATGGGAAAATACGTGTTTTAGATTTTGGGGGTAGACTGTCCCTTTAAAAGCATTGAATTTGACTTTAAAAAACTGTGAAAGAGCCTTTCAATGAAGGAAGATTCTCAGTTAATCTAGTCCCTGGCTGCACATTAGCATCGCCTGCTGTGTCAGTAATTGCTGCCACCTCTTCAATAAATGACATGCAGCAATTATGGCAGCAGAATGCAGACAGACATGGCACAGGCAGTATTACAGAGCAGCACATTTGGATACCGGCTGTTAATGAGGTTTCCTTTCCTGTCTCTTTGTTTTATGTAGGTTGACGAACGTAAGCTGCTGCAATTTCTGTTTTAGTCACTTCCACTTCAGTCAGTTCAGGTCTAATGTACTCACAATGGAAACACTATATATAGACCCACACACTAAACACAGTACTGAAGCTGCGTTTCACTCCAGTGTTTATTGTCCCTTTGTATTATGCCCAAATGAATATAATGGACAACAAGTATAAACTGAAAATGCCTCCCTGCAAAAAAGAAAGTGGATGACAAAGCATAAAGTAGAGATGCATGCAGTTGCACCATTGTAATCAGGTCAGAGCATCAGCACTCAGCATGAGAGCGCCGGGCCAGAATCACGTCAACATATCAGGTTTCAGGCCACGGCGTGGACCTGAGTCCCCAGTGGAGCTGTGGCTTCCATCGTGACTCATACTCTGCCTGAGCAGCGGCTCCTTATTAAGGCATGTGGCCAAATATCTAATCATGCATCATTATAGTAGAGCACTGGAACAAGTGTAGAGGATGGTTCATTTTGTGGTTTAATTGAATAGCAAAGCTGTGTCGATAGAAAAACAAATAACATTTAAAGATCTGATATTAAAGGGATATTGATCCCAAAATCAAAAATATGTATTTCTCCCTGCTCTGCAGTGCTGTGTATCCATCTAGATAGTTTTTATGTGAGTTACAGAGTTTTGGAGAGATCAGATGTAGAGATATCTGCCTTCTCACTAATATATTTTGACTAGGTGGCACTCTGCCTGTGCTGCTCAAAGCACCAAAAAGAAACATTTGAAAAATTCTAGACCAGTGCCCTTTTCCAAAAATCATGACTCGGTTACTCTAGATAAACCTCGTTGTGAGCAGTTTCCTCTATGAGCTATTTTCTTTCTAGTAGAGTTGTCAAATACATATTGAAAATGGTACCAAATATTGATATTTTTCAAGGTATTGCATCACAATTAAAAATTCCAGTATCGTGACAACAATATTTTCTAGTAGACAGAAAGTAGTTCAGTAGATTCTAAAGTAGTTCCAGTAGATTCTACTGCAGAAAGAAAGAAGTTCCTACATGAAACTGCTCATAACAAAGTGTGCGTATTATAAAGTGTGAATAATCAGGTCATTATTTCAGGACAGACACCAGTTTTGAATTTTTTAAATGTATTTTTTTTGTATTGTAGCACCACAAGCTGAGTGCCGTTTAGTCCCATTCAATCTCCAAACTTTGCAACTCACACCAAAACTATCTAGGATAAATTGTAGTAAGTAAGTGGAAACATCTATTTTTGATTTTAGGGTGACCTTTCCCTTTAAAGTCACTACTTTTATTAATCATGTTGAAATCATTATCAGTTCAGTGAAGATTTTGAATTGATTTAACAGGACTAATACTGATTGGTTTGTATTTGATTAATCCAATCTGAGTCCACTAAATCCACTAAGTTGATTGACCAATCAAGTCTGCGTTGATTGATTTTTAAAAAGTCATTTTCTTGCTGCTTCCTTACAACTAATCCTCAGTCACCAGAATGCTGATGTTGGTATCGATCAGTTGTTTTCATCTTTGAGTTTAAAACACATAAGGGCTTTTAAATCACACTTCAAACTGAGCAAGAGTCAAATGAACACGCCTAGAATTTAAACTAAGCTGGACTAGGTGTGTTCAGATGGTGTTCTTGGCTCAGTTTGTGAACTTTCCCGTCCTCTGTGTGTGCTCCAGCAGGTAACGTGCCATCCCCCAATGCTCCACTGAAGAGGGTGTTGGCCTACACTGGCTGCTTCAGCCGCATGGGCACCATCAAGGACATCCACCTCTACCTGTCCCAGAGACTCCGCATCAAGGAGGAGGACATGAGACTCTGGCTCTACAACAGTGAGGTGGGCCTCAAAGCTGCGAGCCAAGGGTCTAAATGCTTGTTGTCCAACCACAACAAATACATTTGAAAAAGAAACATAATACTACCTGAAAGAAAATGTTACAGATTTAAAGATCAGCCAGCTAGTGGCAACTCAAATCCAAGAAGTTTTAATAGATTTATGGCCAGCTCATTGGCAGTGAATAAACAGATAATATCACCTGGGCGATGCAGGACACCTCCATGAGCTCCAAAAGCCCCAGACATAGTGTGTGTCACTCTTTTGTGCTAATTTAACACAACCACAATATCAAAAAAGTTCAGATGTTGTGTGAAATGTTAATAAAACCAGAATGCAATGATTTTCTAATATATTTTTTTTAGTTCTGTTTTTTGGGCTTTTTGCCTTTATTAGATAGGACAGCTGAAGAGTAGTCAGGAAACGAGTTGAGAGAAAGAGGGGGTGACATGCAGCAAAGGGCCGCAGGCAGAAGTCAAACCAGCGGCCGCTGCAGAGGACTTGCAGCTTCCATACATGGGGCGGACCCTCTACCACCTGAGCTACAGTACTGCCCCATTTTCTAATCATTTTTTACTTTTTTCAGTTGAATACAATACGACGACAAGATATTAAATGTTCAAACTGAGATACCACTCAGATACCACCACTGGGATACACCATATTTTCTATTAACAAAACTCAGTCAGGACACAAATGGTCAAAATTTTAAAAGTGAAATTCTTTCTCATTCTTGCTTGATATACAGCTTCAGGCGGTCAACAGTCCGGAGTCTCTGTTGTTGTATTTTGTGCTTCATATTGCACCACACATTTTCAATGGGAGACAGATCTGGACTGCAGGCAGGTCAGTCTAGGACCTGAACTCTTTTACTACAAAGCTACACAGTTGGAACACGTCCAGAATGTGTCTTGGCATCATCTCGCTGAAATAAGCAGGGACATCTCTGAAAAAGGCAACATATGTTGCTCCAAAACCTGTATGTACCTTCCAGCATTAATTGTCCCTTCACAGATGTGCAAAATACCCATATCATGGGCACTAACACACCCTCATACCATCACAGCTGCTGTCTTTTGAAGGTAGCGCTGGTAACAATCTGGATGGTCCTTTTCCTCTGTAGCCTGGAGGACACGACGTCCGTGATGTCTTAAAACAATATACATTCAATCAAATGCATGTCGAAAAGGATTTACAAATCATTGCATTTCTATTTTTATTTACATTTTACACAGCGTCCCAACCTTTTTGGATTTGAGATTATATAAAATGTATTTTGGAACATATGCCACTAAAGAACAATATCAGCCTGGACTCGTTCAGGTGGGTCTTTATTACTTTATCTTTAGGCCCTAGATTGAAAGTGGTGTCAAAATCTACTATCTACAGTTTTGTGCTCACATAATGCACAATCCTACATTGATTTATGTTTTATCAAAGTACCTCACAGCTCACCAGGAACTAACACACAAAAAACAGTGATGTACAAGTACTCTGATCTTTTACTTAAGTAAAAGTAGTAATACCAGTGTATAATTACTGATGTAACAAGTAAAAGTCCTTCATTCAACATCATACTTAAAAACTTTTACTTGAGTAAAAGTACAAAAGTATTAGCATTAATATATACTTAAAGTACCAAAAGTAACAGTATTCATCATTATACAAAATCATATGTATAATCATATTATTGGATTATAATTAGGGATGCATTCTTGTGTTAATCTCCTTCAGGTTGCAGCTGATAAAGATGGAGCTAATGTCAGCTGCTTTATATACTGCTGGGTAGATCAATCTAAAACGATACATAAGGTTTTATTAGTTGATTTTTATTTAATTTTAATAATCTGAATCTGCAAAGAAACTACAACTTGTGTTATCAAATAAATGTAGTGGATTATTGTAAATACTGGCTTCCAAAATGTAGTGGAATAGAATATAAAGTAGCAGAAAATGTAAATCCTCATGTTAAGTACAAGTACCACAAATCTGTACTTACTAAACCAGTACTTTTGTAAATGTACTTAGTTATTTTCAAGAGAAGAAGTACACACATTTATCAGAGATAACAGAGATACAGATACTTTTTTCTTAGGATGCCCCAGCAGGTGAATACAACATATCTGTTGGCACTATTTAAATGAACTGATGCAGAGTAAAGCTTCAATAGTCCTTATAGATCAAAAGTTATCAATGAGTTTGAGTGTCAGTGTGTTTTCTCCTTCTGTCTGTCCTGCAGAACTACCTCACCCTCCTGGACGATGAAGATCACACACTTGAAAGCCTGAAGATCCAGGATGAGCAGCAGCTAGTTATTGAAGGTTTGAAACACATTTATCTCCAGAATTAACAAAACTCTCTTCAGGCATCATAATAGTGCCGTAACTAACAGATATAATAATAATATACTCATATAAAATATATGAACAGGTCATATTTATGGAGAAACTCTTTCTCTTCCACTACAGTCAGGAACAAAGACATGAGCTGGCCTGAGGAAATGTCTTTCATTGCCAACAGCAGTAAGATGGACAGACATAAAGGTAAGCTGGAAAACACTGGATAAGCTTATTGTGTATTCGTACTTGGGCAGGCAGTGTCTTGGACAAAAAACATGCTGTGATTGGTGGATATTAACTATGCTCGTCACAGACAAACATGTTTAAAAGAAAGTCTCTTTTCTGATCTTCTAGCATATTACATTTGTTTTTTATTTCTTTTCTAAATTCGGCTTTAAACCAGGCAATAAAGCTAAAAAGTCCCATAAACATAGAAGTATATTTAAACCAGAGAGTGTAAACCTCTCTACCTTTCATTAATGTGACTGATTGTGGTTACATTAATTTACCTGTTGATGATTTCTCAGGTTTGACATCGAGCATTTCTAATAAACAAACATGCTTTACCCTGCACAGTGCTGTTGGAGCCCCTTTCTGGTTTCATAATGAAAATATTGTTGTATTTCCAGCACTGAAAGGCTTGTCTGCCCCCAGCTGGTCACAGGCGTGGCAGACTCAGGTTGCCAAGAGCAGACTTCCCTGACATTTGGGGCACTCATAGCCATTTTTGCAGCTGAGGTTTTGTTCGCTGTGCTGTTGGTCTGCCCGTCAAGGCATGTCCATTTTAGTGAGTTAGCACTAAATTTCAGGAGCAGAGCAGCTTTGTGGTAGGCAGCAGGTGGCAGTTCAGTGTAACACTAATGGCTTATGACGTGATGAATGATGTTTTGACAGACATGCCAAATAAGATTTCAGTGTGGTAGAAATTTTACTTTTTTCTCAGTGACTGTAACAATTACAATTCAATTTATTTTGTAATTTGATTATGTATAACCTTTACATGTAACTAGTTACTCCCCAATTTACATTCCATGGTCAAACATGTTGACAGTAACCGACTAAAACTCTGATCTTCAGCTGTCACACTGCAGCAGTGACTATAACAAAGGTGCAAGATGTACAAAGATATTAAAGGGACAGTTCACCCCCAGTTTTTCCCCCGGCCTGTAGTGCTGCTTATCCATCTAGATAGTTTTGGTGTGAGTTGCAGAGATGAGGAGATATCAGCTGTAGAGATGTCTGTCTTCTCTCTAGTGTAATGGTACTAGATGGCAATCGACTTATGGTGCTCAAAGCAACAAAAAATACAGTAGAAACCAGTGTCTCTTTCCGGAAATTATGTCCAGGTTGCTACAAATAATCCACAGACCTTGTTGTGAGCAGTTTCATGTAGGTACTATTTTATTTCTGTAGTAGACTCTACTGAAACTACTTTAGAATCTACCAGAATAACTGTCTTTCTACTAGAAAAAAGTAGCTCTGCATGAAAATGCTCACAACAATGTGTGTGGATAATCTTGAGTATCTGAGACAAGATTACTGGAAAGAGGAGAGGGTGAAGACAGTATTACAGGATCATCAGCATACTGTCTGCTTCACTGCCATCTCTAAGGAAATGGCGTGATGAAGCCACCCTACGCACCCTCACAGACATTTTCAATGACATTTCATTTCCCCTACATGGTTTCTTGCCTGCAGCCTCAACACCCTCCTACTCGCTTCATCGGCACAGGGAATATGCAGAGGCCAGGGGCATAATGAACTCTCTTTTATTCCAAGTGCACTCAGATTGTTTTTCAAATGACTTAGTCATTTTAAAGATTTTATTCTGCTTATGATGTTGATCACCACATAGTACCCATGAGTTGAATCCAAAAACATAACTACTTCTTATTCCTTATTCTCTTAATTTGTTTTTATACTCATTTTAAGGTTTATGTGCTGAATTTTATATATATTTCAGCAATGCTTCAATTTCCAGGTGTCATAATTTCATAGTAAATACGTGGCAATTACCAAGTAATATATTTGAAAAGTCATAGAAATTACCCACAGACTACATCCAAATTACCCCCAAATTTCATGGTTAATTATGCGATAATTAACAGGTGGTAATTGCCAGGTAACACATTCAAAGTTCTTAGAAATCAGCCACAAATTACCAACAAATGTCATGGTAAGTATGCATGAAAAAGACACTTGGAATTATCAAATATTTATCATGAAATTTGTGGGTAATTTCAAAGAAAATTCAAATATTCTGCTTTGCATTTACAAGCAACTACATGAGAACAGTACTGAAATTGTAATGGTAATTTGTGGATACCTTCTAAGAAATTCCAGGATTCACTGCTTAAAACTATGTTTCATGCTGTTGTACCCTGCCTTTTTAAACCCAAATAAATGAAACTGAGACTGGTTTTTCAATTTGAATTTTTCAAATGTATTTTGTTGTTGGTGCTTTAAGCACCACAGGCCAAGTGCCATTTAGTCCCATTATATTGAAGATAAGGCAGACATCTCTACGTCTGATATCTCCAAAACTCTGCAACTCACACCAAAGTAATCTAGGTGGATAAATGGGTTTTGTTTTGTTTTTCTTCCAGTATTTAAGTCTGATCATTATCCCCCTGTTTTCCATCCCAGTTCCTACAGAGAAAGGAGCCACTGGCCTCAGTAACCTTGGCAACACCTGCTTCATGAACTCGAGTATCCAGTGTGTGAGCAACACCAAGCCTCTCACAGACTACTTCATCTCAGGGAGACACCTCTATGAGCTCAACAGGTAATATATAAGTGTCACTTTGGTATGATTCTTGCCACCGTTGTTCTGAACGAACGGTTCACGCTGACCTGTGTCGCTGCGTTCACAGAACCAACCCCATCGGGATGCGAGGCCACATGGCCAAGTGTTACGGTGACTTGGTGATGGAGCTGTGGAGTGGGACACAGAAGAACGTGGCTCCGCTCAAACTCAGAGTAGGCTGTTTTGATCCATAAATCACTATTTTTGTGTCTAAACTCAGAGCACTTTTATAAAGTGCCTTTGAAGTGCTTTTAATAGAAATCAAGTTCATGATGTCATTATTTCCTCTCCAGTGGACGATAGCAAAGTACGCCCCGCGCTTTAATGGCTTCCAGCAGCAGGACTCCCAGGAGCTGCTAGCCTTCCTGCTGGACGGTCTCCACGAAGATCTGAACAGAGTCCATGAGAAACCCTACGTGGAGCTGAAGGACAGCGACGGCCGGCCCGACTGGGAGGTGGCCTCTGAGGTCAGAGAGGACACTGCTGATCAGACACTATTATCTTCAAATGAAATGACTGCTGTTATGTCTTATATTGGCATCAGAGTCTAGTCTAGTAAATCTACTCAGAAATGACAGAAAAAGACGCTCCTTATAACTCCATCACAACTCTGTTCTTTGGTATCACAGCAGTCCATTGATTGGATACATTGTTAACAGGAACTGCTCATTGCTAATTCTGCATACTTTTAATGGTGCCTATTTGCAAAATTTAAATAAATATTGGCTAAAAGCCTACAGGTGTGGAAGCTCATTTCCGGCAGTGAAATGAAAAAATATTCCCATAGAAAGTCATAATTATAGATAAAAAGTCGAAATTTTGAGATAAATCGAAATTATGACACAAGAAGTCATAATTATGAAATTAAGTCATAATTATGAGATAAAAATGTTAAATAATAAGATTATAAGTCAATAATGAGATGGAAAGTCATAATTTTTATCTAACTTTTTTGACTTTTCATCTCATCATTTTAATCTCATTGTGACTTTAAATCTCATAATTTTGACTTTTTTGTTACATAATTTTGGCCTTTTATCTTATCATTATGACTTTTTAGCTCTTAATTTCAACATTTTGTTATTATTAATATTTTCTTATTCAATCATTCTTGAGATATCAGTCTAAATAACATGCTCTTACTCTCTATGGGCACGAGACATCTAAAAATGTTTTGTAAGGAACCATGTATCCCTCTCCAAAATTCTTCAATAACAGGGCAATCCAAGAGAACATGATAGTGATTTGCATTTAGATTTCCACAGTTTCTCCAGCAAAGTGGGGGGTTACCATCATAATGTGATTTCTGAGAGGGAGCAGGCAGCTGTTTCCAGTGACAAAGCTCTAAAAACTAGTGACAGGCAATAATAAAGCAGATTATTTTGCATTTGCAAGTCTGCATCATTAACAAAAAAAAAAATGTGTGCAGACACATCTGCGGGGAGCCTCATCAGTGTGGCTGCTGTGGAACGACGTCAGCGCTCCTGCTTGTGAATTTTGGGAAGCTGTTAAAAAAAAGTTGGTTTGGAGTGCTGTACGAAAACTCTGCATCCTGCTGTAAACATTTGCAAAGTCTTTTTTTGAAAATGTTGACATACATCTCCTGTCATCCTAAATGACTGCAAATGTAATCCAAAACTGTTTCTATGTCACTGATGTACAAAGAATTCCTCTAAAACAACATGTTACTGGCTAAGATAACCATGTATATTAGATTGTAATGTACATGGAATAACTTTTCTTTGTTTTGATATCAGTATTATATATTGTCCATCAGCAGACCTACTTTCTTAATATCGTCATCTGTCTTTGAACAACCCATATCGGTCGGCCACCGCTAAAAACTTGCAGTGCACTACCTGCTCAGCAGCTCTGCAGTGGATCACAGTAGAGTGGAGTGTGAAACAGTGTTAAGAACCGGTTAAGACCTCGGTCCTCTCTGAACCCTTTATGGTTCCGTATCAAGTGAGAACTGAGCGGTCTCCTCCTGAGAGGAGGTAATGAGCTGTCACATCCTCTGGCGTCCACTCTGAGGAGCAGACAGAAGTCAATAGCAGTCAGTCCCGCTAAGCTCTCCTTCAGATCACTAATGTTGCTGTATTGATGTTCTGTTTGTGCTCTGTTTGTCCTATGGGGGGGATTTGCAGGATTACTAGTGTGTGAACTCACCACTCTGCATGTGTGTGTGTCCTTTGCTCCTCCGCCCTGCAGGCGTGGGAGAACCACCTGCGTAGGAACCGCTCCATTGTGGTGGATCTGTTCCACGGCCAGCTCAAGTCGCAGGTGAAGTGTAAGACGTGCGGACACATAAGCGCTCGCTTCGACCCCTTCAACTTCCTGTCTCTGCCCCTGCCCATGGACAGCTCCATGCACCTGGAGATCACCGGTGAGGAAACGCTCTCATCATGAATCTTTTTCATAAACATCACAACCTGACTTGTGTGTAACGTTATGGCGTGTTTGTGCTGTTGTTCTGTTTCAGTCATTAAACTGGACGGCTCCACGCCTGTGCGCTACGGCCTGAGGTTGAATATGGACGAGAAGTACACCGGACTGAAGAAACAGCTGAGTGAACTGTGCAGTCTGAAGCCTGAGCAGATCCTCCTGGCTGAAGTCCACACCTCCAACATCAAGGTACTGACACTGATCCACTGGTCACACAAAGTGTAGCAGGTAACACAGAGGGCCAGAATCATTCTTAGTGCTCAACAAAGTTATAATAATAATAATAATAATAAAAAGTATTTAAAGGCTCAGTTTTCCAGGGATTCTCCTATATTTTACTCTACTGTTCTGCTGTCTTCACATTTAAACATTTGTAGGGCAACAACTAAGGATTATTTTATAGTCAATTCATCTGTCGATAATTTTTTCGATTAATAAATTAATAGTCAGAAAATGGTTAATGATGTCAATCGGTGTTTCCCAAAGCCAGAGATGACGTTCTCAAATGTCATGTTTTACTCACAACTCAAAGATATTCAGTTTACTGTCAAAGAGTAAAGAAACCAGAAAATATTCACATTTATGAAGCTGAAATCGGAGAATGTAGACATTTTTTTAACCGAATAATCAATTATTAAAATGTTGACTGACTGTAATAAGCAATTAATATCCAGCCAGTAGTTGCAGCTCTAAATACTTTCCTGTAAATCTCCAGTGTTTTTAACTGCTTAAATTTTTTGTTTGTTTGTTTAACATAGGCATAGCCTGCCTTGCCAATTTGATGTTTGCTACATTCCCCTCCAGTAAAGCAGATGGTTATATAAAATAGTAGCTAATGAAGAGCAACTGGTCAAAGTCATGCGTTTTGTGAAACATGCCACGTGGATTTTCATGCTTCACATGAAGGGGAAAGTGTTTTGAGCCAGCATAATAAATCTGCCATCATGAGCACCCAGGTCACCTTTAAAGCAAGTAGTTGCCCAGTGGTGATTTTAGGATTCACTGAGTTTACTCCAAAAATCAAAACAAATTTTCTTATGTCCAGCGCGACATTTTAGAGACTGATAATGTCACATGCTAATTTGCATATATGTGCCTCCATACATAATAAAGAAAGAACAATAATAATAATAATTATCTATTTATAGAGCACTTTTCAAAATTACAAAGTGCTTCACAAAGGCAAATTAAAACAGATAGGTTGGAAAATCATCAGGTTTTCTTGCACAAGGCAAGAATAGGAAAATAAAAAATTTTTAAGAAATAAAAAACGTTCAAAACAACTAAAACTCAGGTAAAATCAGGAAAGGCTCTCAAATAAAAGTATGTCTTGAGAAGGGATTTAAAAGAGATCGCTGACTCAGCCAACGTGATTCCTCGGGCAGATTGTTCCAGAGCCTCAGGGCCCCTGACTGAAAACGTCCTGTCCCATTTAGTTTTCAGTTGGGCTGCTGGAACAGAAATAAACCTTTGCCTCATGATCTCAAGGTACATCCTGGTGTGTAGGGTACTAACAGATCAGTGATATATGAGGGAATGAGGCCATGAAGAGCCTCAAAAGTCATCAAATAAGGTCAAACTGGGCTTAAAGTCCAAATGAATCAGCATTTCAAGAGTATCTAGCTTCCATATCATGATGTAATTCTGAGGGAGAAACAAACATGGAAAATTACAGTGATTTAGAGGAGAGACAGAGACCAAGCCCACAGTTTGCTCTATTCAGCTGGTGAAGAAGCCCACTACAAAATTCCCTGCACATAATCTGTAGCTGTCACAGATACAAGTTTCCTCAAAGTCAAAAATAAAAATGGCCAACAGTTTGCTGAGCATTATAATCAGTATTTTGGGGAAACTAAACAAGGTTTTAGGAGGCAAACACCCGAAGATACACCAACGCACCATGCTGTTGCTCGCTAACTAACTAGTGAATCTTAGCTCAGTGCTGCTAAAAGTTGAAAGATCGATGTCATGATATTATTTGTTGAAAGTTGTTGGCTTACGTCATAGTTTCCCTTACACAGGCATGAAAATCACTCACCTTTCGGCGAAATTTGCCGTTTTGAATCCAAAATAGGTGACCTACGTGAATCGTGTAGATGAAAAAAAAAAATTGGTTGGTATGGATGGTACAGATGGGACATGGAGTGGATTAGGACTTTGGTTTTATACACGAGAGCAGCGCGGAGCCATAGTGAGCTGCGAACGTGTGCGCACGCCTGAAGGGAGCCTTGAATTCAACTAGACGTTCCCCTACTAGCGCCACAGCATTGAAATATTAGCGCGAATGCGGGAGAGAATACTGCTACCTGATTGGTTTGTGCTGACCAGAGCGCTCGCGAGCTGACCCGAGGACAGGCGACAGTTACGACTTATTCGCCGATTTGGGCGGATGCTGAGGGGACCGGCTTGAGAGGCTAAAGGTAACGTTGACTGACGCAGGGCAAAGCTGAAACATGCGGCAAAACAGCGAAAGCGGGCCATGGAGACACTGGTCCAGGCAAAGAAGAAGAAATGACAGACTATTGAGTACTATCTTAGAATTGATTCTCTTGTTTCGCCACTGAACCCTGTATGATAGTTGTGCTGTTGCACATTTCATTGGAAAAGTTGCTAGTCTCATTTCTTATACAGCATAGTTGTCAGTCTTATTTCTTAGAACACATAATGTGGATATTAGGGCTGCAACGATTCACAGAAGTGACATTGTACCACGTCGCACCACCAAACTTTAATAACGGTCAAGTGTAGACTAAGTTTATGTTTTATAAGAAAGATGAGAAACGCTGCTGCAGATCATTTATGTAAAACGTGTCGGACAGCAGAGAACAGAGACACGAGTCTGACCCACAGAGACGTCATGTCACTGTGAGAACAGGTAACACGGAGCATCACTGTTCCTCCACTAATCAAAACCACAGCACTCTTCATATGAAACAGAGCAGCACATCATCTTACTGCAGAAATACTGATATTTTAAATAGTTTTAAATTTTCTCATTTATCTCATCTCATTTACTCATAATAAGATATAAACATCACTGTAATGTCTCCTTCTCTGTGTCTCTACTGTTACTATATTTAGTAAAACTAACAGGATTTTTTGGCAACTAACAGCACTCTACAAATGTAGCATTAGTCCAAAATTTTCTTCCCCCCTAGAGGGGTTGTATCCTTCTCACCTTTTGCACCCCTGACCCGTTTTTATACAGGAGAAAACATGACAGGGTCTTGATATAACAATACAAAGATTTTTTTGGGGGGTTGTTTCTTTGTTTATTGGCACAAACTGTTTAAAAAGATACACAATATGATCAGGGTCTAAAAAGGTTAATAAGGCATTTCTCATTTTATCTAAATGTTACTGAGTCTTACTAACTGTCTTACTAACTTTTTATTGTTACTTATATTACTACAGGCTGTTCTCATCTCCTCAGAATTTTACAGGCATCTTTTGAGTGAAAAATGTTGTAAAAATAAAACCAAGTTGAATAGTCAAGAATTTCTGGCAACTCTTTGTCTATCCACAAATTCACTAAGCTCTTATAAAAGAAAAGTGAAACATCAAACAACAAAGAAAAACACTGCTAAATGAGCAACATTGGGACTGATATCTTAAAACCTGGACACATAAAATCAAATTGTCTGCACAGCTCGATGTTTTTTGTCATTTCAGTGAATGACCGTTTAAAAAGTGTTGAGCTTTAGCTTGAAAACTCAAACTAATGTTTCTAATATTGAAAATAAAAACAGAAGATTTTCTGTTGTCATCTTTGCTAAATTGACAGTGCAGAGAACTGCATATAACTGTTTCCACATGTTCCATGTGTTGCACAAGTCTGTTAACAGCGATGATACAAAATTAAACTTAAAGGCAGCCGTGCATAATATTTAACACAATTAAATTTGGTGTCTGGGCATCAGTCAGTGCAGGTTTGCTGCCAAGAACAGGAGCTGATTGGATTAGTGTAAATATCACTGATCTAATTGCTGTTGCTCTGCAGAAAAGCATCTCCTTTCTATTTGTGGTTCATTGTTTTTGTTGAAGCAGCAGGAAATTGAACAGTTTGTGTAGAAGAGGACATCTGACAGGCTGTGCAGTGATCTTTTCACACACTCATGTCTGGCTAAAATCAACTCACTTAACTCCTACTTCTGTTAGTGGTATTATAAAGTCATGTTAAAGGAAAAATATATTATACATAAAATACTAAGTTATGTTACTTTAATATCGTGATACTTTGATTAGGTTACTGAATTTTTTTTAACAAGTAACTAGTAATTGTATCTGGATACATTTTTAAAGTCACCCTCCCAGCCCTGAGTGTTGTACCGTGAAGTTCTGCAGTCTGACGTCCTCATCCTCTGTCTCTAGAACTTTCCTCAGGACAACCAGAAAGTCCGGCTGTCTGTTAACGGCTTCCTGTGTGCGTTTGAGGTCCCTGTTCCAGGTTCACCCACATCACTGAGCTCCCCCACGCTAACAGGTGAGCGTTTTCACGCACACCTCGTCTCATTCGCATGAGTCTGTATGAATGTTGTCCATTTTCTCATTGCACTCGCTCCTCTCCTTTATCAGACATCACCCCAATAGCCAATGGCTCCACTGCTAATGGGAACCTGAGCAACAAGCCTGTTCTCATCCCCAATGGTGGGCCCAGCACCATGGTGCCCTGCAGCCCCGACACGCCCCTGGCCAACGGGGTCGCCAACGGACACATCACACCGGTGCAGGAGAGCCCGTTCATTGGGTACATCATCGCCATGCACAGAAAGATGGTGAGAACTCTGTACACATGCAGTGTGCTGATTTGTAATGTATGATGCGTGCAGATAATTTCAGTAATCGTAAGATATATACCTCTCCACTGATTAAGTTCTGATCTGATTCCGTTATCTGAATTTGGATATCTGCCAATACAATACTGTACTGATACCTTCTTATAATTATAATAATAATAATTATTATTATAATAGTTGTTGTTGTTGTTGTTATCATTATTATTATTATTATTATTATTATTAATAGTAGTATTAGTGGTATGATAATAATAATAATATAAATTATTATTATTATTATTATTATTACATAGTAAGATTGCATGAGGCTGAAACTGAAAACTGAAGTCTGGTAAGCTTTCAATATGAAATATGAAAGTGATGTAACAAGACAAAAATGATGTAAAAGCCGTAACAAGCTGCCTATGATGGAAGGACAAAATAAGACGAAACAATGTAAAAAATGTAATTAGATGAAAACAAAATAAGACATAACTAGACAAAAACCACGTAAAAGATGTCACAAGACAGAAACGATGTAAAAAATGTAGTGAGACAAAAACGAAATGAAAGACATAACAAGACAAAAATGATGTACAATTTGTAACAAGATGAAACAGAGACTTGAGCATAGAGAAAAGGTGAGGTTCATTCAGCTTTGCACAGCTGGTAACAGCTGGTAGAAATGTCCTTCAGAGAGCGACTCTTAACATTCAGACTTTTTACTTTTACACTGGGAGCCCATGTTCCAGCTGTTTTTAGAACTTCCATGTTTTGTGTCATCCCCCTCAGATGCGCACGGAGCTGTACTTCCTGTCCTCTCAGAAGAACCGGCCCAGTCTGTTCGGCATGCCGCTCATAGTCCCCTGCACTGTCCACACCAGTAAGAAGGATCTGTACGACGCCGTCTGGATCCAGGTGTCCCGACTGGCCAGCCCGCTGCCCCCACAGGAAGCCAGCAACCACGCACAGGACTGGTAGGCTGACAGTCTTGTGTTATTTTGTACATTTTTACAGTTTTTGTACTTTGCTTTTGACAGAGCTACATGTAGGTTAGCAGTTCCCCTTTACTTCCACTACTGCTGTAGCATCTGGATGACAGTTTGGCTGAGACTAGGGTCCCAGTGAAGATTTATGTTATTGTCCCAGTATGCTGAAACAATTGGAAAGTTCATATTACAAACTGATTTTGTCCCAGACTTATTGTTGCTTAAGTACATTCCTTAAACTACTGAAATATTTCTTTACTTGACTTGTTATCAGGGTTAATGCTTTTCCAACTAATCTAGGTCACTCTACTTGGACCACAGCTAACACTTTACAATCAAATATCATATTAAAATTACACATGAGAAAAAAAAAAAGATAAGTGTCTTACCATCAACCAAACCTTTACTTTTGTCTGCCATGTTTCTGTCTGTATAACATGAACAGACAACAACAGCAACTCCTATACCAACATTTTTACGAACTTTATGAGTTGCTGTTCTGTCTTGAGGGGGTGTTCAGATGACCTCTCTGAGTAGGGAACTAATTTTTCCGATTATTCCGACACCACATGAATGCAGGAATATATCTTGGTACTTTGGGCCACAAACAAACATTTCTAATTTTATATACTCATTATTCAGTCCACCTTGTTGAACACAGAGAGACAATAGATTCAGAGAGGACAAAGTCACTTACTGTTACATAATATTATTACTGAAGAAAGAAGATTAGGCACAGCTTACCTGATCCGCACAGTCCAGAATCAGGGCTGATCAGTATCAGCTATCTAAAGCCTGATCTATTTCTGCTCCTTTGTTTGGTGTTATTTACTCTGGGCTCAGCTAACTGCCACTGTAATAATAAAACGCTGAAATTGTTTTCTTGTACACAGCGTTGTGAGCAAATTGACTGTGGAGTGGCAAAAAACAAACAGCAAGCAGTTTCTTCAATATTTTTGTCTTGTTTGATCCCTCAGCGATGACAGTATGGGCTATCAGTACCCCTTCACTCTGCGGGTCGTGGGTAAAGATGGCAACTCATGTGCCTGGTGTCCTTGGTACAGGTAAGACTCATGGTATTTTATATACATTCCTGAATGTCACAAAGTAGGCAAAATGTATCTGGCAGTGATGAGTCATTGTCTACATTTTAATATAAAATTCCTGATTGATTAGAGTACATAGTTACATCTTTTATTTTTTCTATTTACATCATGCAGTGTTGTCTTTTTGTCCTTCTGTTCTTTTGTTTTTATGTATTTAGAAATAAAGGAACAGTTTTATTGCTCTTACTGTTCTTATCTCTTTTATTGTTTTGTCTTATTTCTTCTGTGCTCTAGTGTCTTTTGCAAGTGTTATAATTTTATCTCAGTTTTGGCTTAATTTTGTCCTGCTTTTCTTTGGCCTCAAATTGTCTCTTTGGCCTCAAAAAAATATCATTTCAATCTAAAATGTAAGTACAGATTTTTGTCCAGAGCAGAAACTGTTCAATAAACAGAAAAGCCAATAAAATCTCAGGAAATGTTTTCTTATCTCTGCCCAAATTAGGATGGGAATGATGCACTAACTTTGGAAACAAACAAACAAACCAAACCAAGAATTAGATGCACATTTGTTTTTGATTTTAAGCTATGAATGTTAATAATTTATGGCTTCCAAGTTTCCGAGTAGCCTAAACCTGTCTTTGTACTGAAGCCATCCCTGCCTGTCTGTCTGTGTGTGTTTCAGGTTCTGTCGAGGCTGTACAGTAGAGTGTACAGAGGACAGAGCCTCTGTAGGAAACGCTTATATAGCTGTGGACTGGGACCCCACAGCCCTGCACCTCCGCTACCAGACCTCCCAAGAGAGGGTAAAACGCGCACACGCACACACACACACACACACACACACACACACACTCACACACTCCCAGACTGGGAGCACCAGATAAAGTCACCCCAGTCAAACGTCCTAACATGCAGATCTGATCTTAATCCCATCTCAGATCCTATCCTAACTATTCGTAACCATGGTAATTAGGGTTAGGACCTGATTTAGGAAAAAAGCGATGAACAGTTCTCATCCTAACTTAAGATAGGAAATGTATTACACAGGCATCTTACTTTCCCAAAATCTTCTATAAACTCTCATAACTTTAGGATACTTTAGCTTTTCCTAATCTTGACTTTTCCACCTGATAGTTTTAGCTAACTTGTTTAATCTGTGTGGCTGCTCTTTTATTGCTTTTACATCGTGGATGCTGGATAAAGTGGAGACCATGTCTGCTGTGTTAGCCCACTCTCTTTCTTTTATCCTCTGAGTTAGCATTGTAAGTTGGGATTTCTCCTGCCCAAAGTGAACATTTTTCTTTGTGCTCCATTTTCTTCTGTTTCGGTGCCTGTTTCATTATGTTTTAATGAGAAAAAAACAACTTTTATAACATAGTTTTGCTCAGCGAGATGAAAAAACTAGCATTGGTTGCTAGGTAACAGACATAAAAGTTGATAAGGGATGTGTTTAGGACTGATTTAAGATAGGAAGTTTCTGTTATACAGCACCAGGAGAGGAATTTAAAGGATAATAATGATTTCTTCCAACCCATAAACAGACACTTACAGATTCGGCAAACATTCTGCGTTAATTTGAACTCTAATTAACGTGAAACAGGCTAACAAAAACAATTATTCCAGCCTGGAATCATTTTAAAGGGGGGCACCATGCCTGCAGCCTTGTTGTCAGAGAAGTGGATATTTCAGCTTAGCATGTTTCCTTAATATCTGATGACATATCATGGTTATTTTCTGAGTAAACAGAGTAAATATATGACAGATTTCTCCTCTAATTCACATTTATTAGCCATTCATAAAGAATCATAAAGAAGTGTAATGGTTACATCTCAGGACTATGTCTTCGTGGCACAGTTTTTCTTTGTCTAACTGCCTGTGGAGGATACCTGTCACTATTTTTGAGTTTTAGGCCTCATGTACTGTAGTTGATATTTGTAGACAAACAAAACAAGCTCTTGAAAAATAATTGAGCTTAAAAATCAGATGTAAGAAGTAAGATTGACCTTCGAGTGCTGCTGTCCCACTGCACTGTGTCCCACTGACATTTAGGCTGATTTCTTTTCCAGACTTTTCCAGCACAGACCAGGTCAAAGTTATGACTTTATCGCTGTGGTTCTCTTGCTGCGTGTCTTATTGTGCAAATTTTGAGATAAGAGCTGAGAGAGAAATATAAACCTGCTGGTCAGAAACTGCTGTAGTTCAGAGTTTGACCACACAGAGCTCCCAGTGAGCTGTTTAATGCTCAGTTCAGTCGGCTGAAGAGTGAGAGCCAGTAAAGCCTCCAGGATCCAGGGACCTGCAAGCTGTCCCATTAACATTGTGTACTCAAGTAAAGCTGCTTGCTATGAGTACATGTCCATACCTGTCAGCAATGGGATTTCTCCCTTGGGCGTATCACCAGCCCTACCACTGTCCACATCGCCCTTACATTTAGACAGGGGTACACTCGGTCAGTTAAGTAAAAACAGCAATACCACACTAATAAAATACTCCATTACAAGTATAGGTACAGCACGCAAAATGTTACTCCAGAACAACACAGTGTATTTAATGTATTAAAAAAAAGTATTACACCACAGAATGGCCCTGTACTTCAATTTAGTATTTGGTGGAGGTGGAGCTCATTTTTCTACTTTGTGTACTGTTCAATAGTTTAAAGGAGAAATCTGTAATATATTAGTAATAACTCAGAAAATGACCATGATATGTCATCAGAGATCAAGGAAACATGTCAAGTTGAAATCTCCAAAATAACTGTTTTTGTTTGCTCCTTTTTCTAATCAATTAGAGTTCAAATTAAAGCCGAATGTTTGCGGAATGAGCGTGTCTGCTTGTGAGTCGTAAAAGATCATTAATAATCTTGTAGAAGGACTGCATGTAAGTAACGGTTAAATTGAGTAATATGTTAATGGAGTTTGGTAGGCAATGAACTCCAGCTCCAAGGTGTGTATTTTCACAGCAGATTTTTCCTTGTTTTCAGGATAACAGGCTTAACTTTACACTGACAGGCAACTGACAGTTATAAACAGTTGATCAACACACAGTGGAGGACACGTCCTCATTTTATTGTCTGTTTATGAAGTTGCACACGTCCTGCACTCCTCCAGAGCTCCTGCAGTCAACCCGAGCTTCCCTGAGTTTTGGGGAGGAGGGGATGGGAGGAAAATAGTTCCCTTCAACCATAGATAATATATTAAACAGGAGTTCAAATTATTTAATAACCAGTCTATGGCTCCACCTTGCTATTTGGGCACCTGGATTATGAAACTTTATCTGCTAAAAAGGCTGCGTCAACTGCAAATACTGACATTAAAACTGATGCACTGAGGCAATGAAGGCTTATTGCCTCTTTTTCATCCAAATGTGCTGCTTTACTGGGTTTGACCTGGTGCTGCAGCCCAGCACAGAGAAGTTTACACCTGCTTAAAGGTGTGTATTTATTAATGAAGTGCTCATATATAGTCGAGCAGCTGAACGATGGCTAAACATTTTACTTCCTATAAATTCTTCATAATAAGAGTCCCCTGTTATTTTGTTAACTAAAAGCATTTATTATGAAGCAGCAAAATCAGGAAATGTTGCGATTTCATCTGCAGTAATGTTGATGAAACTCCTCTGCAGCTGAAAGTGAACATGAAACACACATCTCAAAGTACAAACAGAAACACAGGAGAGAAACTAAAGGTCAAACCACAGAGATTCATTTACAATCAAAATGACTGAGAGCTGACACAGACACTTCTTTATCTCTGCTCTCCTGTACACAGCTGAGTCTCAGTGCTCATCACAAAAAAAAACCAGAATGACATGCAGGTCTGCTGGCAGTGGGAGAAGGGCCAATCATCTATTTTTAGCAGGTTTATCCATGCTTACAAATCTTGCATATCTGCACTAATTTTGATGTAAAAACTGCATCAGTAATGCCATGTAGTGTTTGAAGCACTGTTATTTTTTAAATCTTGTTGTGTAGATGTTTGAGATTACAGAGAAGAGAATCTGTGAACAAGATTTCAAAAGCTAATATAATGGGGCCAGCTTTAAAAGACTCCAGAGTGTCTGCTCTCCCTCCACTAGCAGTTGAGGGAGAGCAGACACCATCAGGTGAGTGTGATGCCTCCTCGAGTTCAGTATGTCACCATCCTGGTGTCCCTGCAGATTGTGGAGGAGCACTGCAGTGTGGAGCAGTCCCGTCGGGCCCAGGCTGAGCCCATCAGTTTGGACAGCTGCCTGAAGGCCTTCACCAGCGAAGAGGAGCTGGGTGAGGACGAGCTCTACTACTGCTCCAAGTGCAAGACGCACCGGCTGGCCACTAAGAAGCTGGACCTCTGGAGGCTGCCGCCCATTCTGGTCAGTGGATGACGTCTGATCTGTGTCAGACCTGAGCTCTGTCCTCACAGGGGACAGCTTGTTTGTGTGGTGTTTACTGTTTGCATAAAAAAAAAAAAAAGTTCAAGGACAGAGTATTTGTGACATGTGCGCTCTCCTTCAGATCGTCCACCTGAAGCGCTTCCAGTTTGTAAACGGCCGCTGGATCAAGTCTCAGAAGATTGTCAAGTTCCCACGGGAAAATTTTGACCCCAGCGCCTTCCTGGCTCCCAGAGACCTGGAGCAGCACTGCCTCCACTCCCGCAGTGAGAGCGAGGACCTGCTGAGGGTCGGAGAAGACAACTTGTCCTCTATTTCTGCCCCCGCCGGCTTCTGCAACCTCCCCAAAGGTACCACCCCCCCTCCAGCCGCTGTTAACTGATAAAACATCAGTTAGGTTCATGTTTAAGTTTGTTTAATTAATACAGACAAATAGTACACATAACACTTCCGACAATGTAAAGACATTACAATACATCTCAAAACATAAATAATAAATAAAATCAACATTGCCTGGAAATGACTCAGAAAAATATGAAATATCATAAAAATGCCAGAATACTCTGGAGTGAGGATTTAAGCTTGACATTTAGTTAGTCTAATGTGCAATTATCTTGTGCAATATACTATATCCATATTTTTCACTATTAAATCAGGCCGTGCAATTTTATTTTCATACTGTGAATTTTTGCTTCCTGTATTCTACTTGTGCAATCCAGAGCTTGTTTTTTCTCTGTGCAATTTATCCATTATTATTAATATTATTTATAGATTTTTCCTCATAGTGTATTGCTGCACATTATGTGTATATTTACAATGTGTGCAATTATCCTGCACAATTATCCATATATACTCATCCGTCTGTCCATGTATCTCCATATATCTGCTTATGTAAAAGGTGTATATAGCCTGTGTTGTGTTAATTATTATTATTATTATTATTATTATTATTATTATTATTATTATTATTTTAATATTTTTATTGTTTCCCCGGTGTGGAATCAATAGTCTGTTTTATCTTATCTTAGTTATTGCAGGCCACTCATGTACTGAGACTGTAAGCACATTTTAAAGAGATGTCTGCATTTCCGTTCGTGATGAGCGTGACCGCATGTGAAACCAAACAGACTGACGTATAATTTAGCAGAGCGGCTAATGACTGAGCTGCACAGGAAGTAACTTTAACCCTGTGGTTTCCCCACAGCCTCCCCTGCCTCCAGCAGGAAGTCAGCGCCCTCTCTCAGCCGGACCAGCAGCCCCTCCGGCAGCCCAAAGACTGGCAGCGGAGGCCGCAGGCCGGGCCGTCTACGCCTGCCCCAGCTGGGCAGCAGGCACCGCCTCTCCAACAGCAAGGAGAACCTGGACGGAGCTGCTAACCCTGAGGCCGAGCCACGGGATGGAGCGACGCAGGCGGATGCAGACGGGAACGCGGCGTCGGG
The DNA here is from genome assembly GCF_056507025.1 of Lutjanus erythropterus. Taxonomy (NCBI): domain Eukaryota; kingdom Metazoa; phylum Chordata; class Actinopteri; order Lutjaniformes; family Lutjanidae; genus Lutjanus; species Lutjanus erythropterus. Next base: position 5,562,664 of record NC_139320.1, read on the forward strand.
AGAGGCGATGGTGTCAGAATCGTCGTGCAGCACCGAGGCGTCCAGCAGCCACTGCGACGTGGTGCTGGTGAACGGGGACAGCAACGGGCTGAGCTCAGACTGCAGCACAGAGAGCAGCATGGACCCCGACAACTCACTGCTGCAGCACAGAGACAACATGTGTCTGGACGCCATCTACAACCTCTATGCAATATCAGTAAGAAGTCACAGATAACAGGTAGCTCTGATTGGCTGTTTCTGCTTTGATACCAGGCTAAAATATTCTCTGCTTTATCTCCTCAGTGCCATTCAGGAATCCTGGGAGGAGGCCACTATGTGACATATGCCAAAAACCCCAATGAGAAGTGGTACTGTTACAATGACAGCAGCTGTAAGGTAAAACTCCTCATGTTCTGTCTCCACATTAACAGCACATTTTGCCATTGATGACCAGTGTTGGGCACGTTACTTTAAAAAAGTAATTAGTTATAGTTACTCACTACTTCTTCCAAAAAGTAACTGAGTTAGTAACTGAATTACTCTATAGTAAAAGTAACTAGTTACCAGGGAAAGTAACTATTTCCGTTACTTTAAAAAGAAGTTGTTGTATGTCAAAGAATTTGAAAAATGCTCTGCCATCATATCCCTCTGCATCTGTTTTGCGTGTGTGTGTGTTTGCCGCACGTGCTGTTCCGGTTTGTGTGTGAAAACACCGGCTCTGATTGGCTTACCATGACACATGACTCTAAACCTCAGCCAATCACAATCACTTCTATCGCATCTATCCAGGGGGTGCATTCAGGTAGCCTCGTCCCCCTCCTCCTCCTGTCAGCCTCAAAGCGTCTGCCGTCCTCAAGATGGAAGCAGCATTCTTGCTGGCTGACAGTGGGGGATGGGAACGAGGCTAGCATTCAGGTGTAGCAAACACAGAAACGTTAGCAAGCTTTGGAAAGCATTGTCTAATTGAATGAGCAGGGACAAACAGCCTGGAGTCATAAGAAGTACGTGCGCTATTCTCGAACCTGAACGCACCCCAAGTCTTGGATGACAAATAAACAGAGCAGAGTAGACTCGCTACGGCTGGTAGTTTCTTCAATTTATTCAGAGTAAGTAACGCACCGCTTTTGACCGTCAGTAACGGTAACGGCGTTGTAACGGCGGAAAAAATAATTAGTTAGATTACCCCGTTAGTGAAAAAATAACGCCATTACGTAACGGCGTTATTTATAACGGCGTTATTCCCAACACTGTTGATGACTGGCCTGATGTATAGTAGAGAGATTATTTGAAGTGGTAACTTCACTTCAAAACATCTGAACTATCCATTTAAATGTGCTTGTGATGTTTTGCAGATTTGTCTCAGGTATTGTAACAACACTCAGCAGGTTCATCAGCATGTTTCTTCACCTCACCCCCTGTGGTGTGTTACTTTTTAATGTTCTCCAGGAGGTGCATTCTGAGGAGATCGACACCGACTCAGCCTACATCCTCTTCTACGAGCAGCAGGGCGTCGAGTATTCCCAGTTCCTGCCAAAGATCGATGGCAAGAAGATGGCCGACACCAGTAGCATGGACGAAGACTTTGAGTCCGACTACAAGAAATACTGTGTCCTCCAGTGATGGCACGTCGTCTTCCATCAGCCAGCACTACACCTGCTCTCTGCTCCCCACCTTCCTCCCCCTTGCTGCTCTGAGCGGGAAGCCCCAGACGTTCAGATGGTTCTGAAGAATTCTCACAAACTGCTAATGACCAGAGTCCCACTGTGGTCTCTGTCTCGCGTCGCAGCACTTTCTACACTTGATCGCAAACATGGATTTAGTGCAAAGGTTTGCCAAGACAACAATGAAGCCGTGGTGAAAGCACTAAACTGGTGCACTTTGCTGAGCCCGACAAAACAACCCCCCCTCCCTCATCTTCTTCCCTTCCCCTCATGTGGACAACCCTCGCCATATCATACGTCAACATATACTTGCATACTTACGCATCTCTGAATGTATGCCAGTATGGCCAAGTTATGAAGTGATGTTGCTTTGTTACTGTGCATTTATCACTTGTGATGCCACAATGAAAAAAATGGTTATCATGTGATCTGTATGGCCTATTTCTACCAGTAAAGGAAAAATGTCCCCATGGTAAGTCATAAATATGAGATTAAAAACTTAAAATGAAAAATTGTGAGATGAAAACTCATACTTTGAGTTAAGAGTCATTATTTTTGATATTAAAAAAGTCAATTATAAGATTAAAAAGCTGATTATGAGATTAAAAGTCAAAAGTAGGAGGTGAAAGTCAAAATTAGAAGATAAAGGTGTCAAAACTGAGTAATTTTGAGATGAAAAAAGTTGGAATTATGAGACAAAAAGTCAAAACTAGGAGGTACATGTGATTAAAGTGAGTTGGTCATAATTTTGAGACAAAAATGCTAAACATCTCATAATTGTGACCTTTTTTAATCTCACAATTATAATAATTAGGACTTTTTTTCACATAATCATGACTTTTTGTCTCATAGTTAAGCTTTACCATGGGGATATTGTTTTTCTGTTGTTGGTGGAAATGTGCTTGCATAGATCTGAGCCTGTATATCACTGAATGAATTCCAGGTGTAAACGCACGGCCAATGATTGGATACAGTTTTAAATGCCAAGTGTTAACGGAGCCCAAGAGTTAAAGAACCTGTGTTTGTGTCATATTTGACACCACAGGCCAACAACCTGTTGAAATTTGGTATCTAGTGGATTGGATATTTTGACAAGCTTTTTAAAGAAAAATGGTTGTCTAAAGATTTTAGTGATAGTGTCACTAGGGAAAAACATAAGTCATATGCTACCTCATCGCTTCACGCAGTCTGTCAGCCAACTGTACCCTAAAAGTCTGTGACAGTATTAATAATAATAATTAAGATGCTTCCTTCCAGTGTAGGAGTCATGGTACACGCATTTCAGGAAAAAAAAAAAAAAACTCCCCCCTCCTTTAGAGGACACTCACACAGGTCCTGATGTGGACATGAAAACTGTGCTTCATCCCACAGCTGCCAAATGTCAGTGGTGATTTGTGCAATGTTGACCTGTGTGTTCCCACAACTTCTCCCAAACTCTAAAAGCTTCAGTGGTTTGTTTAGGACAGGTGCCATGATTTCAAAAGAGAGACGCTTAAAGAATAATATACAGTATATGTTTAATACTTTTTTCTTTTTCTTTTTTTGCGTTGTTTTATAAAAGATTTATTTTATTGTTGTGATGTTTCTTTTCTTAAGGCAGGCTTCAGGAGCCACTTCAGGTCAGGAATGGATATTTATCTCAAAGTGACGCCTAGAGGGGGTCAAGCTTTTCTCCACAGCACTGTCGCACCTTTCACCTGCTGCAGGTCTCAGTCGTCGGCATTCAGACTCATCTGTGATCTCATGTTCATGCTAAAACGCCCCAGTCAGAAGCCAGAAAACGTTGGGACGTTGGGGATATCACTGTGCTGTAGTTCCAAAATGATTTTACCTTTTTAACATAAAGAGCGACTTTAAAAAGTGCTCCACGGATTTAGCGTTGTACTTTTATAAGACTGTCAGACACATGATGGACGGTTGAAAAAAGCATCAAAATCAATGCAGCAGAACCAGAAATATCGTCTATTTTTTTTTTTCTTTTTTTTTTTTATTCCACGTGTACGTCTTTGTCAAAACCTGGTCACTTACATTACCCACAGTGCAACTCTGCAGCCATGGAATCACTGAAGGCAACTTATCAGACCTCGCACAGCTCCCTCTGCAGCGTCAGAAGGCTTTATACAGCTGGTTTCACGCCTGTCTCATGTGCTTTATTACACCTCAGACCACATCCGGCAGTGATGTCACAGTGTCCTGGAGTACACCTGTACATCATCACTGCAGCAAGGTGACAAGTGAAACCATTCAAAGTCAGTAAAGTGAGTGTTAAGTTGCTCTTTAAAGGCCACTTGTGACGCATGTCATGAGCGCTCACGTGCGCCGTGAGCTTGATTTTTCAAGATGGCCCCCTGCGAAATATCTGTGGAAGCTTCAGTAACACTTGATTTTACGGGTCTTAAACCAGCCAACGTGGGCAGACCCCTCAGGGTCCCAGACTCTTGTGGGCACCACAGCAAATTTGTTTGATATTATGGACCAGTACACTGTCAAACAAGACAACTGCATCAAAACCTAGTTTTAATGCTTTTATTATATCACTTGATGTTGTACTTTAATAGTGCATTTTCCTAAATAAATGTTTAATTCGTATACTAAAAACTATCTTGCGAAGCACTGCACCCAGTGGGTGGGGGCCCATTTTTGCCCTGGGGCCCTCAGATGAGTTCATCTGTTGCCTCCCATAGACCAAGTCGTTTCCTAAATGGAAGTTAGATGCTATAGAAGACCTTTTCCACCAATGTGGTGACAGAAGAAAAGTTCCTGTGAGTCTTTATAATGAGAAATGTTTTCCAAATAACAAGTTAGTGCCTGAAAATAGGGACTAAATCATTATTTTGAGAAAGATTCTCATGATAATGACATTCATCACATTAGTAGAAAAGGTCCATAAAGTCATTCTAAGAATTCTGCAATTCGTTGCCAGTTACAGGACAAATGGAGGCAGTGTTCAACTGGAACAGCTCCAGTTTATTGTTATTTAAGATGTATAGAGAATAAAGTTTCCAATATTGAACTGATAATTAATATGTAATTTAAATTTGGGTTGTTTTAAGGAAATTCCTCGGAATCAACAAATTTCCAACCTGTGGAATACAGTGTTACCAAAACTTCCCACGACTGGACCCTCTGATACCAGCCGGTTTACTGTTGTGTTGAGTGCTGCAGTGTCTGAACTGTAAAAATCTGGACCCACCACTCAGATGATCGATTGTTTTCTGTGTGTGGACTCTACGTATTGATCTGATGTAAATCTAAATTCTGTTCTTCATTTGATCTGAAGGGTTTGGCTACTTGATGTGACTGTTGAGGTTCGTTTGAAAATCGACAAACTGCTGCGGCGGAGCTTAAGCGTCTGGCGTGTAGCAGCGTGTGTGGAGCTCCCCCTCACCCCCCCCACCTCCCCTGCGCAGGGCTCGGTCTAATCACTGTGAACAGACAGCCGACGGTTCCCCTACTCTTGTCTCCTCGATCGCGGGACATGAATCTGTGCTCGCCCCGTTTTAGCTGCTGTATTTTTGAGGAGTCGTCGTGGATGTATCGAGAGATATCTGACGCTGAATGAGAGTTTATTTTCCTTTGCAGAGTACGTTTGTTGAACAAATGGAAATGCACAGATGAGTGATATTTATGTTTGCTTGCTCAGCTCTGTTTTTCCTCCACCCTCCTGCCTTTTGCACCGAGCTGTCCGTTTTGTGTCCGTGTTCCAAACGTCATCACGTGGCTCAAAGGGAAAAAAATTTCCAAAGGCTTTGTCCCGAGAACGCAGTTTGTAATATTCGCTTCATTTAACGGTGCAATAGCTGTCAACTTTTTTTGATTTTTTTTGGCTGTGAATGTTCCCTCAAATGACTACATGTGTGATGCTAAGCTAACCACACCTGTAGCTTTAACTGTATTAGCAAAACTACAATTTAAAGTCTGGGTTAATTTCAGCACAATTTTCAAGATTTTGTGCCCAAAAAGAACTGAGCTTTGATGCTGAAATTGGGCAAACACCGATCCTGTGAACCACATGGACGATATCTTAAGCCCCTCCCCCTCACCGGAAGCCCCACCCACTTGACCCCATACCTTTCCCCAGAAGAATAGTTCGGAGTGTCGGCAGGCAGTGCAATCTACTACTGAGCTGTCTGTCAGTGTCTGTAGCCTCTTTTTATTTAAGTTTGGATCTGAACCAGAGTTGTTAATTTAAAGAACTTTTTTTGTAACGTGTTTGTTGAAAGAAAGTGACATTGCACTGACATGAAAACATGTACATAAAAAATGTGTTTTGTAAATAAGCCAATGAAAACTATGTATTTGAATATGAACTGTACAAAATACTGTACTTGTAGTTGTATATGGAGTGATACCGTTGATCTGTAACAAAATACCCAAGCAACAAATTAAATTCTGCAGAGGAAATGACAACACCAGGCTGACACGTGTTTTTATTTGTACTCCGAGGAACGCAGAGCCTTTTAAAGGTCGGTCGGTGTCGATGCTGTCGGTGTGGCTCTAATGAAGGTCAGTCCACATAAAATATTTTAACTTTGGTGCAAAAGTTCATTTCATCAGTTGCTTGACTATAAACTGCAACAATTATGAATCAATTCGTAAATTAATCGCCAGCTGTTTTCATAATCAGTTAACATGAAGTAATTTCTTTAAATTCAGAATATTTCTTAAATGTGAAAGTTTTCTGGTTTCATTGCTCCTCTGACAGTAAACCAAATATCTTTGGGCTATGGACAAAAGAAGACAGAGAATTTCAACTTTTTATTATAAAAAATAACTCAAAATAATTAATCAATTGATTAATCTGTAGTGGTATATTTTTGTCATGACATCCATCCAGCATATGTCATTCAATACTGCTGCAGTGTTTTGTTTGGTGTTTTCCAGAGTGGTTGTAATGAAGGGTTTGACAGCAGTATTTATCACCTAGGTCACCTATGTGCTTTCCCAGCATCCAGGCTCACGTTCAGGCCAGTTCTCTTATCTGTTGAAATAATAAATCTTTTTGTCTTTTAATTATTTTTTTTTTTTAAAACACAAGAATAAATCATGCGAATCTAAGGGAAGCAGCAATTTGGTAGAATATGAATGACATTAAGGACTAATAAGACAATATTTGATATATAAATATGTTTGAATGTAAGCCAAAATGTTAAAAATGGGAGGAGCCTCCAAACTGGTATATAATAGGGCACAGTGTTTCCCAACCCTGGTCCTCAGGGCCCGCTGTCCTGCATGTTTTAGATGTTTCTCTGCTCCAACACACCTGATTCGCATGATCAGCTCATCATCAAGCCTCTGTAGAAGCCTGACGACAACCTGATCATGTGATTCCCAGGATTGGGAAACAATAGGGTGTTTTGAACCTCTTTCTTCAGTCTAACCCGGGTTTGACTCATGTTTGTTGATTTTTCTAGATAGAGAGATCAATAAACTTTGTATGGCAGAACTTGTTGCTCCTCCAGTGATTCTTCCAGACTCTTCCTGATTTTTCCTGATGCTTCTAATGATCGTTTGAACTTTGACAGAAGAGTAATAATAGTGTTTTTTTATTAAGGAAGTTCAGGTGTTGTGGCTTTAAGCCCAGACTTCACTGGCCTATTTTTCTGAGACTTTTTGTCACAACAAATCCTGTCATGATCTTGTCACGTTTGGTTCTATTTTTCAGATCCGCGGTGTAGTGATTATTTTCTCCCATTTTCTCCATTCCAGTCCAGTCCAACATGATGTCTTTGAATGTCTTCTTTTGTCCACAACTCAAAGATATTCAGTAAAGAAACCAGAAAATATTCACACTTAAGAAGCTGAAATCTGAGAAATTTGATTTTATTAAAAAACCTACTCAAAACCTTTGATTATCAAAGTAGATGCAGATTAATTTAATAGTGGATTAATAATAGATTAATTATTTCAGCTCCAGCTGTTTTATGTTTGTTGTTTGGTTTATTAGTTTGTCCAGCTGTTCCTTCCTTTGTTATGCGCAATTGCTGTGTTTGGAGCTATTTTTCAACTGCCAAGACTGTGACAGAATTAATGAATCGATTAATTGAGAAAAATTATCGTTGCAGCTCCACTACCAGCTGACCAGTAACATCCAATCACATTTAAGCAGGTGTACAGCAAAGTTATCAAAGTTAGCACGATGTTGGAGCAGGTAGCTCTGTGAAACATCATTAAACTCGTGCATTTCTATGATTGTCATTTTTACTACATTTGTCTGATATTTTTAAAAAGCTGTGGTCATTTTCACTATTTTACCACTGCTGAGCATCAACTTCAACTTTATCATGATCTCAGAGGGCAGTTGTTTGCTGGCCAAGAGCAACACAGCAAGAGACAGCACAAAAGATAAAAGGTATAATCTGCAACATTTTCCTAAAAAAAAAAAGCAAAAAAAAAGAACAATGTAAAGATGCATATAAAAATAGCACCACAGTTTGGAGGGTTATTTTAAAGATGTATTCCGATATCCACTGATCAGGCATAACATTATGAGCACTGACAGGTGAAGTGAATAACACTGATTATCTCTTCATCATGGCACCTGTTAGTGGGTGAGATATATAAGGCAGCAAGTGAACATTTTGTCCTCAAAGTTGATGAGTTAGAAGCAGGAAAACTGGACAAGCGTAAGGATTTGACTGAGTTTGTGAAGGCTAGACGACTGGGTCAGAGCATCTCCAAAACTGCAGCTGTTGTGGGGTGTTCCTGGTCTGCAGTGGTCAGTGTCTATCAAAAGTGGTCCAAGGAAGGAACAGTGGTGAACCAGCGACAGGGTTGTGGACAGCCAAGGCTCATTGATACATGTGGGGAGTGAAGGCTGGTCCGTGTTGTCTGATCCAACAGACAAGCTGCTGTTGCTCAAATTGCTGAAGAAGTTAATGCTGGTTCTGACAGAAAGGTGTCAGAATACACAGTGCATCTCAGTTTGTTGTGTATGGAGCTGCATAGCTGCAGACCAGTCAGGGTGTCCATGCTGACTCCTGTGCACCACTGAAAGCACCAACAATGGACATGTGAGCATCAGAACTGGACCACAGAGCAATGGAAGAAGGTGGTCTGGTCTGATGAATCATTTCTTTTACATCATGTGGATGGCTGGGTGTGTGTGTGTCGCTTACCTGGGGAACACATGGCACCAGGATGCACTATGGGAAGAAGGCAAGCCGGCGGAGGCAGTGTGATGCTTTGGACAGTGTTCTGCTGGGAAACCTTGGGTCCTGCCATCCATGTGGATGTTACTTTGACACGTACCACCTAACTAAGCATTGTTGCAGACCATGTACACCCTTTCATGGAAACAGTATTCCCTGAAGGCTGTGGCCTCTTTCAGCACCGTGCCACAAAACAAAAATGGTTCAGGAATGGTTTGAGGAGCACAACAACGAGTTTGATGTGTTGACTTGGCCTCCAAATTCCCCAGATTTCAATCCAATCGATCATCTGTGGGATGTGCTGGACAAACAAGTCTGATCCATGGAGGCTCCACCTCACAACTTACAGAACTTAAAGGATCTGCTGCTAACATCTTGTTGCCAGATACCACAGCACACCTTCAAGGGTCTAGTGGAGTCCATGCCTCGACGGGTCAGGACTGTTTTGGCAGCAAAAGGGGGATCAATGTCATAATGTTATGTCTGATCGGTGTGAGTACCAATTAAAGTACCAAGTAAAGTACTCCATGTCTCACAATATTAAAGTAATGTAACTTGATTACTTTCCACTACTTTTGGATTACCTCTGCATAAAATATAGTGAAATTGTTTAGCCTAATATAGAGTTTTTAGTTTTATAGTTTTTGGTTTTAATTAATCGATTAGTTGTTTGATCAACATTTTTCACCATTTTCTAAACCAATGTCCAAGATGACGTCCTAAAATGTCTCGTTTTGTCCACAACTCAGAAATATTCATTTACTGTCAGACAGAAGTAAAGAAACCAGAAAATATTCACATAAATGATGCTAAAATCATAACATTTTGACTTTTTTCATTTAAAAAATGAATAATCAATGAATAAATCTGGAAAAATAGCTCAAAACATGTGGTCCGTGTGCTCCACGTCTGCTTTTCAAGTGACAAGATTGTGACAGGATTCATTAATTTATGAATTGAGAAAAGGCTTGACAGATTAATCAATCAATGAAAATAAATGTAAATTGCAGCCCTGCTGTAGAGAGGGGTGTATTTCTTTGGTGGTTTAAATATCAACAATCTTTAGCCAGAATCATTCATCCCACCTTTAACACGCCTCTGATTGACAGGCTAAACTCAGATAGTGAACATGTCAAACATTGTTACTGCTGAACACCAACATGTTAATATTATAATCACGAGCATGTTTCCACATTAAGAGCATTTAACTCAAAGCTCTGTTGTGGCTTTACAGAGCTGTAAGCACAGCAGCAGACTTTAAAATAACTTGACCCGTCATCCTCCTTCCTTTGTTGTGAAGCATCGTGTACTGTGGCTGCAGTGAGCCTGCAGATGAAGGAGTTAACCACATGCAGGGTCTCTGCACAAACTTCCCCCAAGTAAAGTCTGCAGCAGATATTTCTATCCCACGCACCATGAGACGGGGCTTTTCTTCTTCTGCTCTTATCTAATCCTGACTGACATGTTCACACGTTTTAGGCCTCCAAGCGACTTACAAGAATTCGTCCCCAGAGGCTGATGATGGCTCTTATAACCAGTACAAGAATATCTGTTGGCGGATGGTCCGGATGCTGCAGGCACCTCTGATTTCAACTCACCAATCAGCTGTCGCGCTCAACTTTACATCACCAACTGTAGTCAGTTCTTTTACTCAACTACTGGACTCTGAACAGAAACTGTGAACCAGAGGCAAATATTGTGTTTTATTTCATCAGCCTATATTTATGTGACATCTTAGGCTACAGATCAACATTTTACAATTCTATGAATATGTAAATCATAAATGTAATGCATTGTTACACAGTTAATTAAACTATAGAAGCCTAATCCTGCCAGTGATGAAACAAAAAGAGTCTGTATTTCATTGTAATGAGAAACTTTCTTGAAATAATCATTTTATATCTCAGAATAGTGACTTCACTGTTTTTAAATACCAAGCCATTATTTTGATATTTTAAAATAGTGACTTAGTATTTTTCTAATAATAACTTGGTGTTTCAAGATGATGAGTATTTTAACATAAGTTTATATCTCAAAATAGTGACACCGTATTTCAAAATAATGGCTTAATATTTCAAAATTATGGTTTAGTGTTTCAAAATAGATAGTGACTTAGTATTTCAAAATAATGTCTTGGTATTTCAAAATAGTGACTTAGTATCTCAAGATAATGACTTAGTATTTTTATAATAATGACTTTGAGTAACTGTGTCACTGTGAGGATTTTAAAATAATCACTTTTTTCCCTAAAATAATGACGTAGAATTTCAAAATAGTGGCTTAGTTTTGGTGAATTTTTGTCTCAAAATAATGAGAAACTTTCTCATTAAAACAACTTACAGGATCTTCTTTTTCCTCACACTGGATAATGGGCTTCCATGTTAAAACCACCCAATAGTTCACAAAGCAGGTAAAATTAGCTCCACCTCACCCACCTACAGCCCTGATAATGCATCAGTAATAATCAGTCATAAAATATCTAAATTTACACTGGCATGCAAGCTTCTCCAAAAAGTTTTAGCCTCCACTAACAGATTGCTGAAGTTAGGTTTAGATGTTAATATGACCGTAGTTTAGTGTTCAGTCTGCAGACACTCGAGCAGAACATTAGGTAGGTTGTGAAGCAGAGTGTCGTGCAGCTCAAACCACCTGCTGCTCCTGTTCATTTCCTCTGCTTATGTTGTGGTCGACACACAATGAAGAGCTCCTGCTGGTGACAACAGACAGACCCGAGGTTTCCACCACACATGCTTCAAGTCTTGACAGTGTTTCAGCGCGGCTCCAAACAGAACGGAGCCGCACAGACAGCCTGAAACTCTGCCCCGGCTGCTTTCTGATCAGCATCAGTCAGCGCAGGATGGACTTTATCAACCTGCTGTTCATCAGAAAACACAGGTGAGGCTGTTCTCTGTTGTAACACAGCATTTCATGTGAATGTATGAGCGCAATGTGTCTCTTCCTGTGCGTTCTTACTATTTTGGGCTTCAGGTTTGACAGGATGAGACCGGCGTAGCTCTTCTTACAACTACACATTATTTTTTTCCTCCTTGTGTAACCGTCTCGTTTGTTTGATTTGTGATGAAACATCATTACCTGCTCTGCCTTTCTTTGTACCACTTGTGTCATTTTGAATGCTGCTCTGTCCCCCTCCAGACAGAGGTGATGTTCTTTGACCAGCCTCGCCCTTTTTGAGCAGATGACACAATGGCTGATAATACCACCAATTCATGTTCAGGTGAGATTTGCGTCCAGTTGTTTTCACTGACAGGTTGTGGGGGCGTGTCGTTTTTAACTGTTCTGGTCTCGGTGGCTCTTTCAGATCAGCCCCTGAACTGGCTCACCTACGTCCTCATCGGGGTCCTCTCCTTCACCGTCTTGGTGTTTATCCTGCTGGGGGTCATGTGTCTCAGAAAGTAAGAGAGGCTCAGATGTCCTCTGTGTCATTTGAATTGTTCAAGATTTGTATATAAAATGTAGAGTTGGCAAAAGTACACACATTCTGTACTCCAAGTAGAAGTTTTTGACTTGTTTTGTCTTTTTTTACACTGTTTTCATCTTGTTACGTCTTTTATGTTATTTTCATCTTATGTAGTGTTACGTCATTTCCATCTTGTCACACTATTTTCATCTTGTTCTTGATCTTTGTGCATCATTTTAGTTTTGTTACATCTTGTTACACCTTTCACGTTGTTTTTGACTCGTGTCTTTACATAGTTTTCATCTCACGTCATTTTAGTCTCGTCAGGCCTTTTTAAGTTGTTTTCGTTTGTACAACTAAAGTGACAAGCCTGTCTTGAAAATGTGCGGAGTAAAAGGCAAAAAGTTGTCAGAAAAAGAAATGCTCTACTTAAAATCTACTGTACTTAGTTACTTATTATCTCTAATAAAATGCAAGGTTTATCATCATGAATTAGCACTTGTAGATATCTTATCATGTATTCCAGGTAACAATAGGAGAACTGATGGCTTTAGCTTTCACAATAATAGAACTGACCCACAGCATCATAGCACATCACAGGCAGGCTAACAGCTTTAATAATATCTGTTTTCATTTATTTATTATTCATGTATTTAGTTACACTTGTGGTTTTTCCTGCCAAATCCAAATGCTGACTGTGAAAATGCTGTGTACCATGTACTTTAGCAGAAATTCAATAATAATAATAATAACAATAATAATTATTATTATAACAACCCTTTCTCCTCAGATTTTTTTTTATGTCTGGGAGCAATAATGAAAGTTCTACTAATAGTACTACTCATTTTAACTCAAAGAACCACAAAAACAAGTACAGAGATATTCAAAAACGACTACAGGTCCGTGCCCAGGTGACAGTTCCCTCATAATCGTCCATGTTACCAGCAGGTTGGAAGTTTTAGTTTTGAGATGAGTGTCTTGAAAATTACTGGATGGACTGCAGTGAAATTTAGAACAGACATCTCAGGATGAATTCTCATCTTTCACCATGATCAGGTCAAAATTTAACTGCCATAAGACTCCCACCTGCCTCAGCTGTATTTTGAGTGAAAGTTAGCATTAGTTAGCATGCTAATGCACAAAACTCAGATGGGCCCCAAATCACCAGGGGCCCCATAAAACGCCTCATAAACTTCTGTTTTTGTCTTTTTTAAACTTTTGTCTTTCTCAGAATCTATAGACTAAAATGACATCTGAATGTGTTAATTCGTGAGTATCTCAGGGTCTCCCCACTAACTTGGACTATTCCATAATCTTCCATATTCACCGTGACCACAGCCTCATCTCCCTGCTGCCTTCTGGAAAGAGATACACAAGTGTCTGCGCCAGACTTAAGAACCTGACACTATGCGACACCTCAATTCATCCTCCACATCCCTACATAAAGAGAACTTCATTTTCTATCAGTTATTTTTCATTATTTATTCAAAGATTGAAAAGGGAGAAGAACAAAGGATGTGAAGGGCCCCATGCCTGTGTTTGTCTCAGCCCCAAAATGACTAAATCTGCCCCTGCTCACAGTACAGTGTGCTGAGCTGCTAGGATGGCTGTATAGTCTATTTTCACTCAGAAATATATTTATTGTATTCCTGTTTATTGTATTGTGAAATAGCCTATATCAGGGTTCTGCAACCTTTATGATCAAAAGACCTTTTTTGGGCAATTTGATATATAGGTTACATATTTTTACATATTTTGGCAAATGTAAAAGATCATGTTACACTGTAAAAAAAAAAATAGCTGAGACAGTTCAAAATTTCAGGGCAACATATTGCAATTGATTTTTGAGTTTTGAGCCCAACTCAAACTCTTACGTTTTGAAATAAACAGTAAAAAGTTTTGTCAACCTATAATCTTTAGTTGGGATAATTTAGATAAACTTAAATCTTTCAGTTTTAGTTAGTCAAAAAAATTATTTCAAAAACTGGTCATAGCTGTGAGCTGTGAACCTGATTTGTCAGCACTTTGGTGTCTGAAAATGAAATGGTTATATCTGAAAATCTTAAAATTTTAACCATCATTCACTTTCACTTGGTTGAATTTATTATGTAATTTTTTTAAATACATTTTTTGGGCTTTCAAAAAACAGATTTAAGTTTATCCAAAGTAGAGCAGTAAACTATCTTAGTAAAATAGTAGTTGTTAGGGCTCAAAACTCAAAAATCTATTTCTGTGTGTTTCTTTGAAATTAGAGTTGTCTCAACCTTTTCATAGACCTACAACACACAACAAAAAATAACCTTTATTCTTTTCCACGTTTTTTTTTTTTTTTGCCAAAGTCACTGGAACCACTGTTTTTTCTATTTTATATTTTGCTCTGCGTCTTACAGCTGCTTTGAGCTTTTGCTGGAATCTTTCTCCTTGCAGTCATGTGCTGTGTCATGCGTTTTACAATTTAACTTTTTCTTGCAGGTATCGTTTTGTGGTCCGGACCATTCAGGAGCTGCGGGGGAGCAACTTTCTGCTGGATGGTGTTTCTCGGCCCGGAGCTCCCACCATACCTGTGAGGCCGCTCCCAGCAGTGGTGGAGGAGGAGGAGGAGGCGCCTCCTTCCCAACCTCCCCTTCAGCCGAGCTGCACGGTCAGGTCCTCCTCCAGGAGGCTGTGGAAGGGCCTGCAGCAGGTACCATCGACAGAAATGTGTCACGCTGTCTGATATTTGACCTGTTTTACGGGTGCTCGATTTCCGTCAGCAGTCAGCTGAACACACGGCGGAGGAAATCTCACATGCAAGATAGAATATGAACCATTCACGTGACTTGTCTTCTATCTGTGTCATCTCACCAGTGTGGTTTGTCAGTGATGGTCACGTCTCTGTTGTGCCAAATCATTATCACTGCGTCCCAAGATAGAACAAAAAATCAGACAGTTTGGTAAACAAAAAAGAGTCTGTGACTTTAATGTAGACAGTGTTGGTTTGAACTCACTGCTGTTCTGCTCTACTTTGATGCTGCTAAGTCTCCTCTTATGGCATTATTTTGTTTAAGGGTCCTCGTTTTACCAAGTCAGACCTGAACCTGCTGCAGCTGATCAAAGCCGGGAAGGAGGGCGTCTTCTACCAGGCCAGAATGACCAGGGGGACGTGTAAAGGCCACAACATGTTCACCTGCAAGATCAGCAAGGAAGGTATGGACATACTGTATGTCTCTGGAGGTTTAGACCTGAAGGCATTTCAGCCCAGGAGGCAGAATTAACTGATCAGTTATTGAGGTAAAAGACAAAGTGCATGATTTATGTGGCTATCAGTGAACTTTTCATAAAGGTTCCACATTGAATCCTTTCAGAGGGTACTACCCAAAACGCAGCATAAATTGTTATACCTAGAACTATTTGTTCTCTGTAGGTCTCATAGGAGATTTTCCCAGTGTAATGGCTCTACCCAGAACCCTCTCTGGAGGTTTTATCCAGAATCTTTCCACCCTCTAGGGGCTCCAACAAGAACCCACCCACCCAGAAAAAAAACTATTCCTGCCTGCGGCACATTTGCTGCGTGTCACCCCCCCCCTCCTCCTTTCGAAAAAGTTTGAGCGGTTCACCGGACTGTGGCCTTTATTCACAGTAAACAGCGTTTTCATAACTACAAACAGCTTTAACGAAATCACAGTCTGTTTCAGACTTTATAATGGGTGTGTATTGCGTGCAGTAAAGTGGGTGATGTCATCACTAAAATGTAGAGGAGCTGTAAGATCATCTAGAAACTTTCTTTTTTTTAATTTAATGTGCAAAGACAATTACTGAACAAGTGAAGACTACTTTTGTGTTGGTCTTTTGTCTAATCCTATTTGAGTTGTTTACACACTTAAGGACAAATAAGTAGAATAAAACAAATAACATAGAAACAAAGCAACAAATAACATGAGCCTAGTGGTTATATAGCAAACATACATATGTGGCACCTAGAAAATTTTCTCTTAAATTCGCAGCCACGGCCACAGTGTTCACTCTACATACACAAATTGTACATCAGATTGTAGGAAAAGTCATGCCAGTTGTAAAGGTGTGACCACTGAAGCAAACGGACACATGGTTTTGGCTGGCCGTGGTCTAAAAGGACAACAAGTCCAACCAACTGCCCCATTCACTCCCATGTTAAGCAACAGCCAACATTTCTGGAAGAAAGCAGATGATCCCAGTTTTTTCCATCGCGGACGTGGCCACATTTTTCACACCACAGAAATAAAATTTGCACCATCACATTCAGCAACCCGTCCTCTCTCTCACCATATGTGGTTTTTAGCTGTAGCAATTACGGTGTTTCATTAAACAGCTGTAATTTGAGAAGTACATTGTTTCAACTTTTGCCTCTTTTTGGAGTATTTAAAATTGAATGTGCCGTTGCTCACAGGTGATTGGCCAATTTCACCAACCTGAATTCTTAGCAGTTAAAACCTCATACAGAGACAATTACACCTGAAGCAGCTCAAGGTTTGAAATTATTAACAGTCTGTCTGTCTGTCTCTCTCTGTCACTCTGCCAATCTGTCTGTTTCTGTCCGTCTTTGTCTTTCTTTGTCCAGTTTTGACATTTTAGACTGTGGTCTATTTCAACTGTTCATAAATTCAAACCTTGCTCTGCTTCAGGTTAAATTCTTCTTTCTTTCGGTCCTTTCAGTATTCAAATGTCTCTGTGCTGTAACATACAGGCGATTGGCCAATTTCACCAACCTGAGGCCAGTCCTGTCTTCTGATTGGTGGATTGTTCTAAAGCTGTTTTTTGACAGTTAAAACCTCATACAGAGAGAATTACACCTGAAGCAGCTCAAAGTGTGGCATTATTAACAGTTTAAAAACACTGCCTGTCTGTCTGTCTGTCTCTGTCTGTGTCTGTCTGTGTCTTTCTGTGTCTGTGTCCAATTTGCACATTTTAGACTACAGTCTTTTTTTTAACTATTAATATATATATATTTGAGCTGGTTAATGTTAAATTCATTCATTCATTCATGAAATGTCCATCTTGCCTACACAGTGGATACATGTCCACTCACAGTTGCTGGGCAGAAATTGACAAGGCTGATTGTGATTGGCTTAATTACCTACCTCTAAGTCTAATATTCATGGCTGCCTACTAACATTTTTAATGTCAGCCATATTGTTTTTCTGTCCTGCTTACTCACACAACTTCTCATATACACACACACAAAACCTGCTCTTTGTATCTGTAAGGAGACTTTTACTGACATACACTCTCACCCATATACATACAAACACACATGATAGCACATGCACATACACAGAGACACACACACACACACACACACACAATTATAGAGCTATTGCTATTTGTGTTTACTTATTAGTGGCATTATGGTGGGGATACTAGTCGGCAGCAAGCATCAGGTGCACTCAAAATTTTCTAGTTTTTAGGATAACATGCTGTGGGACAAATGGACTTTTGGTCCAATGGGACAATTTTGAGACTATTGAGGTTTCAGACTAATGGGCCGTCATAATGCTGGCATGGCGCCTGCAAATGAATGGAAACACTACACTGGATTGATCCATGGCACATACTTTGTATCCTTCCACATCCTTTTTGCATATTTAATATTATCATGACAATATTCCTGAAAAACTTTAACATTATTAGCATTACTATTAATAATATTGTTATTGTTGTTATTGTTGTTACTATTATGAGCATGATGTCCAGCACAAATCAGCAGCTGTTTTTAGTAAGAAAGACAAAGAACCATGTAAACAACCTGCCCAGCTCCAAACAGCAGACAATTAAAAAGTTAGTGACTCGCTGATGAGCAGGAAGTATTTAGCTGCTTAAGAAACAAAAGCTTTTCTCAGGAGTTGGTGGAGAAAACCAGAGCTGAAAGGAAAGTGAATGTTGTACTGTGTGTAAACAGGCAGCTGTTAGTTTCAAATGTGATGATGTGTCAGTGTTTTGTCACAGTTTATTTCCGCTGCCCTTAAGGTTAACAGTAGCCCCGAATGGCAACACAACACTGGCTTAAAGTCAAATAAATAAAAATACCACTGTTTAGGGTACAATGCTGCAGTAAGAAAGTGTGAAGGAAACTATGAATCTATAAACAGCTTATCTCCTCTGTGCTGAGCTAGTGCTGTGGCTTTTTATTGTTCAAATGTGTCCACAAAATGAAGAATAACCTTGAAACTTCAGAGATGTTCTCTGTATTGTCTTGAGTTTGACACCTTATCTTATAGTTTAGGGTCAGTTTACCAAACTAAAAATTCAAATGCTGAGGGTAGCAGTATGCACCTCTGACTATCCAGTATAATGGAAGTGACATCAGTTTCATTTGTGGTGCTCAAAGCATTAAAAGCCTGTTACATGATCACGCTGTAAACCATTTTCATAAGGACTATGTGCTCAGTAGAAAGTGGTTTCAGTATCTGTCATATGAGGTAGATTGCTCAAAACTCGGACACATAAAACCAAAACCAACTGCAAGATACCAACAAGTTTCTTTTGTTTTTAAATCAAAATATGCAACTGCATATCCACTGATTATCTAGAAACATCAGTGTACATGAACAGAACATTGTAAAGCTCAACAGTGAGGTTGCAGAAGTGAGAGTTTAGATTAGAAGCCATAATGTTGTAACCATCTATCGATTATTTTCTTGATGAATAGATTAGTTGAAAATGGTTAAAAATGTTGATCAGTGTTCTGTCATCCTCCAATGTTTTATTTTGTCCACAACCCAAAGAAAAGTTTTCTGTCAGAGAGGAGGAAATAAACTATTCATATCTCAGAGGCTGAAATCAGACAATTGGGACATTTTTAATTAAAAAGAAAACTCAAAACAAATAATTGATTAGTTCATCCTGTCACAATCACTTGAAAAATAGGTCCAAACATGTGGAGTCATGGTGTCCTTCCTGTGACGATTGTTTTCTATTAATCTGTAAATAATTTTGTCAATTAATCAATTAGTTGTTTAGTCAATAAAATGTCAGAAAAATCAGTCCAAGATGACGTCCTCAAATGTCTTGTTCTGTCCACAACCCAAAGATATTCAGTTTACTGTCATGCTGCACTCAGCCCCAGGATAAGAAGGTTTCCACACTGACACAATCCTGGAACACTTCAAAGTGGGCTAACCCGACTTTACTTGCTGGCCCTGTTCAGAGTTAGCCCTGAGTTTGTGGGAGTGTCCCCTGAAAAACACCTAAACCCAGGATTAAAAAGTGCCAGTGTGAAATTGAGCTGAAAGAGCAGAGTAGTGACAGAACGTTCTGAAATGTTCCCATCAGTTGGTGCAGACCTGTACTTCAGAGGTGCAGTGTGAATCATATAAGACTGTGCTTAGCTTAACCCTGGCTTAACAATATGTATGTGAAAAGGGGCTTGGTTAGCCTAAGGTTAAATCTTAGCCCAGGGTTAAGGATATGCAGTGAGTAAAGAAACCAAAAAATATTCACATCTGAAAAGCTGAAGTCAGAGAGAATTTTCACTTTCATTTCTTTAAAAAAAATACCTAGACCAATTAAATGATTATCAAAATAGCTGAAAATTAATTAAAATGTTGATTCATAAGAGATTAATCGATTAAAAATGAAATAATAATTAAAAAAAAACAGGAAAAATATGAAATAATACTAACTCTGCTTCTTAGATGTTTTTAAGTTCTGTGACAGAGCTCTGGTTTGATTTTTCTTTCATTTTTCTCGAGGTGTCCGTCCCAAGCATGTGGACACGGAGGTTTCCATCATGAGGAAACTGGTGCACCACAAAAACATCCTCCAGTTACTGGACTGGAACACAGCTGAGGGTGAGAGACATTCATACAGACGGTTATTCCTCTGCAAGAATGAAACCACTGTTCTGTTCTGCAGAGCTGCTGCTTGAAAGCTAATATATGAGGATAAATGAAATCCCTCATTTTCTCTCTGTGTTGTCATGTGTGCAGAGCCTTACATCCTGATCATGGAGTACGTGAGCTACGGCACTCTGAGGACCTTCCTGCAGACCAACAGAGCCCACCTGAGTGCAGACCCTGAGCTGCAGAGCCTCCTCACCATCGCCTCCTACCACATCGCTCTGGCCATGCAGCACCTGCGCTCCAAAATGGTAAAAACACAGCTGGTTACAATGAAATACTCAGACATATGTGGATGAATAATGATTTAATGTTAGGTGGGAGGTAACTAAGTAGTTTGTTACTGTTTTGACATATCTGAACATTACTTGAGTATCTATTTTTTTTTTTACTTTTACTTTTTCTCCCTGCGTTTTAACACAAATATCTGTATTTTCTGCTCCTCATATTTTCAAACAGGCTATGTACTTTATTTTTATTGCTTTTGAGGAGAATTATTTAAATTATTTTTATTTGACATAACCACCTTTCCAACATCAAGACTGATTTCAACCTAAATGGACAGGACAATAACACAGAAAAGATCATTCCTTAGTGTATTCATCACTGTATATCAAGGACAACATAAACAAACATAAGAAGATGAAACAAGATAACAACAACATAAGATATGACAAGATGTAACAAGACATAACAAGACTAAAACAACATAACAAGACAAAAATGATGTAACAAGACAAAAACAACATACCAAATAAAACAAGATAGAACAAGACAAACGAAAAAGATGAAAACAACAAAAACAACAACAAGACGAAAAATAATTTAACCAGATGAAAGCAATGAAACAAAATGTAACAGGACGAAAACAACGTAATGAGATAATGAGACAAAAAATACATAAATAACGTAACAAGATGAAAAAGACAAAAAAACGTAAGAAGACAAAAACGACATAATAAGGCCTAAGAGGACGAGAACAACATAAAAGACATACAAAGATGAAAACAACCTAACAAGATTAAAAAAACACATACCAAGACAAGAAAGACATAAGAAGAACTAACAAGATGAAAACAACATAATGACAAAAACAAACGTAACGTTCAGTTAGCTTTGCAGAGTCTGTACTGTGTACCTTTGCCACCTCTGATGTCTGATGTAGGGCATGCATTACATATATTAAGAATCACACACACACACACACACACACACACAGGCTGAGCAGTGCTCTTCCCTGCAGATCGTGCACTGTGACTTGGCTCTGAGGAACGTCATGGTCAATAAGTTTCCTTGGGAGGTGAAGGTGGCGGAGTTCGGCCTGGCCCGAGACTTGACACGCATGACAAGCCGCCGCAGCAGCCGTTGGAGGAACCCACGGGTAAGACTATATCAACACACACACACACACACACACACACACACACACACACACACACACACACACACACACAGTGAATCTTCCTGTTGTACAGGTGTTGGGGTTTCACTTTTCTTGCAAGTTGTCAAGGTGTCATATCCTTCAAGCCAAATAAAGAAGCATGATACAATCATTTGACTGCAGGTACCAGTTTGTCAAAACTGTAACTTACAACATATGTCCACTTTTGATTGGATCTCACTTCTATATGTCAGTAAAAATGTACATACACAGCATTTCACAAAGTTTATAAAGTTTCTCCTAACTCGGCAGCTCACAAAATCCCTTAATGTTTACCATCAATAAATTATTGTCTTCTTTCATACGTGTGTGTACAGTGTTTTCAAACACCTAAATGTGGCACCGCCTGTGAGCTCGTTCAGGGAGTCAACTTGAGCTGCACCACCAATCACATGTAACATGCTTCAGTCAGTAGTACAAACCAAACGCACTCTTCCAATCCGGCGGTCTATTTAAACTGCTAAACCTAAAAGAACAATACTTACACATATACGGCACAACACTTGTACATGTATGTAGTATGTACATTTGATAATTGTGCAGGATAATTACACATATGTAAATACAGTACATATGGTGTGTAACATTATATTAAGAGAAAAAAAATGTAAATAATATTACCTTGTGTATGGATGACTGCACAGAGTACAAGCAGCAAAGATTCACAGGAAGAAGTATGAAGATACTATTGCAGGAAAACAGTGAAAAAAATTAATAAGTAAATAATAATAATAATAATACACAGTATATGCACAGGATGATTAGCACATTAGGCATTAACTGTATGCATTTATGAAATATATAAGAAGGACATAACATGCAGTATATAATGATATGCATATGTAATATACAGTTGTGGAAAGAGTATTGAAAATCTGTACTCAAGTACAAGTACTATTACATTGCTAAAATATTACTCAGTTACAAGTAAAAGTACTAATGTTAGAAAAATTCTCCAGTAAAAGTACAAAGTATTTGTCAAAAAAAACAAAACAAAAACAAACTACTAGTAGTTACTTTTAACCTCTGATGTCACAGTCACCTCTGCAGACTGGGGCTCTAAATTTTGTGTGTTTTTGTTTTACCAATAGTTAAAACACTAACAGTCAATGAATCATTTATCATTGATTTGATACAAAACAAGTGTTTTTTCCCCTCATTTTGATTGGCTGTTTTTTGTCTTTTTTCTCTCATTTCAAGTTTTTATTTCCTTATTCAGCAAATGTCTCCAGCAGACAAAACAAAGTTAGATGAGGTGCAGTTACTGTCACAACTATTGATTAAATATCCATGAATACATTTTTAACTGGTTAAATTCTTAATGAAAAATCAATTAAAGATCAATCATTAACTTTCTTTTTTTTTTTGTTTTGTTTTGTTTTTCGTCAATATGTCCTGGTTTTCATTGTTTTGTTTTTTTTTGCTATCAAATCATTTTATTGGCTACAAAAATGCAGATAAAAGGTCTGGATATTAATTCAAATTGTACTAAGTACTCAACTATGATTTTGAAAGTGACTAAGTAGATTACATGGCATAATGAATACTTAAGTACAAGTAAAAGTACTCATAAAAGTACAAGTACCCCAAAAAACTACTTAATTACAGTAATTTGAGTATTAATTACTTCCACCCCTGGTAATATATAGCAATAGAGTAATAGAATATGTATAAATATTAGTAAACGTGTTTATACGACCTGAAATAGAGAATAGTGCAAATCAGCTGATTCAGCTGATTGTTGTGAGTAATGTGTGATGTGGCAGACACATAAAAGTTATGAAATATGAACATGACATAATGTAGCGTGGTGCATTTTGAAAACTTTATTAAAATGGATAATAGGAGCAAAATGTCACATGCAGGTTTGTTCAGGCAAAAAAATGCACAAAATGGATCTTGGATCCCTTTAAATGACACACAAGGTTTATAATCATGTGTGACACACACTTCACACTTGGTAAAAATGTGTGTGTGAACTTGTAACCTGTGATAAGTGTTGTGTATCCATTGTCATTAGCCGTTCAGCAGCCGTATGCAGACATTTAGCGCACATCTTTCCTCACTGACCACGCTGTCCTACCTTTGTGAGCGTGGTTTCTTCTGCCACTCAAAGTTTGTGTGTGAGTTTAGGGGGGTTTGGCAACATCCTCTGCAACAGGAAACAACAGTTTCTGAGAGATGTTGCCTGGATTGTGAGAAAGACCAACAGTGTCAGTATCATTAACACAGAGGTTGTTGATAAGTTCCACAGTGAGCCTGTTCATTCACTAAAATGATACCGTCTCAAATGTTTTAAAATATCAGACACTTTATTTGCTGGTCTGAATTTCTCTTATCAGTTCTCACAGGTACATGACCTGTGAGAACAAGTGTAAAATCACATTTTCCATTGTCTGTCTGTTACACAGCAGCGTGTGCCGCTGCGCTGGTACCCCCCCGAGTACTTCAAGAACAACTATTACAGCTTCAAGGGAGACGTGTGGGCGTTTGGCATCGTGCTGTGGGAGATGCAGACATTTGGTGAGTTGGTGGCTCAAGTTAGAACTGATAAGATGTGTCTGAGGATAGACCAGCATACAAAGCCATCTCGTCTTTGTGTTAAAAAGAAACATGTCACAAACATGTCATTCTGTATCACCCTTTATACGCTGTCATTACACTTTTAGAAATAAGAGTTCCAAAAGGGTTCTTCGTGAGGGGCTGAGGTGCTACCCAGAACCATTTGCTTCTGAAGAACGCTTTCTTGTAGACAGGGTTTGTCAAAGTTTCTTTGTAAGAATAAGCTTTCATCCAAACAGCTGTTTTGGAAGAAAGAGTTCTTCAAGTATTCTAAAAGGGCAGAACCTGCTTGGTGGGTTCTAGATAAAACCCTTGGTATATTAAAAAATGTTTTTCAGTTGAAACCCCTGGGTGGGTTCTAGATAAACTATTTGGACCATAAAGGGTTCTTGGTAGAATGCCCTGAGTGTCTTCTAGATAAAACCCCTGGAATATGAAAAGGTTCTCGGAAAAATCCCCTTTGTGAGTTCTAGATAAACTCTTGAAGTATAAAAATTTTCTTGGTGGAACCCCCTTGATGGGTTCTAGATCAAACCCTTGGAATATTAAATGTTTCTCAGTAGAACCCTCTGGGTGGGATCTTGTAAGCACCTTTAGAAAGTGAAAAGGTATTGGACTGAACCCCCAGAGAGGGTTTTGGGTGGAACTATTACACCATATATCTCTGTAGAACCTCTCATAGGGGGTTCTGGGTGGACCCTTTCACATGCTTCTAAGTGTAGCTCTTTCTGCTCTTTACAATCAAGGTAGAACTCTCTGAAAGAGTTCCAAGTGGAACCTTTATAAAAGGGTTCTCCTATGGGGACAAGCCAAAGAACCCTTTATGGTTCTAGTCAGCACCTTTATTTCTAAGAGTGTAGCCTGCAGGAAACTTAACACTGGTCAAATGAAATGACACTGAATATTGATCTGTTCATGAAACATAACAATATGTGTGATTGTGATGATGCCTACAGAACTTTTACAAAAACATGACATTAACATTTTTAAAAGACAGCAGGTAACTAAAGACCTTGAGTTGATTTGATGGGTACAAACTGTCAGTTTGGTTTGTTTTACTTTGGAATATTTCTCATCTGCAACAGCTGTCTTTTTCAGGTACACTTCCATATCCAGAGCTGGAGACATCCGAGGCAGTGGTGTACCACATCTGTATCGGCCATAAAAACACAAACCCTGAAGGTTGCAGACCAGAGATGTGAGTGAAAACTGACAAGGGGGCAGTGGTAACACTCTGACTTTAATATTATAGTCTGGTCCTTATTAGTGAAAATATTTCAATTTTATTATCAATTAGTGCACATATGTGTGTTTCTCATATAGAAAGATGACTAGTGTATTTCAAGTAGACTGTGAGGAAGAAAAGTTACCATTGCCCCCGGCCTCCCCTATCTTAAAATATTGAGTTAGTTTCTCAAAATAATGAGTATTTAAGTAATTTTAAGAAAGCTTCTCATTATTCTGACATATATAATCAATATTTTGAAACACTAAATCATTAGTTTGAGATTCCAAGACATTAATTTGACAAAGTTATCATTGTAACGACTTAGAGCAGTGGTTCCCAAACTTTTTCTGGCATGCCCCCCTTCAGAAGCCGAAAAAAGTTCACGCTACCCCCTCCCATAATTATTATCAATCATTAACAATATTTGGGGAAGTAACTGATAAGAAAGGATTCAAAAGTTGAATTTGAGTGAAATATATATGTTTGGTTATTTCTCCTACATGAATCCTATTCATTCAACTTTGTTTCACTCTGTGTTTCTTCCCTGCCCTCCCTAAATTGGCTCTGTGCCCCACCTAGGGGGGCCCACCCCCCAGTTTGGGAACCACTGACTGATAGGATTTTGTTTCCCACCTTACTGGCAAAAATGTGTTTCCATAGTTACAGATGTGTGGAGATGACTCCAGTCTGCAGTTTAGTTCATACACTTCACTGATAAACCACAGGATTATAGAGAAACATGAGGCTTCAGGATCAAAAAAGTTTTTATATCTCATTGACACTTCTGTCATACTTACACACTTTCTCTCTCTGTTGTGATGTCATTCTTTTTAATCAGTTGACAACGTGAGCACTTTCATTCATTCATATTCATTCATTTCAAACTGATTCATTCAGTTCACTGTTTTTGTCACACCTTCTGTACCATGAAATGATAAAATACCAACATTCATCACATGATGAATCCTCTGTTGACTGTCTGAACCCCACAGGCTTCACATCATGCGAGACTGTTGGCTGGAGCCGTACACTCTGAGACCCTCGTTCACAGACGTCGTCCACATGCTGGAGAACATCATTGAAAACGATGCGGTAAGGAACAGCTGGCTACACCAGCACCTAAGAGGTTTTTAATCATTGATATTTTAAAGCTTATCTCATTGATTATTCATCATTCTTTTCATTGTCATAATTTGTAATAAAAAAAACAGAACAAAGCAAACATCATGTGACCTTCATGGTGCCAAAAATAGTCCCAGACTTATGTAGTTGAAGTCAGGCTACCATGTAAAGCCATATGATCTGATGCTTTTAGGTAAAATTTGATTGAAAAAGTGATTTTAGTGCAGTTTGATTATATTTAGAACAGAAAATGTAATTTTAAATGAACTGCTTTTATATTCCATCACAGTTTTGTCACTACCATTGGAAAGACAGTAAAGTATAGTTATAGTTTTTTTTAAATGAAAATGTCCTTGTGATTATGTAAATGCTTTTTTGACCTCTGTTTTTTAAAGTTATTTAATTAATACTGACAAATACACTCACGACAATATGAAAACATTACAATACATCTCAAGAGAAAAATAACGGGTCCCTTACAGAACCAATACAAATAGAGATTAAAATACATATATGAGAGGTAAAACGTAGAATATTTTTAGTTTTATATAGTCCCACTCTTCACTAAAGCAGATCTTTTCTCATTTCATATTATGTTGTACTACACTGTAATGGTTTGCAGCAGTTATTTTATCCAGAACTCCCAGTATAAATCACTGAAGGTGTAAATTTAAAGTAAATGTTGAGAGGCCTGAGCCAATTTAGGATGTTGGTGCAGAAACCTACAACATCTGGACAACAGAAAAACAAATACATCTGGTCCTCCTTTTTGTCATTACAGATACTTTGACATAGGGATGATTATTCAGTGTTAAGTTGTTTTTTTAGTGGCAGTAATTTTGTAGAATATCCTCAATTGAAAGATTCTGGAGTTGTAATCAACTGTTGTTCTGTAAATTCCTCTGAAAAGTTGTTTCCAATGTATTCAAATAATGAATTCATCTCCCCAAAAGGAACAAACTGTATGCAGAAAATCAGGCCTCTGCTCTGTAAAAAGAAATTATTCATGATTTTATGTTTGTTTTTGATTTTGACATCGTGTAACTTACCATCTGTATCCAACCTGTTTTAGTTTCCTTTTCCTGTTACCTGTTCCGTGTTTCCTACTAAGAGGTCTCATCCATATTGATTTTGGACGTCTCGTCCTCTTTCTTCTGCAGGATTACGTGGATGTTGAGAGTCCGAGGCTTTTGGGTAAAGAAGATGCTGAATACCATGAAGCTAAATGTCTACGAGCAGCTAGTGTTACCGTGGATGAGGCAAATTCCATCTAAATAAATAACCAAGGCATCAGACCAAGAAATATGATGGACATTTATGTTTTTTTAAACAATACTCAACCTTTTAGGTTACATTTATCTGCATCATTTCAACTGTTGTTTCAAACAGCGGTAAGATGATCTCACACTCAACAGAGAAAAATAAAATACTACTAGAAAGTAGTGTAAAGTCACATGGATGGTAAAAATGATGTAGGGTGCTTATATGATCTTGTTTGACTGTAAATGAGTAAATTAGTCATGTTTTATGTTTCTGTTTTAAAGGACCAGTGTGTAGAATTTAGTGGCATCTAGTGGCGTTGTTAAAGATTTCAACCAGCTGCATACTGCTCGCCTCACCTCAAGCATGTAAGAGAACCTACAGTGGCCGTGAAACTTTCATATACTGTATATGAAATGAAAACATGAAAACATGCTTATGAATATTATTCCAGTGCTACCATATTCTGCAATAGATCCCCCTAAATCTGACACACTGGACCTTTAATTTTATTGATTTTTATTTTCATCCATCTATTTTTGATAACTTAATTAAAACATGTAAAAATAATGTGTATTTTTTTGCTTTTTGTTCCCAAACCTAATATAGAGCAGCGCTTTTTTTCCCTATACTTTCTGAAAAAACAAAAAACAAAAAAATAAAAACTCAAACTGATCAATCGTTCATCAGTTGCTATCAATTCAGTAGTTGCTACAGTTCTAAGAAACAAAACAATCAGCAACAGAAAAACAGACACAAACTCAAAACAGGGTTGCTCCTCCTATTTTAACAAAAGGTAATCTAACAACATATGTGTGTATATGTATTTTTTTAATTACAATAGATCTAAAATATAACAAGTATTTAGAAGAAGAGAGTAATAAAAAGATTGAAAACTACATTTTCCACAGAACCTAGTCATGTTGATCATCTGTTAAATCTAACAGATGATCCATATATTCTCAAATATGTGCCTTTAATATGTAAGTTATTCTCTCTAATGGAAGGATGGATAACATCTGTCTTATCCATTGAACAGTACTTTGTCTGTGAATATTTTTTCCACACTGTGCAATACATTTTTGGCATATGGCAAGCTGAGGTCTACAAATGCTAATGCTAACATATTATGTTTCTGTGAATATAAGCCCAACAGACAAAAAAACGTAATTTCAAAACAAAAAAATTGTTTTGAAATTATCTTATCGATTACTAAAAGTACATTTCTTGCATTTATTTGTTTATTTTTAAAATATTTTTAGTACTTTTTCAAATTCTAGCTTTTGTGTTATTATGTAATCTATTATCTATAATAGCATTTCTAATTATTTATTATTTTTCATTTAATAATTTCAATAAACCAGGAACCTATGTGACATATTGGCAGTAGGGATGTATGATATGGATTTTTTTTCAGCTGATATGATAACTGATAATACCTGTCTTTCATGGCAGATGCTAAGATGACCAAGTTCATTTAACTTGTAGTTTATGGGGGTAAGAAAGGCTCAGATGCAGTGAGCAAAGAGCGATGGTTTTAAATTTTATACCTCTGACAAAACCAAATTTAACTGACATCACTGCAACAGAACAAACAGGCTGGACTCTTCAAATGTTCAGTTATGCTCAAAAAATAAATAATAAATAATAATAAAAAACAAAAAAATAATAAAACAAATAATTTGGCTTTTATTGATCATTTTGCTGAAGAATTTAAATTCAAATGCTTTGACATAATCTGTCAAATCAGATATTGTTATATCAGATAGTTATTGGCTATAATTTCATTATTGGATGATTTATTATAACAATATATTCAAAATAAACAAGTAACAGACTCAACAGTAGAGTTTACTCCATTGCACATAGGAAATATGATAACCTTTATTTAATCAAGTGAATCCCATGACACAGAATCTCATTTTCAGACAGACAGACTTGAATGTACATAAAACAAAAACATAACAAAACATTCCTAAACAGATAATCTGAAGTAAATTTGCATTTTATTTTAAATTGCAAGTCACAATAAATAAAGAAAAAATGGGATTTAAAATAAGTATTTAAAGGAATTAAAAAAAAAAACCTAAAAACTAAAATGAACACAACCATTTAACCAACAAGAGTAAGAACATAAAAATATGGAAGTATAAAAAAGATTAAATCTCATAACTTAAAAGAATTGCACTCTGTTGTGTGAAGGTATAAGATATTATATTTCAACTGTACTATCAGTAGAACATAAGCACATAAACAGATACAACTGAGAAGGCAAAAAGAATATCACAAAACTAAATATCACAAAAAATAAATACATCACACAAGACGTCCCCGGAATTCCGACTTTTTCAGGATCACCTGAAGCAGCATTTCCTGCGTGGATGAATGATGCCACCAGGAACGCCCCCATCTCCCTCTGCGAGCCAATAGGATCCATCCTGGGAACACGCGTCTACAACACGCTACTAGGCGGACTGTGTCTACATGTGTGTGTCATGAGCGGTGGGTGATCATGGCTCTGCGTGTGTTAGAAATCATCTTTTTCTTCTACTTTGCTTCTCACATTCCAATTACGTTATTTATTGACTTACAAGCGCTGCTACCTGCACATGTGTATCCTCAGCCGGTGAGTGTCAGAACAGGTAGAAAGTAGAAACAAATACAAATTACTGTATGTTTGTTATAAAGTTACAAAAATGTGTTATTTCTCTCCACCAGCTAAGAGATGTCCTGAGGTGGTATGCAGAGGCGTTCAAAGACCCCATGGTGCTGGATCCTCCAGAGTGGTTCAAGTCTTTCATTTTCTGCGAGGCCTTGTTTCAGATGCCTTTCTTTCCCGTTGCAGCCTATGCTTTCCTAAAAGGTCAGTTAACAAAACAAAATGTGCATGTGTCAAGTCTGGTGCCTGACTGTGCTTATCAACCTGTCTGTTGAAGGCTGAGCTGCTCACTGACACATATATGACTGTTTTTAAGAACTCGGCAAACATTTCAGTCTGACTGAATTATACAGCCACATTAAGAAACCTTTGGTCACAGTTGTTCGTGGGCTTACTTCAAAAGTACAATGTGAAGAAATTATTTTATTCTTTTACAACATCCTGGCGAACATTGCTGCATTTGTGGGGCTGACATTGAATTGCTTTTTCTATAAAATGTCATATTTTGACGTCCTGTCACATTTACACGACCCAGCATTAAATGAACAGTTTTTCTTATGGAGTTCGGTGTGACTCTGCACTGCAGGCAGGACAGAAACTGACTCAAACCTGACCTCTGCTGGACTTTTGCTGTCTTTACACTAGAAAACCAGTACAGTTGTGAGGTGTGTGTGGGAGATAAACAAAAGGACAATTAGGTTTGGATACATAACCTATAATTAACATGATCATTTCAATAGGATTGTCTTATTTGTTTAGTGGTGGAATTTAACTGTGCAATTAATCAAGTGCTTAAGAACTAATGCAGGTGAATTTTAATTTCAATCTACAATATCAATACTAAAATCATTACCACATGTGCAATATCAATGTAAATTCATCTTTTCAGTCTGTTTATATTGTTCCCATTTTTATATTTCTCTGGTTTATATTTTTCATATTTTTCATATTCCCTCTTGCTCATATCTATATATTTTTATCGATGCTTCTTTATATTTTTACCATCCACTTTGCTGCTGTAACACTAAAAATTTCCCCATTGTGGGACTAATGAAGGAATATCTTATCTTATCTTATCTTTTTTAAGTTACTTGTACTTTACTTGAGTATTTCAATTTTTATGGAACTTTATACTTCTGCTCCATTACATTTCAGAGGTACGTAGTTCTCAACGCCATGCACCAGACATATTATAATCTTATAGAATATGATGGGTTTTTTTTTTATTTAAATAATTATTTTCATTCATTTCATTTAAAATAAACCATTTTCAGTTTGAACATGTGTCCAAATCACATATTGAATAATTGGACATAGTAAACCCCAACCCCACACTCCCAAATCCTCATAGATGAAATACTGTGAAGAAAAACAGTCATTTATATGCAGCAGATTCTACAACAAATGGAAGAAAGGGGGGAAAAAACATTTTGAAAAAAGCAAAAGACAGTAAGTACAAGAATGTTAAAACAGTAAAGAAGACAAACAAACAACTTCAACATTGTTAATAAAAAAAAAAAAAACTCTAATCCTTCAATTAATGCAAGTTAGGCTCCTCCAGATTCAAGTCAAGACAAATCCTAGAATCATGGTTGGGAGGGTCACTTTAAAAATGTATTCTGATACAGTTACTAATAACCTGTTAAGAAATGTCGTCAGTAACATAATCCAAGTTACACAATTTTAAAGTAATGAACTTGATTACTTTCCATTACTTTTGGATTACCTCAATATAAATTAAAATGAAATTGTTTAGCCTGATAGAGTGTTTTTAGGGCTGAAACTAACAATTATTTCCATCATTAATAAGTCTGACACTTATTTTCTCAATTAATGGATTAGTTGTTTGGTACATGAAATGTCAGAAAATGGTGAAAAATGTGGATCAGAGTCCAAGATGACGTCTTCAAATGTCTTGTTTTGTCCACAAATCAAAACTATTCAGTTTACTGTCAGACAGGAGTAAAAAAAAAGATATTCACATTTAAGAAGCTAAGATTAAGATTTAATTGTGTTTTATATTCGTTGTTGGGTTTAGTTACCTAGTTAGTTTAGTTTACCCAGCTATTCCATCCTTGTTATGCACGATTTATTGATTGATTGATTGATTGATTGATTGATTGATTGATTGATTTATTTCAAGACAAGAGACTAGAGGTCATGATAATGAATTGTCAGCTGTGTGTGTACTGTGCATGGTAGGATATCATTCTTAATTTTAAAATTGTAAAATAGTCAAAATGAGCTCAACCTTAAAAATCTGCAGCAGTAAAATGTAACATACACATTAATGCAGCAGTAATATTAATCCAAAAACATCAGATGCAGTAGTAAAACACTGACAGAGAACATTTTACTGCACATTTTATTTTGTGTACTTTTAAGTACATTTTGCTGTGAATACTTTTCATAGTGTGGTATTAGTACTTTTACTGAAGTAAACCATCTGAATACTTCTTCCACCACTGAATTTACCACTCATATGTTGCTTTGGTTTTGTTAATCATGTGTGGGAGATGACCATCTTATTTTTTTAGCTAGTGGATTTTCATTTGTGGTGCTCACAGAATTGAGAAATGACATTTAACAAATTCAGCAGCAGGGTTTCTCTTCAGAAACCCGTCATTCTGGATAATCCACAGTCTGCAGGCAGGAGTTCTCATTGGAACCACTTTCAAAGAAATAAATAACAGCATGTGTTGTGCAGCCAGCTGGAGAATCTTTTGATCACTCAGTGTGTTACTCGCCTCTCAGGTGGCTGTAAGTGGATCAGGACTCCCGCCATCATTTACTCTGCGCACGTGGCCACCACGCTGCTCCCCATCCTGGCCCACATCCTCTTCTATCAGTTTCCCACGGAGCCCCACCCCGGTCCCCAGAGCCCGCAGGAGCGCTGGCTGCTGGTCTCCATATATGCTCCGTACCTGCTGGTGCCCCTGCTGCTGCTCTTCACCATGCTGCTGTCCTCCACCTACAACTCCACCTCCACGTCAGCCAGCGCCAAGAAGAAGAAGTGACTCAAGAGCACATTACATCCAATAAACTCTGATTTTAGGAGATCATTTTTATGTTTCTGAATAATACATTATTACAATGCATAATACAATGAGCACTTTTTAATGTTCAAAGTAAACACTTGTTTGTTGGACATGTTTTGTGTGTTTATTAGTACCAAAGTGACATTTTTTACATATTTGTGGGGCTGTATTTAACTTTATTTGATATTATAATATAGGGACAGGAAGTGAGGAGAGATCGAGGGGAAATGACATGCATCCCGAGCTGGACTTGAATCAGGGACAATGTAGTTCCATGCAGTAGTCAGCATCTTTAACCTGTAGGCCAATCTGATACGCCTATTGTAGATATTTTAATTTTCAAAACTGTACTTGTAATTAACAACATTTATAATAGCTGCATTCCATCTGGGTGGTGCCAGACAGGACCTTACTATACTGCATGTTGGCACAAGGACGTGGTTCATAGGATTTTTATTTTTTTTTTCCAACCAAGGACCCTTTCAAAGACAGAAAATATACCACAGACCTGCTCATGTTTGTCCCTTGGAATAATTTGATTTATCCTGTTGTTTTACTCAAGATAATCCACAGACCTTGTTGTGAGCTGGAACTATTTTCTTTCTTCCAAACTACACCCGCCAGGTATTTTTGATTCTGGGGTGAACTGTCCCTTTAAAATAAAGCATAGGGAAATACAGACGTGTTGACCAAAGGGTTCCATGTAGACAGTCCACACAAAAAGCAAGTTAACTAACCTGGGAAAAGGCACAATCCTTACAACAGAGAAAACATAATATCAGTGAAGTACTGGGTAACACAGTACTGTGAGTGCTACTCTTTCGTACTGTCTTTATTTAAGTAATGTGCAGAATGAGCAAAAGTACAAACATTCTGTACTCAAGTAGAAGTCTCTGGTAAAAGTAGAAGGACAACTTCTTTACTGCAGTAAAAGTGAAAAAGTTCAGGCTCTGAAATGTGCTCGGAATATAAAAGTAAAAAGTCGTCCTCTGAAGGACATTTCTACTGACTGTTTCTGTGCAAAGAAAACTGAACCTCACCTTTCTTTGTTTCATCTTGTTCTAAACTGTTATATCTTTAATCTTGTTTTTGTCTTGTTACTTTGTTTTCATCTTTCGTCTTATCATTTTCGTCTTGTTATGTCTTGTTACACCATTTTTGTGTTTTTATGTTGTTTTTGTCTTATTATGTCTTACATTCTTTTCATCTTGTTACATCTTTTACATCATTTTCATCTTGTCTCTTCATTTTCATTTTGTTATGTGTTTTACATCTTTTTTTCTTTTTCATCTTGTTATGTCTTTTATGCTATGAAGGTCATAATCATCTTATTTCATCTTTTATGAAAATTTCATCTTATGTATTGTTGTTATTTTTGTCTTTTTACATTGTTTGTTAGTTTTTTGCGTCATTTTCATTTTGTCATGTATTGGTCCATTGTCTTGTTACCTCTTCTTCTAGTGTTACATTGTTGTCTTGTGTCTTTTTATGTTTTTTGTTTTTTAAATTATATTTATTGATTTTCATTGTATAACAAGGCAGTGATCATGCACAGCAACCAGCGAAACAAGTACACAATTACATTCAGATCATTTACAAATTTTAAAATAAAAAAGACAAAGAATTTCACATCACATCCAGGAGTACACAACATTAGGTGTAAGGTGACAGAGGTGAGAGAGTGCAGAATAGGAAAAAAAAAAATGTAAAAAGGCTCACAGGACGACATGCTCGAAACAGGCCCAGAATAGAGACCAGGTCTTATAAAAACATTCAGATTTTCCACGGGAGCTGATTGAGGTTCTCTAGTTTAAGGCAGCCCAGTAATGATTTTAAGAGGGATTTTTATGTTGTTTTCATTTTGCATTAAAACTAAAATAACAGGGAAATTTAGAGAATGTAAGGAGCAGAAAGTACAGATATTTGTGTAGGGAGGAGAATTAAAAAGATGTAAAAGAAATAAATACTCACATAAAGTACAGATACCTGAAAAATCTAGGGGGAACAACGTGTGTTCTGTCAACAAGCTGTTCCAGAATGTCAATAAAACAGAAGAACAAGCTGTTCACTTTAGAAAACAACCTGAAACCAATCCTCAGCAGCAGCGTTTACACTTTTGTATAAAAGTTTGAGAAAGGTTAAATGTCACCAGGGGGTTTCCCAAGCTTCTACAGACGCTGCCCACACAGGATACATAACATCACAGTACAGTATAGAAACTTCTCTGCATTATGATGCATAATTAATTATGTTCTCCAGCAATTTCAGAATCAGAAACACTTTATTGATCCCCAGGGGGAAATTAGTTGCATTACACTTGCTTGCATTCAAAAACAGAGGTTTATATGAGCTTATAGAAATTATAAGGATAGAAATAGAAATAATAAGTATGTAAAAATATGTGCATTACTATTTACAACAACAGAAAAAAAAAAATACAATAAGGCATGTAAAAATTAAAGTAAGTACAGATTGGCTGAAATACACAGTATAAATAAATAAATGCAGACATGATGCAAATTTATTGCATTGAATTATTATTGCTCTACTTAATTATTAATCAGATGAATTATTGCACCAATGACTATTGTTGGATCAATATTGCACAGATATAAGTGCAGTATAAATATTAATTAGCTTCTGTTGGATTCTCCCTTGGAGCAATTTCATGTAGATGCTGCTTTCTAGTAGAAAGAAAGAAGTTCTGGCAAAAGTAGTTCACACACATTCTACAGCAAGAAAAAGTAGTTTCTTCATGTTTCTGGTCACAACGAGGTCTGTGGGTTATCTTGCGTAATCAGGGCATGAACTTTGGAATTTTTCAAATGTGTTTTTTGGTGCTTTGATTGCCACAAGCTGAGTGCCATTTAGTCCCATTATAGTGGAGTGAAGGCAGATGTCTCCACGGCAAATATCTCCAAAACACTGCAACTTTAGACATGAAAATGATTTTAAAAAATCTAAATGGATGAATTAGCACCACAGGCTAGGAGGAAAAATATGTATTTTGGGGTGAACTATCCCTTTAATAGCCTTTAGCTATCTTTAGATTGTGCAAAAGTGCAAAACATCCAGATGTATTTGACATGATTTTACTGGACTGTTGGAGAGTCAAACTAAGTTGTGCCACATCTCAACAACAGTCCCAGTTTATTAGTTTATCTCTCTGGCTCTTATCTGTCAGGGCAAAGAGGGGGACGATGTGCAACAAAGGTTCTGGAAGTGAAGCAGCAGTGAGGCTCTGACCAACCTGCTTGGATGAGAGGCCCTCTGAGCTTCTAGGAAGCTGAATGTCATCAGTGTTTGTAATGGTTCAAGCCCGAGTCCCCACTGTATGGAGGGCTGGACGATGGAGCGATGGAGCGATGGACCCCTCAACAAACTCAGTACTCAGTGGCTGTTCATCTGACCTTCTCTGCTGCTCGGACAAGCAGCACACTCTAGTTGAAACACTAAGGGGAAAAAAGCGAAATAACTGATCAATAACTGGTCAAACAATGTTTAGAAACTGCTATTGGTTGATTTACAGTGTTTTGAGCTAATGACCTAAGACCTCAGAGCAAGTAAATCTTTGTCCCTGTGTAGAAAATATCCCAACTGGCTGTTTTACTAGCAATAAATATATTTTATTTATGATGTCTGGTGCAAGTAGCATTTTTTTTTAATATAATTTGGTCAATTATAAGAAGGGGAAAACATACTCAATGTATAAGATATTGTATCAATACCAAACCCTTATTTTTTGATGCCTTAAAATTAGTCATATATGCAAGTGTGTACCTGAATATACAAGAATCAGCCTGTAAGATACCCACCATAATGTTTTAATTGAAGGATGTAAGTCCCTCAGGTTCATAATTCCCATAAGTCACAGGACATAACCTCAGTGTCCTCAGTCAGCAGACACTTACTCTGGCTGTGTGTGTAGTAGTTCTGTTTTCAGCCAGCAGAGGGTGTCAAATCTAAAGAGAGGCTGATCACTGTGAGCCATGACAATGCTGCCATGTTTACCCCATACAACATGTCTCTTAATGCTACACTGTATGATTGTCTCTTTTGTCAAGAAAAATGATGATTGACAAAATATGCTGTGTTGTCATCATTTAAGAACAGCCTGAGTGTGCTTAAACTTTGTCAATTTTCTTCAGCAATTTTTCAGATTTTTCACATCTTCAAAACTATTAATAGATATCTCCTCTTTCACCTTAATTCTAGCTGCTGCAAAACAGAAACAATGTAATATTGTAAAATATTGTTGTACAGTAGGAAACTGTACAACTCAGATGTTTTCAGATGCTTTAACTCCTGTGGATCCTAAGAAGACGGTTTCAAATATTTTTATTGAACAAAAGAAAATTCCACACACAGTAGCCTATATTTTTGCACCAGTGCTCATTTTCATTTGAAAGAATTACACAATTATATTCATGTACATTCACAGATGACATAAAAGTATAAGGATTGTATTTTTGAGATTGAAACAATTTTCAATATTTTTTTAAACTTTTAAAACGCATGATTAAAACTTCTTCCTCATAATTGTGTATTTATAAAATAATTTTGATACTTTACTTTAAATTTCTAATTTTATTTTTAATTGTAATCGATTTTGACCGTCCAATTTCGCCTTTTTGTCTTGATTTCAAGACGGAATAATTTATCTCATAATTATGACTTTTTATCTCACAAATTTCGATTTTTTAATATTGAAAATTCGACTTTTATGTAATAATTATTATCTTTTTTTCTTTTATTTCTTTTAAATTGACTTCTATTAGACAGCAGGCGGACTAAGTCTTGTAGCGGAAGGACAGATCTTTGGCCTCCGCGGAGGGATAGGCTATAAATCAGGAACATGGCTCTTGCTTCCAGTATTGTTTAAGTCGACGGTGGAGCGACAGGAGCTGCTGTCTGTTGTGATGTGACAGAGCTGTACAGTGATTAAAAACTGTACAGTTCATATCAGCTCGTTAACGTACAGGAGCTTAACGCTGAGTTATATTTCTAATAGAGGGCGACAGTTGCTCCCAGTGCTAACGCCAGCGTAGGTGTCCTGTCAGACTTGACGACGGAGGAAACAACGAAGTGTTCTTTCATGTCACACGGATGAAATTCATGTCCACTGAGGGAAACGTCTCTTTCAAGAGGAGACAAACGTGTCTTGTGGACTGGGACGTTTTGTCGAAGAAGAAGAAGAAGACACATAATAAGGACTAACTAACGCCTTCAGATGAACAGCAGCTCTGTGTTGACATTCGTGTTGCATCCTTAAGATTTTTTATGCTAACACTGACTGTGGACTAGCTCGCTGATGTTAGCTAGTTTTTAAGTCTGCTAGAAGGTGTATATTTTAGATAGACGCAGATTAAATTATTCAGTGTCACCGTTGTTTCTAAATTTTTGTTAGCATGTTTGCAGAGAGCTGTTATGGGCAGCAGCAGCAGCTATGACGCTTAGTGTAGCCACAGGGTTATGTCACTGTCAGGCTAACAGATAGCTCTGTCTGACTGCAGCTGCTCTCAGTCTTTGCATGGTCATGTCCAGCACGGTTGGCATCATGTAGACTAATATCCCTCTGAAGAGGTTAGGTGACTAGTGGGGATACACAGTGTGTTAGTGAGCCTCCTTGGAGAGTAATGCAAAGCTGGATTGCAGCTACATCCAACTGGGTCAAAGACTTGACAGCTGGCACTGATACAGTTTAGCTCAGGATTGTTGCTAGCCATGTTCAGAGCCGTCTGTGCTGCGTGATATTACAAACATCTACATAGAGGGCATGTGAGTGCATCATGTGTCCTGACCGCATCTCTTATTTATGCAATAAGGCACATCAGAAACAGCCTGTCATGAAATAAATCCGCAGTGCAAGAAGCAGCATCGCCAGGACGGAGTGGATCATTTGCTCCAGGATTATTTTCTGAATAGGAGAGCTACATTCAAGTGCCCAGCATCAGCTGGACCATCATCCCATCGCGATGGAGACGGTGGGAGATTTTGAGTACAGTAGAAAAGACCTGGTTGGACATGGAGCCTTTGCTGTGGTGTTCAAAGGAAGGCACAGGAAGGTAAATAAATGGCTTGCCTGCAATGTTTTCGCCCCCTCTTCTAATCTCCCTTTTCTTTTGCAGAAAAAAAATGGGGACAAGACTGTAGGCAGCTTCATTTGAAAATCTGGGTCAGTCAGTGGCAGGGCAGAATGCAGTTCTGCAGCAGCATATGTGGGCTGTCACCTTATTATTGGGTGTTAATATTGCACTGCTTTTGTGACTAAACATGCAAATCCAGTCTGATGTCCTGTGCAATCATGCTGTGACAGGTGATGTCAGTGTTATTTCATCAGCCACACAGGTGGAGAAGTGTATATATGCCGTTTGGTTCATTCATGAAAGGGATGAGTCAGGCACCAGTGAATGACTTGCTGACGTACTGAGGCAGGAGGGAGGATGGGGTGCAGTGTTTTTCCTTTGCCTTTTTAAGGATACAAACCTCCCTTATGTAACAGCTGCACAAGGTTCATTCACACTGGAGCATTAAAACCAGATTAGATTATTAAGGTAATGCTCTGAAATGACATTAAAATTGACAGGGGTGTGGTGTTTCTATCACAGAAGGACACAGGGATGGTGGGTTTGTTTGTGTATGTGTGACAGAGATGCAGGACATGACATCATGTTGCCCCCATTGCTGCTGGTGTGAAACAGATGGTCCTGAATTCCTCAATGAAGGAAACATTACAGCATCCTCATACTCCCTGCTGTAGCCTGGGCAGAGCAGCTTCTGTCTCTTCATTTGAATCGATAATAACTATCTCTCAGCCTGCAAACTGAGCTGAATGTAGGCTTGCAAACAATCACCCAGTCACCACTGGAAGCTGTACATGTGTGACAGCACATCCATCCACTGGTCACATGCTTCCCAGACGTGTTAAAACGTCCCTGGCTGGCATGTGATCGCTGTATTTACTGTGTAAGTCCTATCATCTCCATGCCATTTAGCCTATTTATAGGATTATTTCCACCGTCAGAGGAGCAGGAAGGTTAGAGCCACCTGCAAAAGACATGATGGACTTCTTCATTGCTGAGGCAGCATGGGGTGATACATATGGGCTCCTCTTACACTGTAGTATCAAAAATTATACAATGGCCTGTAAAAGATAAGGCAGGACAATCAGCTAATTGCATTAGCAGCTGTGTTTTGCCTTTGTTAGGCAATTCTCCAGTACACCTATTGAACAAATACCAAAGAAGGAACAAAACTCTTCAAGATGTATATTTATGGATAAATGCAACTACATTTAAACTTTGAAAAGCTGAGTTTCCATAGATTGTTGCAACAGCATGACCCTCTGCACCTCTGCAAAATGAAACTTTATACCTCAGATAGACAAGTTGCACCATGGCACAGCAGTCAGTATCCAAGTGCTTTATCTCATTTTCCTAAGTGAACGTGTGGCTGAAATGTATTCACTATGATTAATTAAAAAATTTAAATGAAATCCAGTAGTATTGCAACTAACAATTAGCCTTATAGTTTACCATTGATTGATTTATCTGCTTATTATATTCTTGATTTATTCCTTTATTTTTAAGTCTATAAAAGGTCAAAATGATTTCTCAGAGTCCAAGATGAAGGCTCAAAATGCTTGTTTTGTCTGACAACAGTCCAAGAAAATAGATATTTAGTTCACCATGATGTAAAACAGAGAAAAACAGCTGTTGTGATTGTGTAATTTTGATGATCTTAGTTATGTTGTTACCCCTCCAACCACTAAATGACTTAAATTAAGCTAGCAGAAAACTTGCTTTAGCAACAAGTTTAGCTTTATGTCCATCAGGAAACTCTGTAAATCACAGAGTTGAGGCAGAGCAGCTGGAAGAGAAGTTTTTCTCCATAAAGTATGATACATTTTGACCAAAATGAGTGACATGGTTTTGATAAGTTTTAGCACACTTAGTAGAAATCTTGCTGAAATCTCCGAGGACTTCAGAGGGTTTTGGGAAATTCAAGATTTCTATTAATGTGTAGCACTGTCATCAAAGTGATAGCATCTCTTCTCACCTGACATTATGGCTGCAGAGACTTAAAAAGCTAATTACCGGATAACTGAAATTCTTTTGCGCCCAATTCAAAACAAATGTGTAAGAGGAACTACAGTCGCTGGTGAAAAACATGAAAGGCCATATCTAAAGCCAGTGTGTAGTTTGTCCTTTCTGGGCTGCTGTAGAAACATGTTGGCAGATGACAACATGCACCCTCTGTAGAGATAAAATGCTAATTCCAAGGTAATAAAAACACAACTGTTCTTATTAGGTGATTATGCACTATTGAAAATGTGCTTAATAATGTTATATTCTGCTAATAAATGCCCTTAAATCTCACTCATTAGTGGGCAGGATACAAAAGGAAACTCCTCAAGTTTCTCATTCCTTGTACATGATTTTTTTTCAAGGCTTTGCTTCACTGATAGGCAGCGTGGCCTTTTTCTAGAGTCTTGAGAAGGAAGAAGGTATTTTAAACTTTGGTTAATATTATAAAAACTTTAACACAGGATAAACTTGATGAATATGTGTTATGTTGAGTATAAGGTCAAACAAAGTTTTCGATGTTGTTCAAAGTCTCAACTTGCCCTCCTCAGGGGATATAATGAAAGCACCAGAAGCCCCAGTATCTATAGTTTC
Source organism: Lutjanus erythropterus (assembly GCF_056507025.1). Lineage (NCBI taxonomy): Eukaryota > Metazoa > Chordata > Actinopteri > Lutjaniformes > Lutjanidae > Lutjanus > Lutjanus erythropterus. The sequence continues at coordinate 5,604,714 of NC_139320.1, forward strand.
TGGACAAGCATATTTTAACAGGTTGTATAGGCTTAAAATGTCAAATTATTTAACTTCTCAAATTAGTTGTAAGTATGTTGATATTCCAGTGGTGTCACAGTCATCTGCTGTCAATTTCATTCTTCCACGGTCTATCATAACACCTTGGGCCAGCGTCACTGTTGCTGATGCTAATCTCTCTGCCGCTCACACCTCTGTAATCGGCTGTGATTCATAAATGAGATCATGTATTATTTTGGAAAATGAAAGCGTGCTTCTGTCTTTGCAGCAGTGTAGAACTGCTTACCCTGCACTGCTCAACTGTCCATCATGTGCTGCACTATCGGGCCATTAGTTTAGTTTGATGGCACGTCTCTACCCCTGCACCCACACCTCCTCCCCCTCCAGCATTACATGACGGGCCAACGGGGTCAAATTTTTCTTTTTTTCTATGGGTGTAGTGTCGGCAGCTCAGTCACACTTGGCTAGGCAGGCTGTCAGTGAGCTGGGGATGGATGCAGCTCAGTTGACAGTGTATTGCACACACACACACAGACTCATGTCACACACATGCAGTCTCACTCGTGTGCTGAATTCAATGCCAAGCTTTAGGCGGAGCACACCCACAGAACAAGAACATCTCCTTTTAACCTAGATTCATTTGGAGAGCATGTCTTCTTATTCATAGAATTCCTTCCTCATTTTCCTGTTTGTCCACACTGTCTGTGTGTTCTTTTCAAGGGCACAGAGACAGTATCTCCTGGGTTTATTCCTGTGTCCTCACTTGGGTGTTTGCGTGTGCAGCACATGTCCTGAGAGCCTTTGAGCTCACGTGATCTCCAAAAGTCTTTTTATACCTGCTCCAGGAGCTCATCTGGAAACATTATCTCAGCCCAGGGAAAAAATAGGTCCCTCTCCTCTCACTTAGCTTTTAGTGTAAGTAGGCTGGCCCCTGTTCTAGCTGTCATCTGAGTGCCTCGTCATTCAGCAGGTCATTCAGAGCAATAGGCTGTCAGAAACCTAAGTGACCCGCTGTTATTGGGACGGATAAAATTTCCTCCGTCTTTTTATGCCAGCTCTCACACAGTGATGCTGACAATGTCATTTAGGCCAGAAAGCTTGGCTTTTAACACACATGCACTCCCTACACACTTAATTAGCTCTACCTGTACAATTTAGTGCAATCTGATACAACAGATCTGCCACAAATTCCACATTTAGGAATATGAGGGGTGTTTGTTCAAACATATGTGTCCTATAAAGATTGTTTGCAGTTAGTGGTGCTGTTGTACTGTACTGCATTGTTTTTAAATGTGTTTCTAATATTCTTCCTCGACAAATATTAGAAACACCTACAACATAGTATATTATTGAGCAGTTCAACCACACTGCAAAGTACAATCTCAGTAATAAACAGATTTATAATGTCTCTGACAGTTTTAGTATTCACCAAAGTCAAGCTGAAGAGAACCATAGTTGATTGAAAAAGAATGATCGGCAATTATTTTGACATTCAGTTGTTTGAGTTATTTTTCAAGCAGAATTGCCAAACTCTTTTTGGTTTGGTTTCAGCTCCTCTGTTGAACCAGTCACTTTGGGCTCTGGGAAATTATGATGGGTAGTTTTTATTATTGTCAGACATTTTGTGGAAAAGGATCTATTTATTTCATAAAAAACAAACCAAAACAATCAGTTTCTTTGGGAATTACAATAATGATCAATTGCAGCTCAATTTCCCACAGTGCTGGATAGTGGAGGTGGGCCACCTGGTCTGAAACAAAGATCACCTCTGCATTCCAAAAAAGATCTTGAATGTTTAAAAATGAAACCTTAAACTTGAGCGAAATGAGCTAATGTGCTATTTCACACAGTAGCTATTTACAGAGAGTAACTATGGGCTGTCCAGCTAAGTACACCTCGCAAAATGAGACAACCGGGTGTAAACTTCGACCAAACAATGTCCTGAGGGAAAGCATGACCAAGCTGTATTTTCAAACCTGTATGCTTTACTCTAAGCAACAGCAACAAAGTTAATTTTCTCCTACAATGATTGCTTAATGCAATTTTGCTTAGAAATTGATAGGGACTGTTCCAAATACTTGTTCATTAGGCATATTGAATCCAAACAAGTTGCATACCAAACTAAATTTCTTGAAAAGAATGGTTTAGGAGGAATACGTATACAAAATGAATATGTGTTACACTGTTAAATAGTGTGACAAACATTTATCTTGGGTACTAGTTAGAGGGAAATTTGAAAGGAACATTGCGACTAAGTTGATTAAGTTGTTTTAAATCTTTCTTTCCTCTCCATCCTGCCCTCTGTATTCTGCAGAAGACAGATTGGGAAGTGGCCATCAAGAGCATTAATAAGAAGAACCTGTCCAAGTCCCAGATCCTGCTTGGCAAGGAAATCAAAATCCTAAAGGTGAGCATGACATTTAATTGCCTCCCTCTTATCTCTTCAGTGTACTTAGAGAATGATCTGACATTGACCTTGTGTGAATCTGTACCTTTGACAGAAAGGAGCCTTGACTTTCCTGAAAGAAATATCAGTCAGAGTGACTCCACTAACTGCTGTGCTGCAGCCTAGTTAATCTTCCTGCTAATGCATTTCTTTAATCTTCTCTGTTTCTGTTCAGGAGTTGCAGCATGAAAACATTGTGGCGCTTTACGATGTCCAGGTAAGTTTCTTCATTCTTCGGCATCAAATTGCTGAATTCAGAATGAAGTAACCAGTGACGTTTGATATTTAATACTACTGCAATATATCTCCATTGAGTGCTATATACTCTGTGGGTCTTTTATTGGCAGACAGGCTGAGACCTTGTCTGTTTCAGTATCTATGGAGTAAGAGTTGAAAAACTTAGTCAAATGAATCTACCTACACAAATCTCTTAAGGTTGTCAAGAGGATCGATGTTGCTATTGGCTAGTCCTTCAATTTACTGCTGAGTAAGGCTGCTCTCTGTCTCTCTCTCGACTCAGCTGGCTGATTCAGGGTCATACTATTGCAGTGGTTCAATCCCATCAGTCTATTTGTCAGGGTTGAGCTGTGTAGCCTCTACAAAGTCAGTCAGATCACAGATTCGTCTACAAACCTGATGATGCAGAGTTTGAGGCACAGTGTGTCATAGTGAATGTTAAATACATAGTTATATTACAGAACCTGAACAAACATTTAAAGGCTGTATATTTTAAGTCCTGTCTTTCTCCTCCTTGGCTTAGGACAGGCAGCTCTGAGTACTTTCCCAGTTGTATTTGTTTATTTGAGCCCCATTCCTGGTCTTCTGCATACATGCATGCATAGATGCATACAAATACCTATTCATTGTGTTTGAATGAAATGTGAAAAGGTGCAGTCCAGATGTTGAAGAATGGCATTTTGCCATTGGGAACACGTTTTATGAAAACTGTGATAAAACCGGACCACCAGATTAAGGGTGGGTGAGTTTGAAAGATGCAGATATTACAGATGTTTTGGGCCGATGTCTGTCCATCTTCAGTTTTATTGCACTCAGAGTAACAAAACAAGTTGTTGTGAACTCAAGTAACATTATCCTCACTTCACCTGTCTCTCTGGTCTGCTGCTCTGTTTGTGTGGAGGACTTACCCCACCCTTGGCGAAACACGGAGAGCAGAGGAGAGGCGAGAAGCCAGCATGACCGTAAATCAAAGTAAAACACAGTAAAGACTCTCACACTGAACTTAAATAGAACGAGTGCACATAAATTAGGTAAATAACATAAATAAAATACTTTGTTACTCTCAAGGGCGGCATTGGTGGGCCACACCCTCCAGGCAATAGTAGGGACAACAATGCAGTTGAACTCTTTGAAACATAAAATGACAGATCAATATAACCTCTCTGCATAAAATCAATGCATGAGATTTTTAAATATTTAAGATTTGAAATCTTATTTTCTGAGTTAAACAAACCACAGAACTGTTGGCTTTTATCTGTATGTGTGCATTACAACAACCAATGTTTGAATGAGCTGCAAAAGATATAGAAACATTACTCTACTATTTGAATATTTAAAAAGTTAGACAAGATTTTATCTCCTTCTGTTACTCAAAACCCCCAACAGAGTGGGTCTGACAATCAAACTATTTAGCCAACTGTTTTTCAGCACAGTACATTGTGGCTAAATATCATTTGAGTACTGACCAACTAGCAGCAGCTTGCCCTCTTCTCTGTCCACTTGTCCTGTCAGTAAAACTACTGTATAACATTAGCTCCTGTAACGCTATCCCAGTAAAGGAGAGGCTGAGAGCCATCTTCAGGATCAATATAGATAACATCTGATATCTTCTGCTTCACTGGTTTAATTGCGGGGACTTACTAGCAGTTTGTCATGATCACCATTAGTTGATTACTACATAACATTCTAAATCTAATTCCATCTCCAAATGTAATGATTAGAACAATAATCAAGTTATTTTAAACATTATAGTAATGTGTGTATTGTAAATGAATGTTTGCTCTAGTAATATCTGTTTTAAATAAAATGTCAAGTTTCAAGTTCTTTGAAGTAGATTTAAAGTGCAATACTGATTTAAAACATTTATCCTTAGCCCTGATGAATCATAGGGGTTTGCTGCAATGAGATTTAAATGTAGTGTTTGTATTCATCTACAGCATCTACAGAACAGCTAACGTCATTCAGTCTGAGGCAGATAATTCACAGACGATCAACAGGCTGAGAAGAGGGCACCGGTGCTACACAGAATTAAATATAAGCCGTGATCTTTGAACTTGAAGGCTTTAGAATCTGTCGTAATAGCATCTAATACATGACACAGTACCCATGTGATTAATGACCCACACTTGATGATTTGTCCAACATCATGGGGCATGGCTTTACGAAATGACCCCTACATGGCTAAAGCTTAAGCACACTGGGACTGTTTCATGCATTTCTAAGAATAGATTTTACAAGACTGCATCACCCAAACAAACTACTTTTAATGCTTTTAGCCAAACTGTGAAGCATGTGGAAAGTATGAAGGATGATTCAGTGGCAAAGAGTGCATTGTACTGAATCTGAAAGGCCATGCTGTCAGTACACTGTCACATTTACAGTGCACTGCTTGATGCCCATCTGAGGGCTCATGTTCATGTGTTAAGTGAGCACAAACACAGCTCAAATCCCCTTTGTCCTCTGGCTGGGAGCTCGGCATCTACCAGAGTCCCACATCATATATTCCTGGCACGTCCACCTTCAGACCCTGGTGGATACAAAAAAAAATGTGTTTTGAAAATAAATATTCTCCTTGCTAGAGGGAGAATATTGCACTGTGTATTTCAAAGCTTACTGTCTCTAGCATTTATCAGTGGTGCTGTTATTCATACTCCTGTAATGCATTAGTGATGTTGCTCCACACACAGAGACGAGTAGCTTGTTTCTGACTGATGGTGGGTGTTTGTGAGAGTCTCTGATTACCTTTTATGCAGTGGTTTTCAGCCACAAAGCTTAAGCAGATGTTTGTAGTTCATCAAATAAAACTTGTAGAGAACAGGAACTCTTTGAATAGCAGCAATCAACAGTAAGTTTTTGGATTTACATAGATTTTTTTAAATTCTGCTTCTGACTGCCTGAATGTACAATAACAAACTTACCATGGTTTGTTATGATGACTTGAATTTGCTATAAAAATCCCTTACATTTGCGTGTACTTCCCATAAGGGGATACAAAACGAGTTGAAGTGATGATGAAGCACTTCCCACATAGTGATGCTACTTCCTGTGTTTGTGTAAGCCTCCCGCACTCCATCCACCCTGGCACTCCTCCACCCATCTCCTCAGCCCTCCACCAGCCCTGCTGATGTAATAACCTCTCCCGGAGGCAGGTGAATGAGGAGCTCAGTCATAACTCAGCAGGCAGGATACACTAGAATTAGGTAGCTTCCATGAGTGATGATGAATCTATATGACACATCTGTAATTGTGATTCTAAGAACTGGTTCTTGATTTTCATATTCAACACAATCAGCTTTTTTTGTTCCTTGAATGAGAATGATTGAATATATAAAATTCCTTTGTAATTATTAGCCTCATAATAAAGCTAGAGTGAGTCATATGAGACAGCAGATGCATTTTTGTGTCTTTAGAGAGACTAGCAAAAGGGACATACATGGTGCAGGATATACTGAAGTCATGCTACTGGAAGGTGACTTCACTGGGTTTCCAAAAAGTTTACATCACCCTGCCAAAATGGATTGTTTAAAGGAACAATTGCCAAGAGTGAGATGAGACGACTGATATAGAAACACTCTCATATCTCTCTATTTAATATGAAGCTGCAGCTAGCAGCTGGTTAGCATATCTTAGCTTGAAGACTGAAAATCGGGCAGGACAAAACAGCTAGTCTGGTTTTCTGTTGATTTATGCTGCCTTGTCAGATAATGCTACTAGCGTGCGAATGAATAGCAAAGTGTGTGTTTTTTAATTACTAACAGGATAGGTGTACTCTAAGAATATAGGGAGCATATGATGATGCTCTATTATAACATCTTTAAGATTTCAGAGGTAGTGTATTTTGATAAACCAGCATCCTTTATCGAATAATGCTCAACACCGACTTTCTTCACATTTGTTTATCTCTGAAAGAAAAAACACCAACAACAAGAAAACAAAATGCAATTCTTCTGAGGAGTTATGTAAAACATGAGTACTATTGATCTGTTGATGTTGAAGCACACCTTTAGCTAATGTATGAAAATATTGCGATTGCGAGTCCAATTTATTGGCCAAACTTCTATATCAGCTGATATTTATCTTATTCGCTGCAAATAATAGGACACTCACCAATTGCATTGGTTGATGTTTATCTGATGTGTCACATCAATTTTGTGCTCACTTAATGTTGTGTTTCTTATTTGTGGTCAGACTCTGATAGCAGTACTCAGCATACCCAGCTGCTGTTTCGGAGAAGAAGCCACTGGCACAGCTCTGGTATGACACAGGAGGGCAATGGCTGCTGTGTTTTTTGTAATGAAGATTTCTTTGTTTTCCTGGCACAAAAGGTGATATAAATAACGAAGTAAACAACCAAAAAAAGATCAGTAGTCAGCTATCGGCAAAATTGTTGTTTTCAACATCAGTATCCGCCCAGAATTTCACAATTGTTGCATCCCCACAAAATGAATGATTTTATATAAGAGGACAAATGACCGTGGACTCAGCCACTGGATTTGGCAGGTCACCTGACCTTAAACCAAGGAACACTGAGATACTTCTGCTGTTTGTTTTGATCCATGCACAGTCCATCAAAGCCAACTTTGTTAATTATGTGGTTTGAGTTAGTTTGTGTCTTGATTTTGTTTGTCACCTCACTGCTGCTCAAGCATAGCTTTATGTGTCTCACTGTCTCATTTTCTTACCAGCTGGCTGCTCTGTTCCGTCCACTGCAGTATTGGTCTGTCTGCTGGTAGCCAGTGTAATGGTGTACATTTCCTCTCTTGGTGACTATCAATAGAGTCTGGTGTGTTGCAGCCCTTTAGTAACTAAGACCAACTGGCAGCTGCCACTTTTCTTTCCCTCTTTTTAGTTGTTTCCATTCCTCTTTATTTTGTGTATTCAGCTCACTATTTCCATTTTCTCTTTTCCCCATGTTGCCATTTATCATTGCTTCTTCTTCTTGCATCCCCAGTTGGCTTCTTCCCAGCCTCATCAGCTGTTGTTGTTGTTAGAACCACGTGCTGCTTGAGTTCACCCAACGGAAAAGGAAATGTAACCCGAGTTGGTTTGTGCAACCGTCTAGCAACGCCAAGCCTTTATATTTGATGAGAAAAAGAATATATCTTTACTTGTTACTTTCTTTTTGTAGACTTTTTGAAGGCTTTTCTTTTGTAGACACTGTTAAATGGCTGTCCATTAAAGCATTTCCAACATTTGGACAGTCATGACACAATCTCAGTTCTAAAACTGATACAGACACACTGTGTTGAAACAGCTATGAATGTTAAGATGTCTTTGAAAGACCTTAAACTTAAAGGAGTAGAGATGCTCTGGTATTTTGACCCAGATTTACCGATGTTCTTGCCTTTGCAAACAGGATATGGGTTACCTATTTAAAGTCTGATAATAATGACCCATAAACCCAGCCTTCTGACCTGTCTGTTGTACACACTGCGGGTGGCTACTGATAGGCCTGCTGACGATGATGATGGCAGCTGGGAAAGGGCAAGTCTTAGTTAAAAGGAGCCTCATAAAGGGTGGTGGGAGCGTTTGACCTTTTGATAAGCATGATGCCGTAAATACAGTGGTTCATCTATGTGTCAGAACTGCAGGTACTGACACACACTAATTCTAATCCCAAGTCCAAGTGGAGGTTTACATTTGCAGTTTTGAGTCAACTATTAAATGAACTATTGGAAGGATTGCCATGAAATTTGGTGCTGATAATTATGTTCCCCACCAGATGTGATTAACTTGGGTGATCCTCTCACTTTTCATCTAGTGCAGCGTTTAACCATATCAAGTTTAACTAGTCGACTTGTCAAAGATAAAATGTCTGTTAAATCTACAGGGAAATTAGTCACCAGGAACATTACTCGTCAAAATATCAAGTTGGTGATAACACACAAAATTATGATGGTGAAAATAATCATTATACCTTTAAGCATCTGCATCTTAGCATTGCCATTGTGAGTGTGTTAGCATACTGATATTAGGTTTTGTTTCAAAGCATCACTGTGCTCACTCACAGAGCGGCTAGCGTGGCTGTAGTATCAGTTGTAGCAGGATGCCAGCAAGCATTTGACAGATGGCGATATGCAGGAGGAGGAGAGGTTCAACCCAAACACTGAATTATCACAATAAAAAATTCATGTGAAAATGATATATCTTCAAAGCCGCTCTAAAAGTATAACAAAGATATTTAAATTCTGTAGATGTAGGTGGCGTAATGTTTTTCAGTGCATCTGCTTCTGGGAAGAGCAGTAAGAGTCGGTCATGGAACAGTTTTTCAGCTCAAGTTTATTGCAATGTTTAACCTTAAATCCAATTCTAAATTATAATCTTGACTCTATAATTTCCCCTCTAAACCTGCTGGAGCTCAGACCACAGCTGACTATGTTTCTAATCGCTCTGCTTTTGCTATGTGTGTATACCAGCAGCACCATATAGACCAGACTGCATTGTATTGGTCTGAACACTGAATAAACACTGAGTAGAACTGCTTATGTTCTTTTGTATGTTTGATTTAGTTTCACAATGGAGGTGTTCATTCATTCAACATCACATTGTGACATAATACGTTAACACCTCAGCGCACTACCTCAGCACTTCTTGTGTTCTTTGCTGAATGCACAAAAGAAAACAATCACAGTTCTTTCTCAGGACTTCTAAGCCCTGCAGATTTTCAGATTCTAATCAGAGTTAGACATATAGGCAAACTGTTTTGGGAAAAGTCACTGAATTAGTTGTTTCACCAAGGTTTTTAAAAGTTTTTAAATGTTGCTTTATACACTTGTGTGACCTTTTCCAGCTTTTGTGAATGCAGTAAACATCTGGGTGCCTGTTTATGAGTGGGTAACGAAGCACCAGTTACCTGCCTCCCTCTCAGAATAGCTGTGCAGTGACAAAAGGCTGCAGGGCTAGCTGTGGGAGTACGTGCACCCGTGACAGATTGTAGGTCTTTATTCCTGCTTTAGATTGGAGGAGCTGTGCTCGTTTGCTGCTTTTAATGACAGTCTTAAGCACACAGCTGAGCAGCTCCCCGTCCTCCCGCATGGAGCTGTTAATGTTAAGCAAGCTGCAGCAGTGTGCGGTAGACGGGACTAATTATAAGGTGTCCTGTGTCAGGGCCCTGTGGCTCCTTCTCTCTCACTCATGTTATATGCTGCAGCTTTGTTGTTTGGATTTTTGTGGAGTGACAACAGAGATAACAAGTGGTGTGTTTGTTTTTGATTTTAGATTGCAAAATCCCCAAATGCTGCACAATTTCAATAATTTAAAGTAACCCACCACACAATGTTAATTATAAAATAACTGTTCGTAAGTACATGTATTCAGTATTTGATTTGTGTAGTTTTGTATCTACTTAAGATCAAAATCAGTATTTCTTTTTTTATCTCAAGGTCCACATACTAGCGTTCTCTGGAGCTTTCAGCTGCATCATATGGATTTCTCAGTGGATAGAGTGAGTGTGCCCAGTTTTCATAGAGACAGCTCTATGAAAACAAATACTGGGCCCAGACGGCAGGAGTTTCAAGATCTGAAAAATAATGTGCATCACACATTACAGGATATTATTAAGATTATCGTGCCAGAGGGAGCATGATCTTACATGATCTCATGGGTAAGCAGATGTAAACAGTTGTTGTAAGCAGTAGACTGTTGTGGTGCAGCAACCTGCCATAGTAATTCTTTGCAGTGAGAGCAGGTTTGGTTAGAAGTGGTCAACATGGGTTGTCTATTCAGTGAGAAATGGAGGTGAGATTTTAATTGTTGTAATATCTGCCAACAGCAGTATAGCACATAGCTACTGTTAGTCTAAAAGGCTATAATGTTTACCATCTACCTGTCTGAATTAAATCTCTCATTGACAATTTTTGTTTAAAAATGATCACAGCAGCCCTGATGAGTCTGCAAACAGGTCAGGAGATTTAAGACTCTCTAACCCCATCACATTACCAGATAACCTGGTCCCAGACCAGATTTCTCCTCCAGTCGTAGACATGAGGGTTAGTTCTTGACTTTGGAAATGGTGCTAAGCTTTCAAGTGCATATCACTGTCTTCCCCAGTGGATCTAGTTTTCTCAGTTGGCATGGAGAGACCTCTGTAACACTCCATCAGCTCATTAGCTTTTTCCAGATCCTTCAACCGCATCTCATTGTAGACTGTGAGATGCGAGATAAGGTCTTCAGCAAATTAGTCTCCAACTGAATAAACTGAGGAAAACTGTGGGATGCAGTTGGAAGCTACAGAAAAATAATAGTTTTGGATTACCATACATAAAAAGATATATATGATTTTATATAAATACAATATTTAACTACCATTTAAATTTTAAATGATGTGGCACATTATAGGTGATGTACTATCCATAAGCTCTTATTTACTGTGCTATTGACACAAGCAGAAACATAAAGAAAATGTTGGGGGGTGTAAACAGAGGAAGGGACAGTGGAAGTTTATTTATGAAGTGTTTTGGTTTCTGAGCCAATCTTCACAAGAGCTGATGTTTCTCCAAAGGAACATTGTGTTCTAGCCTGGACAGGGGCCCCTTATAGCTTTGTGTGTGTGTGTGTGTGTGTGTGTGTGTGTGAGTGTGTGTGTGTGTGTGTGTGTGTGTGTGTGTGTGTGTGTGTGTGTGTGTGTGTGTTCTAATTACATAAGGTATTGAGGACTTACATGAAGGGGGTTGAAAAGAAAAAAGGGGCAGTACATGTTCTTGGATACATTCAGGGGATTTTTGGAGCTCACTGAGTTTTCCTAGAAAACCTGCAGCGTGGCATACGTCCACATTCCTTTACAGAACTATGCTTTCCAGATTTTCAGATGGCTCAGAGGAACAAAAAAACAGTTGCTGTTCACTGACGCATTGACACACACACACACACACACTTGTGTGTAGCATGTTAGATCAGCACGTAAGCATGTGCAAATACTCACATGATCTTCAGTACACATGTTTTTGTTGAAAACAGATGTTATTTGAGGACAGTAATACAACTTAGAAGTTTTGAATACAGATGAAATAGTTACATTAAAATAACAAACATAGGGCACTTTTATGGAACGTCCTGTTCTTTTCATACATGACTGAATCAGCATGGTGTAAGCACTACATGTGGCATTGTACACCTGCAAAATAATAAAAATCCTCCCCTTTACTCAACAAGCAATCCTGACCTTTTGTCCTCAGCACATGATTGGTGTTTTCCTGCTGCTGTCGCTGACACAGTCAGCTGCTGTTATGTCAAAGCACAGATTTTACTCCCAAAGGACACCAGTTTACTCAGAATACCCTGGATTACGCTTGTTGCTTGCGTGACAAGAGCACGCCAGCCCTGTATGCCTAACCTCCCCCCTCCCCAATACACGCACGCCTGCACACACACACACACACACACACACACGCACTCATACACTCTCCTCCCCTCCTTCACCCTCTCCAGTTTGACCATATCCCATCCCCCATATTGTTACATAACCTTGCGCTCCTGGAGTTTGAGTGTGACGCAATAACTGAGCGACTAACCAGACACAGTGTTGATTTGGCTCACACTGATTCTTGGCAGTCCGAAGTGTTTTTGTGTTTGTGTGTGTGCCACCTACTTTTCAGTGCCTGTGTATTGTGTTGTCAGTTTTCATATCTGAGGATAATAAAATCTTTTCATCCTTCCGTGCAGCTTGCTGATATGGTTGCTTGCGAAACAGCCTCTAAACAGTGTGACAAGGTTATGATGACAGAGGGGCTATTTATATCATAGTTGGTTGGGAATGTTTTGTGCCAGAGTGGAACATTTTGGAGCCCAGCCCTCATTCGGCAGTTCGCCAATGTCCAAAGTCCACTGATTTTTATTTCAGATGTAGCTTGTGTGTGAACAATACCTTCTCGAAAACATTTGTGCTTGTCAACAGATTGAGGGGTTGTCACTCTCATAACTGTGGGCTGCTACTTCCTCTAAGTCCTCACAAACAAAGGCTGCCCTATGTGCTGCTGTCACCACCTGCCTCTTGAAATTCATCTCACTTCTTAGCAATTAGGCAACAAAACCAACTGAGGCAAGTGCAGCTGCCAGAGAAAACATGTGAAAGTGCAAAAACACACACTGAATAAAATGAATGTCTCTCCAGGCAGCAGCTTTTCTCAGAAGTACTCAGTCTCTGCTATTTGTTGATATAAGTTTCTCTCTGACGTTGAGTAAAGGCGAGCCACCACTAACATCTATGTCTGTGTGTGTCTGTGTGATTTGTGATGACGTGGTGACATATCAGTTACCCTCACTCCTCTGGCCCCATGGTGACTCTACCCCCCAACCCCCAACACTTCACCTCCATCCCCCCTCTTCTCCAGATTGCGCTGCAGAATACATCCTCATTATGTAATCCCCCTGGCCCCCCCTAACACATACACACACACACACACATATTCTCACACACATACAGTCAGTTAGAATGGATACTGGTGGCCCATCCCCCATTACCACCTGCCCCAGTTGTAGAAAAGACTCTAAAGGATTGGAAAAGACTGAGCTACTTACCATCTAGATAAACAAGCCCATTAGCCTGGGGTCACACATCAGTTGACTTACACAGTAGTGGTCAGACCACAGCCACCTAATATTTGTTAATATGTGGAACGATTTGAAGGCTGTGAAAAATACTGGGTTACTTTCTTGTTTTTGTGTTCAGCTAGCTAGAAATGTTAATGAGCGCAGAAGTTGATGTCAGTCTCTTCTTGCTCTCATTCCTTGCTGTTCAGGTACCAGCGAGTATGCAAGTTCATGAAACCCTGTGATATCATGTAACTTTTTAATCCCAAAACAAGACCCTGCTTCTTCCCGGCAGCTATTCGTTCTCCAGTATGACAAGTTTAGGCATCTGAATCAGTATCAGGAAGGAAAAATGCTAGCCTGTGGGAACATCTCTATAATGTAAGAGTCGGCTAGGATAATCTCCAGCCCCCTGAGACCCTGCAAAGGATAAGCGGTTATAGATAATGGATGGATGGATGGATATAAAAGAGATGGTTATTTTGCTCCGTGGATGCTTTGTATCCAGATTAATTAACACACTTAAAGCATATAAATGGACAGGAAAGGGGCTCTGTCTTCACTGTATAAACTATATTGGTCACTATGGAGGCTTTACATCCAGGTTATACAGATCTGGTGATACGAAAAAAATAGAACCTTGCTGCTTACTGATGCTTCAGTATTAATAGTCTAATTTCATTTCACGCATAGTTTGGAGAGCAGACGGGATTCTTCAGGTGAAAGATTTTGTAGTTAATGACCCTGTCTCTGTCTATGATCAGTCATGTAATATGCAAAGCACAGCAACTTCAAGACTTCCAATCATGAGTGGCATAGTGTGAACACCACAGTGATTTGATGACTTCGAAAGCACTGTAGTGTGACCCAGGCACTTGGATTTTGACCGGAGGTTCAACATTTAGTTTAGTTTATCTGCAGTAGATTCTGGTCCCCTAAAATGTCTCTTTACATACGGTAAGGCTTTCCAAATAGTCTAGGAACTATTGGGGCAGAGTTGGCAGCACAGAATGTTGCTTATTGGTCAGATACAATCTTAGAGATTGTTTCAGCTTCTCTACACCATCATTTACGCAGTAAGCGAGCACTGGTTGCCACTTGAATCATTAATAAAAGGGACGATGGTTTCTTGAACATGTATGTTCAAGGTCTTTTCCTGCAAAGTTAATGTGGTGCTAACAGTCCAATCATTTACACTCCTCTTTGTGTGTGATCCCAGTATTAAAGACTTTATATTTCTTAGAATTTAATAAACATACTAACATAGTCTTTACCTAAAGCATATTTCCTTAAATACCACATGCATGTTTACATCTTGATAACTTTAAAAATTGATTTTCAGTTCAGTCATTTGCTTTAGGTTCACCCCCCCGACCATAACTCCACATGACACTAAAACGAGTTCTATCATGCCTCTTCTGCCACTGTGTTTGATATCTATACAATGCTTTATGTTGACTGTGGGTTATTTTTCTGTGACTCATGGCTGTGCAACATAAATAACTTGAACTATTACTTGAGTCATAACAAGCATCAAGTAGCATTTTCATGACACAAACATATATGTTCATAGATGGTATGGTTGTCAAAAATAGCAAGTGCTGCTGTTGTGTACTTTTTTTCCCCTACTGGCTTTTTTCTAACGGCTGTGTGGTTGAGTTGACAGCTGCTTCTGGATAAATGGCTTCTATAACTGATTCCGTGTTTCTTCTCTTCCAGGAAACACCCAACTCTGTTTTCCTGGTCATGGAGGTAAGTATAGAAACGTGACTGTTTGGCTATTTCATGACTCAGAACTCGTGTACCCTCCTTGCATGTCACTCATGATTGTTTCCAGTTTAACTTGTTACTTTGTTTCTTGCTCTAAAAAGTAATTAGTTACTTTATATCACTTTTATGTATTTTAAGTAACAAAAATGATGACAAATTATTATGGACCCATTACCACAAAAGCTCCTCTTAGCATTCATTGGTTTATCCCCAGCCCAGCAGCTGTCGGCATGTGTTCTTCCCCTCTTGGCAAGCTTCACTGCTGTTATACCCCCCTCCCTGCTGGCCCTTTCTCTTGTATTTTCCTCTCTTGTTTTCTTTTACATTTTGTCTTTCACTCTTAGCTTGCTGACTACCTCACCCTCGGCGTCCTCCCCAACTTTCCCCTGTCATTTCGCAACACTCTCAGCTGGCAGCAGGGTAGAAAACAAACCACGACTGCACCTCAAGTTACTCTCTGAAAATACACCCCTCTGATTTCTAGGAATTATGTTCCCCGAAAGCCGTAGCTTAAAATCTTGTTTTGGTCTATGTTTAGATGTGTCTACAGTATACTCCATTAATAACCCTTTGGAATCTTGTTTGTTAGGATCAGCAGCCAGTTAATTTGAGGGTATGTACAGTTCAGTCTGGTGAAAGACCAGCTGTTTTAGATAAATGGCTTTTTGTGGTTATATTTTCAGCTTTCAAATGGGTTAAGAAATATTGTGAGGGCCAAAACATTGCTGCACTTCGAAGTATGAACTTCAGTGTGACTAAATCAATGCTGATGCCTCATGTTTTGCTTAGCAGGTAAAAAGCTTGTCTTACTCAAACATTGGTGGAAGTATCAGATGAAAGTGTTATGAAGAGACGAGTGCACTGAGCCAGGTGTAATCCAAATGAAAAGAATACTGTGCCCTTTTAACGCTCTGTCTGGAGGGTAAAAAACACAATTAATTTCTTGGAACAGTGTTTGAAGGGAAGGGACATGTTTGTCTTGGAACAAGTAGTTTGGCACTCCACCAACTTACAGGTAGTTTGAATTGGTTTGCTCAGTTGACTGAGAGAGCGCTATCAACATACCTCTGTGGTTTGACACCATCTTAAAATTCTATTACCATTTACGTGTGATGTTTTGCTAAGCCTTAATTGAATTATTCACATGAAGGTGTAGTCCAGCAGGGGATTAAGAAACAGCAGTTGAATGCAGATCAGCAAAAGCCAGAATTAAATATCTTGCTCCTAGTGGTGTGTAGGAACTCTTTCCAAGTGTTGTGTTCTGTTGGGCTGCCACATTTACAGCCTCTGTGAATGTGTCCAGCGCTAATAGAAAGGTTACAAATATAAAGATGGGTGGCAATTTAAAGGAAAAACCTGAAAAAGTATAGGGATGCCCAGATTAGGGATGCAACGATTATAGATTTTGACTATACGATTATAGTCTGAGGAATAATCACGGTTTCACGATTATCACGATTATTATGCATTCATTAATTTCACAACACTACTAATGAACTAATATATCAAATCACATGAACATTCTTTAGAGATTTGAATGTGTTATTTACTGCTGTCAGAAATAACACAGTAATCAAATAATACAGTACAAAATAATAAATTAAGATTAACAAAAAGTCTGTCTCTTTCTTTGGAATGAAATAAAAGTGACCTCTGCTCTGTAAACATGCATGTCAGTATTTCCTTTTTGAACAAAACAAATGGAGTCAAAGGCTGCAGGACGTCTGTCTGCATGGCTCTTTTGATCAAAAATATCAAAACATTATTTAGTAATTTCAGTTTGTGTATTCTTTCCTGAGTATAGAACTTAAAAACATGGTGGAAAAATATTTGAAATAAAGTATTTTAAGTATTATTATTAATATAAGATTAAGATTAACTTTACTGATCCCCCAGGGGAAAATGTTACTCATGTGGGTAATAAACTTAAGTGTTATTGTCACCAACTGTCATCCATGTCTGTTTTAATTCATTTTTAATCTGTTTTCAATAATTAATCTAATTTTACACGTGGCCTGGTTAAATCCTGTCTGTTATTGTTTTTTGTTTGTTTGACGTTTTATAATAATAATAATAATAATGATAATAATAATAATAATACTAATGATGATGATGATGATGATGATGATGATGATGATGATGGTGATGATGATAATACTACTAATAATAATGGATTACATTTATATAGCGCTTTATCACAGACAAGCACTTCCCCAAGTTTCAGTAAAAATAATAGAAATAAATTGAAAACATTGCTTATACTGTATTAATAATAACTGAAATATAATTAATTAGATCCCATGGTAGAGTGCTGGAAGTCTACAAGCTGCTGATGTTATGTTAGTGTTTTACACCTGGTATATTAACCCAGAATGCCTCGAGTTTACTCAACACAGACCGGAAGAAGCAACCTGTAATGTTAAATGGTCACTGACTGAAGTCCTTGAGAGGTAAACTTTTATCTTCCTTAGAAAAACGAGCTGCTTTCCTGCTGTTTGTTTACGCTGAACTTAAAGCTCAACTCTCACCACTACGCCACTGATTGTAAGCGACACGTTTATATTTAACTCCCTACGAACTCAGTGTTTCATTAAGTAACTTGCCATTAACGTAATTTAACTCCGTTATTACGTGTTACCTTTTCTTTGGCGTGTAAAGCTGGGTGGTGATCCCGCAAATGCTGCATCAAGTTTGACCCATGAGCCGCAACTTTTTTCCGGCAGGTTTTGCAGACGGTGATCCGTTGTCTTGATTGACTCCCTGGTCATTCTTGGTGTATCTGACAGGCTCCCACACTGCCGACTTCACTCTCTTCTTCAGTGGAAACGAAGCTTCGCTGCTTGGTTCTTCTGTCATTGCTAAGCTAATGTAGCATAGCTTCCATGCCTTTTGATACACACCGCACTGTAAGCAGCTGCACCTCTGGTCTAACTTTGTTTTCGTTCTGTGCAGGTTGCACAGAAAATAATGTACCATCATAGAGTCCGTTTTTTGCGAGTGAGAACAGAAAAACTGTATGGTGTAGCGGAGCCTTTGGGATTAATTAACCGTGACGTTTTAAAGCGCGGTTAATAGTAAAATCGGTTAATCGCTGCATCCCTAGCCCAGATTGATTGGCCACTGATATTCAGTAAAAATATGCAATCTGGAATGCTTTCTAGTTTCCGATCACCTAAAACTAATGGATGATGCGAAGAATCTGAGCCACTTCCCAGCTGAGTTGGTGTCATTGTCGCAAACTATCCACTAACTACACTACATCACTAAACTACACTAACCTAAAGTATCACTTCACACCAGCTTCACCCTGTATTGCCTTGAATTCCAAAAGAATTTTTTTTCCTGTGCATGCCAATGCCTCCATATCAATGTAGAATGAATCCAAAACATCTATCCAGACTTGCTGAAGTTAATGGTGCTCCTCTTTTTTAAAATAGCAAAACTATATCAAAACATCTGATTAAAGACTCCCACAAAACTGGTGCAGTATAATCAAAGTCTCATTTATCCAGTCTTATGCCAGATACACCCAGAAAACCTTGCTAGTGAGATCATTGCTCGCAGAATGCCCTGAAAGCAAACCAGTACTACACACCAGTGGTTTAACACTTCTTGTGCATGCAGCCAAGAAGAACAACTGCATGTGTGGACATATGCGGTGGAGTCAAGTGGGGTGTTCAGTCTAATCTGCTAACTAGTTTGTGAAATAAATTGCTGGAAAGTTAATAGACCCATCACTTTACATTTTAAACATAACTCTAGTATAACCCTGTCCCTGATAAACATCATGTCACTCATGCTTCTCACATGTGTTTGTTATGTTAGCGAGGTATTTACGGAACAGCAACATATCACAGGTACAACGCTGGGTTTTGATACGCTCCCAGTTTGCCCTTTAATGAGGATTTCTATGTGGTGGACTTTAAATTTATTTCTAACTTCATTCAGTGTTGTTTTTCTTCGCTTATCCAGTCAGCAGTTTAATTTCTTTTAACTTACCACACCAGCCTCATCCGTCTGCTCTTGCCATCCCTCTTGAGAACTCACTGCACTATAGCAGAGGTTGTCAGCACAGATAAAGCTACGGCCCTTCAACAGATTAATTGATGAGCTTGCCATTATCTGGGATAAGATTTGAACACACACTCAAACACACACACACACACACACAATACCAAAATGTGCATCTCAGCTTGGCATTGTTGAACCTGAATTTAATTGCTGCTGATAGTGATTGTTTGTCTCTCCACACACAGTACTGTAACGGAGGTGATCTTGCCGACTATCTGCAAGGTAAGCATCACACTAATCTGTCTGCCACACACACACACACACACACACACACACACACACACACACACAGATTATTCATCAAAACAAAGTTACTAATACCGCAGGGGAGGAACAGCCATGTGACTGCAGCTATTACGAGTGTAGGTGTGGGACTGTGTGCATGTGATCAGACTGTGCATTTATTATTTATGTGTGATGGATGCTTTGTGGAATAATGTGAGTCTGTATCATGTGGGGCTGTTCAAGAGCGTCTGTGTGTGTCTGTGAGTGAGTGACTGTTTGTATGTCTTCATGTTTTCTATGCGGGTGGTGTGTGTGTGCGTGGGAACCACCACAGCTTTGTACAAAGGGTTCCTTCTCTAGTTCAGGGCCAGTCAGCACAGTGTTTATGCCATTGTGATAGTTCATAACAAAGGTCAGCATTTCTGCTCATGGAACAACAAGTCAGCTTGAGCTGAAAGGATGCATAATGGGCAGTGAAAGTGATATTTGGAAGTTCTGGATCAGAAGAATCCCCAAATACAAGAACATTAAAATGAAGAACATATTACAGTCCAAATTAATCCATCCATACCAGTGTGTCCCTCACCAGCAATACAGTCTTGCCAGTGAAATTGGAAATATTCATCAGAGTCTGAGATGAAGCATGTTGACATCAGCAAACAGACAAACTCACTCCTAGTGATGGCCCCAATCATTTTACTGTCTTAACCAGTAGATTTGCATTACCACCAGGGTGTACCCGTCAACATGTTGTCAGTGACATCATGGGCGAAGGAGACCGCAAGGGTCTGAAGTTGCATGTGTTGCATGAAAACCAGAATGTCATGTTTCATATTTATGTTTCTGCAGTGTAGATAACAGAAGGGGTTATTATATCCATATCCCTTGTAACACACTTGTAAACAGCCCTTTATGACAGATATTATTCAACACACTGATAAAGCACAAAACATTTCTAAAGAAACTTGTATTTCATTGCCATAATTACTTAAGTACTAGGTGGTTACAGATTGTTCGAACTTGTAGTTTAGTGATAACATGCCATCTAAGCAACATATTGCTGCCTGTGGTTATGAAAAATTTATGTTGACCTCCAAATTTAAGGGCCACTGCTTTTAAATATTGGTCCTATGTTTTTTGTATGTATTCATGTCTACATATATATGCATATACATATAAAAAAGTGAATTGTATATTTTTTTATTGTTATTATCTTGCTTTTTTTTTTTTTTTTCAATAAAAATATTTGGAAAAAAATAAAAATATTGGTCCTATCCCTGTATCCGTATCGCAGCATTGATGTTAAAAGCTCACTGAGCTCACTCACAATGTTGTTGTTGCTGTGAATAGTTATAATAGTTATAATCAGTTCGCCTTTTGGAATCTCAAATCCCAAATGAGTGGCAGTTTGCCAATACGTCTGTTAGATAACCACAGGTGTTTACACCTGTGTTCCATAAAAACACTGATTGTGTGGCTGGAACAGCTCCCTTATCACTGTTCTTTTGCATAATGTACCTGCCCCACATGTACACATTTACAGTGTGCTGAATGGGTCACGGTCAGGCCCATCGGTGACAGGGTGGTCCGCGAGTCTCTGCTTGAGTAAGACGGGAGGTTGTGAAATGAACCCTGTGGGGCCACAGTGTTAGAGTATGCTGTCGCCAACTGGCTGCCCATCCTGATCTCATTAGTCATTTTGACTGTGGATTGCTGTGTTCACTTCAAGGCTGTGAACACTGCGTAGGTAACGATTATATTATATAAGAGGATGTCACCAGTGAATGATTCCACTACTTAGACAACTTTTCCATGTTAGAAGTTGGTCCAGTGTGGTGGGCAGAGAGCAGCTAACCCCTAAATCCTAGATTAATGTTGATAAGCTTACTGGTTTGATCTATGCCTACACTTTAATCACAATGGCTTGATATAGAAAGAGAGGAAGAAAGAGAGAATGAAAAGAATCCTCTTAGTCTCACATCGGATTAGACTTACTTCACTACCATCAGGGAAAAGGACCTTCACTGCCTCAATTTACACTATTTACTGTAGGATTATTGCTATAATATGCTAATTATTAGCTTTAATCAAGTGAGGCTGATAAGCACTTTTTGTGGATGTAAGAGCAACTGGAGATCAAAATGGTCTTAATGTGTTGTTGCAAATGCAGATTTGCTTACAGGTGCCCTGTGGAGTTTCATTGTAAACAAACGAAAGCTTCTTTACACTGGTTACATTCAGCGTTCCTCACAAAAATGTTTTGTGTGAATGCAGAGCACCAAGCAACCTCATATGGTGACAAACAATGCAGAACAACAGGAAAACAGGAAGTGTGACATTTCTGTTAGTCGTTTTGTGTATTAATGTGAGGAAGTTTCCATAAGATCTATGTGGAGTGACCATGGATGTATTATAGAGCCATAGCAGTGACTAGACTTGGCGCAGAAATTGTCAGAACTTATTCGAAAAATGGTTTCCATCTCATTAGGCATATTAACTCTCATTTCCGAAAAGGCTAAAACCGCCAAGCAAGTGTAAAAACTTTTTTGTAAAATTAAAGTTTTTTCAAATTGTACTATTTCCATCAGCCTTTTCTAATTCAATACTTCAAAATAGTGGGACAAGTGTGTCCTTGTGTTTGCATGCACAAAGTAAACAAAAGGGAGACCCACAAGTAAAAATTGGCTCGATAGCACTACTAAAGGACAAAAACACCTTTTAAAAAAGAGAAGCGTCTCTCATCCCTGTGAAAAAAACAGTTCTCAGCTGTAACTGCTCCAGCATCAGCTAATGTGCACACAACATCATTCTGATTTCAAACCTTGCTTATTCACATTTTTTAAAAATCTCTGTTTCAGCTAAGGGGACGCTGAGAGAAGATACGCTGAGGGTTTTCCTCCAGCAGATTGCTGCTGCCATGCGCATCCTCAACAGCAAAGGAATCATCCATCGTGACCTGAAGCCCCAGAACATCCTGCTGTCGTATGCGGGTCGAAAGAAGTCCAACATCAGTGGCATCCGCATCAAAATAGGTGACAGAATTGGATAGAAAAAGTCCCTGTTGAAATTATTCATTTTGAAAGGAAGTTAGAACCTAGAACAGGTTTTCTGAAACTAATGTAATGCCTGCCCATTATTTTCTTCTTGGCATGAAGCAGCTTCTTACAAGTCGTGCTGTGCTTAGTTGGCCCTACATTTGAATTCAGAAATTAAATAATATCCCTGGCAGTCAATTACTTTTGGTTAGAAGCAGAATAATGTGCAAATATGCACTGGTCATGGAAAAAATATTTTATTTGCCATTTTCTGTGCACAAAACCTTGACTATGGAACAACAACAAATAGGTACTCCGCTGTCCAAACTAAAAACATCTTATTTTGGTAACTAGAGTATTTTAAATAATACATTTCAGACAACAACAATGATAGCATTTTCCATCACCAGCTCAGCTCTGTTTTGAGTGCATGACTATTTCATGCACGTGTTAGTCTACCCAGTGTTTGCCTCCCAGGCATCCTGCAGAGTTCAACAATAGTGGTCTGTGTTACTAGTAATAATAAAACATGTGTACTGACTGGCTTGTTTCATGCTTGTGTCCTGCAGCTGACTTTGGCTTCGCACGGTACCTCCAGAGCAACATGATGGCAGCCACACTATGTGGGTCACCCATGTACATGGTCAGTGTGTTTTACTGTATTATGTTTTGTGTGTGTCTAGAGTTGCAGCCAGGTCAGTCATTTTAAAATGACTCGTCAGCTTTCTCAGCAGTATGTTGCATAACTCTCCCTGCTGTGGATCTTTACTTGTGACTTTTCCCCTCAGGCCCCAGAGGTCATCATGTCCCAGAACTATGATGCCAAAGCTGACCTGTGGAGCATAGGGACAGTCATCTACCAGTGTTTGGTTGGCAAGCCACCATTCCAGGTTAATACTGTGCACAACAAAGTGTAAACAAATGTGTTTGTAGATGTGTTTGTTCCTGCATTTAATTGCTATATCAATATTTCCAGGCCAACAGTCCCCAAGACCTGAGGATGTTCTATGAGAAAAACAAGAATCTACAACCTATGTAAGCCCCAAAACCTCTTGTCTTCTGTTTTATGGCTCCTTTTACGGTGTGTGATTTGGGTTGTCACAGATGAAAGTTGCCAATTGTGAGGAAAAACTGTGGTAAAATCGTTGAAACCGGTGCAGACAGATGATGCCAGTTAATGACATGCCGCTGCTCAACAACTACTGTATGAATTTCCATTTATTTATTTGTCGGTCTTTTTAATAGTTCCACCAGCAGGTGGACATTTTTGTTTTGTGGCTGGTCTGCATAAAATCTGGCAGCCAGCATAATAATGATGAAGTTACTCTATTGATTGGTCACTTGTTGGAGTTTCCCCATTGGCTGTTGGTCTTTCAAAATGAATTGCTGCAAAGAATCCTGCATTGACCCTGCCTAAGTTCCGCCCCTTTGGAACCTGAGTCAACTTTCTCATTTCCTGTTTCCTGTCTGTAGACATGCTATGTGCTAAGCTTATCTACAGTGGAAAAAAACAAATTAAAAAGATTTTGCTGGAGGACCAGTAAAAGTAACATATCGAACATCTTAAGTTTGCTAATGAAAATGAAAAATGACATCTGATAACTAATGTTAGCAAAACATTAGCTAACTAGCTAACTAATCTAGATGAATCATTAGCTGTCTAGTTAGCAAACATTTTGCTAACATTAACGAACTAAAAATGTGACTATATGTAGATGCCGCTTTTACAGGTCCCTTAGCAACATTATTTAACTAACTTTATAATTTGGTTTTCTTTTCAACATAGATGAGCCTAGCACATAAGTACATAAGCACAGGAAACAGGATAGGAGAAGACTGACTGAGGTTCCACTGGGTATCTAGCTTGCTTAACTGTTATTGGAACAGAGGGCAAAAGGGGTGGGACTTAAATAGGGTCAGTTATGTCCTCTAGAGGTAACGCTCGATACAAGAGGCGTGATAACATCACTTTTGGCGTGTGCACCCTCTCACTGGGAACTCTGTGTTGAGCATAAGCATAAACAAAGTTAAACAGCAAGATGTGGAGAGTCTGGCACTTCCTGTATCTGTTTCAAGTTATAAAGTAGTTCAAACTAGCTTCACCTCCAGCAGCTACAATAGTAACTTGCTGCAAACTGATGCTTTAGTATTAATAATCTAATGTGGGTTTTTGTGACAAAATGTATTTTGAAGAGCAGGCAGACTCATCTTGGATTCCTCCTGGTAAAAGATCTTATATGTGATGGCCTGTTGATGATCAGTCATGTAGTGTGCAAACCACCACAACTTAAGAGTCCCCATTACAAGACTGAAACTTGTTTAGTGTGATCATTGCAGCCATCTGACATCTGAAAGTTATGAAGTGTGACCAGGGCATTACATGCCTCAACATTAGTGTTGTACAGTCTGACACAGATTGCAACCAAGATTTTCTTTGATCTATCTTGCACAGTGTGACATGTAGTAGACTTATAAGATTGATGTTTTCCACAGTCTGTAGGCACCCTGTGAGAAACAAGCTATTAATATTCCTTGCTCTCGCCACCTAGAATCCCAAGGGAGACATCCCCACAACTTAGCGACCTTTTGCTTGGCCTGCTGCAGAGAAATCAGAAAGACAGGATGGACTTTGGTGAGTGGTGACATAATAGCAATGTCTTTAAACATTAAATGGTAAATATATAATTCAGGTTTGGTTTGGCATGCTTGATATTTCTTAAAAACTTCTGTAATTTGTTTCCCGCAGATGCCTTTTTCAGCCATCCTTTCCTGGAGCCGTCATCCGCCATTAAAAAATGTAAGTGGAGAGGCCACCTTCCCAAGCAAGAGACCTGACTGTACTACACTTTGACATCATTCAATGTGAAAACATAATTATTCGTGTATTTATTTCCCTCAGCATGTCCGGTGCCGGTCCCCAGCACGTCCAACGCGGTGACGGACAGTTCCTGTGGCAGCTCCCCATGCATCCGCTACAACTCCCCTCCTGTGAGTTTGATATTACTTTATAAATCCTTATTCAGAGGGGATTACAGTATTTACACTGTAACAAAGGTAATAAATTATTAACCAAGCCTCCCTGTTGTGCTCCTGTTGTGCCTGCTCGCCTCCTCCAGCACAAACACCAGCTGAAAAGTTCAACATGGTGTCCAAAAAGGGAAAATAAACAGACCCTTCATAAAAAAATATATTTTTATTTTATAAACCAAACCCATCTTACCTTTTTACTTATAATGTATTCTGTTATTGTTAATGCTGCTTGTTTGAGTGCTGCTGGTGATAATAAGTCCACTGCTACAGTAGTTATACCAGTGTCTTTGTACAGTGGCACATCCATCTCACCTCACTGCAGCAGTGGGAATGCAGGGCGAGTCCTTTTCCCAGGATGTCAGTGTGCTCTGTAACAATGTGATTACATTAGTTTGACAGTCAGCATTGCCCTGCCTGGAAGCTGTAATTGCATCATTCAGGAGGCCCACTACAACTTAATCCTCTTTCTCTCTTCTTCCTCCACTCTGCCCGTGCACGCCCAGTCTCTCCCGGACATGCAGACGCTGGCAGAGGACGGTCTGTCGTCCCCTCCGCTCGGTCCGCCCAACTTCCTGCAGCTGTCCAAAGAGTCTGCAGGAAGCACGAGCAGTAAGAACTCGTCCTGTGACACTGATGACTTTGTCCTGGTGCCTCACATCTCTACTGACAGCTGTAAGTGCCATACACACTGAAAACAACAGTGTTCCCCCTGAAGTCCTCTTGGGTGTAACTCACCTGATAATTGTAAAGGGCAGGTATTTAGGCTCCCTAATAGTTGCCTTCACTTCCTTTCCTTTGATGGAAAATGCAGAAATATTCCCTGTATGGCTGGGCAGTAGGGCAGGCAATGATCACAATATGAATTCCGTTAAAATTTCTGTTCAAATTACTTTTCTTCTTTCCTGTTTCATTAAGAGTCTCATAGTAGTACATCCAATACCTGAAAAATAACCAAGATTTGTTTGAGCTGCAAATACTATATCTCTTTAAACAAAAAAAATCTAAATCAGTCAAAATAATCACAATTAGATACTGGGCTCAGTCCTAGCCTAAGTTGTAATGTTCTTTATACAATCATGTGTTTCACAAAGTGGTGAACCTCATTCCATCCTTCCCTGTGAATGATTGAGTCTTTGAGGATGCTCCTTTCACACCCAATCAGCCAATCACTGAAAGCATTCTTCAGTTTAATGCAAAGTCTGATTGACCTAAAGTTACACTAGCCTAACTCCATTTGAGACTGTCAAAGCAGCTTTTTATTTTGAAGGTTATTATGACAGCCAAACTGTTGCTTTCTGTCCCAACACAAAGATGTTTCCTCAGAGGGAACGCCTGCGCCTCCCATATAACTAATCAACTTTTGATACCAAAACAATAGCATGTGGTGTGTTTTGCAACCAACCCTGCTGGCTCTATTTTGCTGAGTGGGTTGTCCGTTCTTGAAAGAGATAGTTTTGTTTTTGTGATTTGATTGATTGTCAGTAGGATGCCAAGTAATGCAACTCTTTGACAGTTTATTGAAGTTTTCTTATCAGGGACATTTTCCATCACAGTTTATATTGTTTATATTTCCCATATTGCATACTGTTAATTCATAGACATACACTGAATGTCAGACTGTCTGGAGGCAGCTATGTAATTCAATAAATGAAGAACATAAAGTAGTTACCCTTTTCTCTGCTTTGTACAAAACATCTTTTACCTGATGGTGACAAGGTTTGGTCATGTCTGGGAAGTCGCCAGCTGTGGCTGCTCTTAATGTATCTCTATAATAGCATGATGCAGAAGAACTGACCCTTCCTATTAGTAAGTCAGAGTAAAAATGCAGAGAGATAGCAAAAACAGGGGGGTAATAGTCTATTTAGTCCTCACAAAGTAATATATGGTAACCATGAGCCAGTGCATACATTTACTTTGTTCATATACTTCACTGTAGATATAGTATGAATAAGACATGACCTGTGGACATCTGTTCTGCACAATCACACAGATTTCTTGACATCGTTGTCATTAATAGACACACTGGGGCTGCGGTACACATGGTGGGAAGTCACGTTCATTACCTGCCAATGTCACCTACAGCTCATACACACGCACACACACTGACACACAACACATGTCACCAAATCCACAGCCAGTAAATTAGACAGCTGCTAACCATTTCACGCTGTAATTGTAGACATCAGTCCACAAACAGTAGGCACGCACACTTACCCTCTTGACTGGTAAAATGAACCCTCATGCTCCACACCTGCTGCAACACACACACACACACACATCCATTTGTTAGTCTTCCACTCAAATAATGAACAAAGTGCACAGCATTGGGAGTGTCAACTGCTGTTTTGACTGGCATTTAATCACCTGATTACTGCTGATTTCTACATCAGTAAAGCCTTTTGCACCTTCTCATTCTTTTCTTTATTTCTTTCTTCCTCCTCAGACGACCAGCCAATGGGAGTGGGTCGCCGGCCGTCCAGCGAGTTCCTCATGTGTGGAGGGTGAGTGCTATTGACCAGATACTTTGATAGCAAATTTTGTTTTTCTTTGTTTAATGTCAGGATGAGAGTCTTTGGAACAGAGTTAATATGATGATGAGAAACTAAAAGCCTCCTGAATCTCAGAGAAGCATTTCAACCCACCTAATAATTGTTTTTGGTAGATTAGCACCACTTAAATGCATGCAGATAGGTCTGGATATTGTACAAAAATACAAAAGTTTTGAAAACACCTGTCATACTGTACTTGACAATCAGTATGACTCATGCTAAAAGCTAAGAAATTAAGTTCTATAAAGAGAAAATAAAACTCTACAGGAACACTGATTCAATCAGCAGTAAAGCCAAGGGAGCTTTATTGAGTTTACCCTGCTTGTAACTCAGAGGTGAGCTGCATCTGTATTATCTGTCAGCGGTGGTATTTTTCCTGATAAATAATCAGAAGCTGTTGAAACTACTGTGCTTGTATCCTACTCCATGTACTTTGTCATTTTTATTTGTCAGTTCATTAAAAAATGTGCAACAGCGATCCCACAGCAATAAGCTCCGAATCATTCCAAGATGCGTTTTCATCCTGTCTCTATCTGTTAGTCATTATTTATAACATGCAATCAACGTAATAATACTAATGCTTAAAATCAGTTATTTCTTCAGGTGCTCTTTGTGTTACTAAGGAATGTAAACATGAAGTGCTGCATGAACTCCTGTCAGTCACCCAAATTTGATTTCCCCTCATGGGTCTTGTTTTTTTTCCCCCTTGTTCTTGACCAAATGAACCAGACTGCAGATGTTAAAGCACCCTCAGGTGACAGTTAGCTCATCTCTAAACCCTCTCTCTTAACCACCAGAGTTTCTCTCAGGGGCCATCAATAAATTGCTTATTTTGGTCATATATAATGTTACAACAGGCATGAAAAGGGACTATAAAGCCTCTGTGAATGCTACAGATAGTGTCATATATTTGAAATGTGGCCCAGAGTCACTAACTTGTCAGACAGTTCATGGAGTGTGCACTGGATGTTGACAAGAGTAAAAAATAGACTGACTATGCAATAGAAGTGTGACATGACGCTGTGAGTCATATTCCATTTCACACACAGCCTGGAGTTCATGTGTATGTGTGTAAGGTCAACTATTCTTAGTGTGTTTTTATCTCCTTTGTTTTTTTGTTTTCGCTGTTTCTGTCTCTCTGACCACCAGAAAAAACACCCTCCTCTCATCTTTACACCGCGCATCACACAAACTGACCGTCCATTTGTCATGAGTGAATTCTTCTGCCCTCCTCCAGATCTGTGCGATTAGCGAGTTATGAATCAGACGTTGAGCCAAACAACAAGGTGGTGCTGTGCTAAATAAAGCACCTGACCCACCAAGGGCTGTGGGATAAGAATAGACTGGCACACTCGCCAAAACTCGCTTGCAATAACTCAGTGTGACTGTCACTGTGCCTCAGCTGCGTATTAAAACATCAAAACATCCTCACATGTCCTTCAGCCGCATTGTTTTAACATGGCAGCATTTACTGACCTCTGGCTCTTTGGGTTTAAATGCAGTCAGTAGAATTTACCACTACACTGCTACTCAGCAGCACAGTTGGACCTCATGTCCAGCAGTTATTTCCCTGCCATATGTTCAGCCCATTTATAGATTTTGCAGTTTCTTAAATCCAGTTTCAGATCACATTTTTAAAAATGGTGGAATATAAAGAAATACTGCTGTCTGTTACTCATTTGTTTATGTTCTTGCTCTTTCTTTCTTTTGTTAAGGATTAGGGCCACAACTACCAATTAACTTTAATTGTCATTTCATGGTTGTTTGGGCCATAAAATGTTAGAAAATGATGAAAAATGTTGATCATTGTTTCATGAAAGTCCAAGATGATGCCCTCAAATGTCTTGTTTTGTCCACAACCTGAGGGTATTCAGTTTACTGTCAGAGAGGAGTAAAGAAAACAGGAAATATTCACATTCAAGAAGATGAAATGAGAGAATTTTTACTTTTTTTCTGGTCCATGTTTCTCTTACTTACTTACCAACAAGTTTCATGAAAAGACTAAAACTAGCAGTGTTAGTTCAATTTTCACATTTCTGACTTCCCTACTCTCTGCAAATAGACATGAATAAATTAAAACACAAAAAAAATACATTGTTTCACTTCTTTTAAAGGCTCAGTAATACCCTGAAACAGCTGACCACTGTAGTTTCTGGCAAATAATCATCAAACAGGAGGAAATAGTGTACTTGTATGGGACTATTTTAAGCAGTGGAATAACACTCATTTGGCGCTTTAGAGAGTAGAACAGTGTATGTGGGAGTCAAAATAACCTACAGTGTGTGTGTTCATGGTGATGCAGGAACACCCAGGTCACAGGGTGCAATAGTGTGGCTCATACATGTGTTTTAATAGTTTCTTTTTTTTAACAACAGTGGAGCTCAATGAGTTTAATGAGATTAAGATAAACACACAATACTTAGTGGTAGGGCACATTTATTGTTGGGTTGGCTCTTTGGATTTGTTGACTGCTAGACTTCATGTTCACCATTTATTATCCTGCAGTGTGTTGTTTCAAACTCTTACTAGCTATGTGTAATCCCTGTAGGCTGGAGAACTTGTTGCTATTTAAAGGGTAACTTTGGTATTTTTCCACATGGATCCTAGTATCCCATGGTTTTGTGTCTAATTTTTGATTAATTTTTGGTCCAGTATTGAGAGAGACCACTGTATCTGCCATCCTTATCCTTAATGTAATCCTCATGACCAGTTGCGAGCTTGCAAAGTACGCCCACTAAAAGTGCTTGTTTTGTCACAGACAGGCTCAAATTGTTATTCAAGGGTCTGACAACTTCATGGAGGGAATCCCTGCAGAGACAGATCATTTTGTGAAAGAGGAAGCTCCATTTTGTTTAATCATAAACGGATCATTTATAGTTCTCACCAATGTCACCAGGCTCTATTTGCAGAAACAGTAATTTTATCATTGTACAACATATTCATTCTTTTTTGTGTGTTTCTGTCGAGTTTGAATGGAGTGTGTTTTACAATGATAAAATGACTGGAAGATTGGGCCATGAGTGATAAATCATCTCTTTAACAAAAAAGTCTATCTCTGGGTTAGGGTTGCAAATTTTGTGCATTTTACATAACCAATAAACACATTGACAATCAATTAATCATTAATGATTATTAAATTCTTCATTTTATTTAAACAATTCTAATGGCACATTAGTTAGTGAAATATTAACTTAGGAAGCACAAACTTTTTAAATGGACAGATAATAAAACAATAAGGCTCTGGCTGACAATACCAAAGTTACTCTTTAAGCTTAGGGTAAAATTTTAAGTTAAATACATACATTTTGTTTCATGAAACTTTCAGAAATCCTGCTGCTGTATGTCACTCTGTTCTTGTTCTTTCTCCCCCTCCCTTAGCGAACAACCTGCAGCCCGACACCACTTTCCACTTCTTGTCTCACACTGCTTTCATGTTTGCATGTGTAAACAGCCTCAAGCAAAACGGTTCGCTTCCCTCTCCGTTCCCTTTTCCGCGGCGCTCACTCTGTTTTGCCTTTGTTGCTGTTCTGTCTCATCCTCCTCTAACCGCTCTCGCTGCCAGCCTTACTCCCTCCCTCCCTCTGCTGTCCTTTTAATGGCTTTCTCCATAGCAATAACTCTTAACTGCTTACATAAATTAGTTAACCATTGACACAGGAGGAACCAATTTTTTCTTCATTACAGGAGTTGTCCCTTGCAATTTAGTAACACCAGCCGCACTCTCAAAGAGCTCCTAAATCACAGGCTTGTTTATCCTCTGCACCCTGCGTGTCCTCAATTGATTGGAGTCAAAGAAGGAGACAGACTAGAGAGAGGGAGAGATGCAGAGTGTGGGCTTGGTGAGATTGAGAGAAGAGCAGGATGTCTGGAGAGAGATGACCATTGTCAAGAGGGCAAATATTAGAAGGAAAAGACAGATGATGTAAGGAAACGGAGAGGATGAATGAGGAGAAACAGAAGTGACAAACTCTAAAACAAGAAAAGGCTGGCATTATTTGATCCCATCCCCCTCTTCTGGGCGGCATGGTAAAACCAGGTCACTGGAGAGGCAAACCGGCTCTCGGATTCAGCCTCTCTCTTCTTTACGCTCTTTGAAAAGCAGCTGTTCACTGACCTACAAATTCTCTTTCACTCTTTTTCACAAGGGGACAACTCCATACAGCATTCACCTCCATATTAAGCCTCACTGGGATCAATAAAGCTTTTAGCAACCTGGAGAAAAATAGAAAGCCTCCATCATGGGTGACTGTATCAAATGTCTTGAGTGTGAGGAGAAGTATAGCACGTGCTCTGGTTTATATCTCAGAATTGCAGGAATCTAACAAAGCAACTGCTCTGTGGTTCTTTGTCTGGACTAGTCTTTTTCCTCACGTGTCCTCTCTCCCTTGTAGACCCTCCCAGGCTTCACATCATTACATAATACTGGTTTCCAACTGGTGCTGCTCTCTAACGGCTATTTCCTCCACCCCTCCTCTTTTTTTTTCTTTACATTCTATATGTAAGCAGAGGCCCTCTGTGGGTGACTCAGTAGTGACTTAATGGTCGAGAACATTTTGTCTCCTCTGGAATAACAAAAGAATGCAAATGAGCTGTGTCTCTTCCCACTTCCCCTCCTGTGTCTGCTGAACACAGAGGACCTGCCTGGCACGTGCCATTGGCCGGCCCTGCCTCTAGCCCTGCCCCCAGCAGTATAAGCTCACAGCTGATTGGTGCTACTGCTGTGTTTACATGGAAGCCCAGCCCCCTTTTTTTTCATCCACTGACTCTGCCCTCATGATCAGCCTGGCTAAACTTTAAGTTCCTCAACCTGCCTCCACACCGAAGTAAACAAAGAACTCGAGGCTGTGCGAACATTTTAGAGTTTTTCTGCTTTATGCTCTATTTTTTACACAAGCAGGAGCCTTTTTTAGATTTAAGCTATTATGGGTGTTAACACCCCTGAAGATGTCCTGCAGATTTGGAAGCAGCAGCAGCTCCGAGTGGACTGGCTAACCACCCTCGTCTCCCCGTTTTTTCCCTCCAGGCAGCCGCAGCCCACCTCGGGTCAGACTCCCATGGTATCCCCACGGGCCGAGACCACCCCAATCCCAGTTCCCACCCAGATCCGAAACTACCAGCGCATCAAGCAGAACCTCTCCAGCAGCCCAACCACTACGCTGTATAGCTCCCCCAGGTAAGAGCCGCTTATACTGGGTCTGAGGGTGAAGGGAGTGCCCTTGATACTGGATGGGTCTGACTTAAATTCAAAATTACATATTTTTCCTCTGACCTATATTATTTATCCTTGTAGACAATTTCGGTGTGAGTTACAGAGTTTTGGAGATATCACTTGTAGAGTTGTCTTCCTTCAACTGAATATAATGGAACTAGATGGCACTCAGTTTGTGGTAAAAAAAAAAAAAAACACTTGAAAACCCACGAGTCAAGATGTTAATTGTCACACTTTTTATACAGGCACAATTGTGTGCAAAACTTTGGCTGGGATGCCCCAATACAGTAAGTAAAAGTAGCAGAAGAACAAGTAATAAGAGGCAAGTAATAATAAAGATGAGATAAAACTTAACAGCAGTGTCTCTTTCCAGAAATCCCAGTTACTCAAGCATATTCACTGACCTTGTTGTGAGCAGTTTCATGTAGGAACTACTGTCCTAGAAGAAAGTCCAATCTAGATAAAATGTACACGAATACATATTTTTGATTTTGGAGTGAACTGTCCCTTCAACTCTGCATGATTTCTACCTTTTTATTGATTAGTAATGAAACACCTGGAATGGACACCTGTTTATTGACGTCGGTGTGTGACTAATGTTTTACTAACCACAAGTAAATTTGCAGGCGAGGCATTGAAAACTTGGGCTGTTATTTCATCAGCCATGAAGTTTCACTGAAATTACATCAGCTAAGTGCCAGCTTGAGTTGTGTGACCTCCCAACCTGTTGCTGGGAGGGTTTGTTGGTGGTTTTATATGAAGACAAAGCAGCTGTGAGGGCAGAGGGAGGGAGAAGGGTGGCACCTTGTTTCAGAGGAAGATTAGTCCTGTTGTTCCTATTGACAGTCTGTTGTCTGAAAAGTAGAACAGGAGAGGCACTGTAGGCTAATTGGCTGCATTGTATTGCTAATGTGTTTATTATTTAAAGGTTTTCTTGTGTTGGCTTCTGTGTTCATCTGGTGTTCACTGGCGTCATGTCAACTGCCATTAAATTCTTCGATTTGCTTAACAGTTTCTTTAGTAGGAGCTTGTTAAAGCGATCTCTGTGCACCCATAGGAGTTCAGATCCTGGAGGACAGGTACTGTCCCTCTCACCGCCCACCCCAGCTGTGCTTCTTTGTTCAGCTGTCCCATTGTCCAGCTGTTCTGTCTCATCAGTCTGATCAAGGAGGATCAGAGCTCTGGCACTCTGTCCCTTTGACCTGTCAGAAGTTTTAATGTGTTAGAATTGCTATTCTCACTTTAGGGAGCAAGAATGTGGCAGGTAGAAGTTTTTCATATACTTAATGGATCTTAATTGTGCTCTAGTTTACAAATAACATCAGACTATGAAGACAGGGCTGAACACCAGAAGAAGGAAGTTGGGTGATTTGTGTTTAGTTCTTTATTTGAGCTCCTTATATTGCTTAACATTTAGAGAGAGGCTACTAATAAGATTTGGCCTTTTTATTAGTGGTCGATGATACATTACAATGTAATACACATAGTTATCTTAGCTAGTAGCCTATTGTTTTAGATGTAATTTTATTAATTGATGAAATAGAAAAATACATGGGGTTATGTTGTAGATTTCTGAATGTGACTGTTTTTTAAGGAAGGGCAGGGCTGGGTATGTCAGAAGCAACATCATTCTGTACATTATATCATAATACATTTAATACATTTATCTCAAGTAAATCGAACAGTGTAACTTTTAACTGTAAATTGTTTCTCTCAAGGTCATGAATACACTAATATTTTCAGTGTAAATGAAATAATTTTATCTTTCAAGGATACTTAAAGGTACTCTGTGGAGCATTTGACTACTAGTAGTACTAGTTACTAGTTGTCTTGATTAGTGGGTCCCCACAGTTTTCATGCCCTGCACACACAATGGAGTAGTGGGCAACACCATAATCTACACACTCCTGCCTGCTTTTAGCTGTTCTGCTGATCAAGAGGTGACACACTAAGAAACAGCAATGTCCAAACAATCAATCAAGGAAGAAGAAGACTGCTAGCTTTCAAATGTGAATCTAAATAATGCATGTAACATATTCAAACAAATGTATTTTATGATGATTTTGGTAAGTTTGTTAGACCCCAGGGATTCCTGTAAACAAATAAAAGTTACATTTATATTCAAACTCAACAGGGCACCTTAAAGAAAATATGTAGCCCAGCATCTACAGATGTATTCTGGGTAACTGATTTTGTTTTTCCATTTGTGATTCACAGACCTCAGGTGATAAGGACCTTATGAGTTTATTGCCAATAAGGTTTTAGAAAATACTGTAACTCCTATGCAACTCTCTGCAGTTGTACGAGATATTTAGTGTGATAGATTTGAGATGAGCAATCTGCACAGCAAATGCTCCCACACATGCTTCGTTTCTGTGTGACTCCAAACGGTGCCCAGGTCTTGTACAGTAATGGGTTGTCTCAGCTGCCAAACATGTATTTACTAACTGGCAGAACTGGCTGAAATCAGCCAAAGGGAGAAGAAAGAAGTCACTTGGGAGAGGGTTGTTGAATAACAGAATCCTTGATGAAGCCAAGAATTGTATTTATTCATTTATTACTGAACTCTTTGAATTAGTTAAGTGTTGAATAACGCAACATAATATTCCCGTTCCTCTGAAAAAGGAATGACTTTTACATCTCCTGATATGTGCACCACACTAAACTATGTTTTTTGTGATGTGTGTTTGTGTTGTCTAGGTCTGGCACAGTGAGACGCTCCAACACTAGCCCAATGGGGTTTCCCAAGGTGGGCTCGGGGTCCCCCAGCTCCGCGGACGTCCCTCAGACAGTTGGCAGGCGTCTCTCCACTGGCAGCTCCCGGCCTTACTCCCCCTCACCTCTTGGTAAGGACGGACATGCCCAGACATGTCTCAGAGCAAATCATCTTTTTAATAACACCTTCCAGACATGGATTAAACAACACAGAAGCTCACACCGAAAATAACTGTTTGTGTTTGCAGTTGGCACCATCCCTGAGCAGCTGGGTCACTGCTGCTGTCACCTGCAGAATCACGAGCCTCGCAGCCGCAGCTCCTCAGGAGGTCAGTTCTCATGACATAGTCTGGTCACTGGGTTAACCCACACCTTACTGTGCCAACTTGTTCACATAAAAAAGATCCAGCTTTAATCAGGGTTCTTACGGGTGCAGGAAATCCTTGAAAATGCTTGAATTTTAATGTAATGTTTTCAAGTTTTGAAAGTGCTTGGATTTTGGATAAAGTGCTTGAAATTGTAATTGAATTATTATCACAATAATATCATCTGACTAAATAGTCAGATATGCTTTTTAGATAAAGAAATAAAATTAATCAAAGAGAGACTAATTTAGTAAAGACACCAGAAAATATTCAAATTTAAGAAGCTGAAATCAGAACATTTTGCTCTTTTTCCTTGAAAATGACTCAAAACAATTAATAGATTTATTAATCCTGTCATAATCTTGTCACAGATCAAACATGTGGAGCACGTGGGCATCACTTAATTTGCTGATCGTTTTCTCCACTAACCGATTAGTTGTTTGGTCCATAAGATGTAAATAAATATGTTGAAAAATGTTGGTCAGTGTTTCCCAAAGTCCAAGATGACATCCTCAGATATTTTGTTCACAACTCAGGTGTTCCTTTTATTGGCAGAAAAGAGTAAAGAAACCAGAAAATACTCACATTTAGGAAGCTGAAATCAGAGAATTAGTCTGAGATTAATTTAATAATTGATTAATGTCCAATCAATTGATGCAATAGTTATTGCAGCTCTAATAGGATGCCAAGTCTACTTCCAGACAGGTGACACATTTTAGTTTTCCTTTAATGTGTCTCCCTTCTGTGGAATTATAAATTTACCATTTACCACAGCTGGAAGGTGCTGGAAAACCTTGAAAAGTGCTTGAATTTGACTTCAGAAAAGGTTTAAGAACTCTGTTAAATGGTCTTGTGGGGAATGTGGGTTGTTAGAACAGAAAATGGTTATCGGTTAACTGTGTAGAAAAATTGAGAATCATTTTTGAATTTAGCAAAGGCAGGGTATTAAACATGGAGTGCACTGATGAACCATACGAATGCAAAGAAGGAAAGTATGGGGTATAGTGTGCAAAAGAAGCTTAACTGACAAATATATTAAACCTCAATTAAAGTTGGCAGTATTAGCATTCACTGCAGGTAGAGTTGTTTTGATTCTCTCATGTGTGTCACGGCTTTATTATTGTCATAGGGCATGAGTCACCATAAGTCAAAGTCTATTTAAACGTCTCTGACGCCGCTGATACAGTATATTAACACTGCAGATGTCTTACAACTTCTTCCCTGTTGTGTCAAGAGGTTTGCTGTCATGGTGATGGTTTCTTCTAAAAGAGGGAAGCTGTCTGAACTGAGGCTTCAGCCAGACAGAGAACAGCACTTTGTCCCCTATTTGGAAAGACACACAAACAAGCAGATTTTATGATCAGCACAGGGTTTCTGTAAAACGTGTCAGTCATAGCATATGATATTTTTTGCTTCATTATAAAGTATAGATCTGAAGTATTCTAATCCAGCCCCTCTTTTTTCTCCAGGTTCCCCCGTCCCATCCTCTCAGCTCCTGGGGGCTCGGCTCCAGAGCGCTCCCACCCTGACCGAGGTCTACCAGACCAGACAGAAACTGCACAAACAGTTATCAGATCCCGTTCAGCCTTCCTCCTCCTCCTGCAGCCACTCCCCTCAGCTCGGCCGCCCGGCCAACCTCGGCTCTTCCCCCACCAAGCTCCTTGGCTCCTCCCCCCGCACCTCCGACTGGCTACAGAAGTCCCCGCTGCCTACCATCATCGGCTCCCCAACGAAGGTGAGCGTAGGCATTATTAAGCACTCAGATTGTCAAAACCAAATCAACTAAAATATCAGTCACTAAGGTTTAATTTTGCTCCATTCAGACCATTTCAGCACCGTTCAAGATCCCCAAAACGCAGGCGTCCTGTAACTTGATGGCACTGGCGGACAGCCCCGTGCCCACCAAGACGTTGGCAGATGCCCGGGATATCTGTGTCCACCACTGCAGCCCGTACCTCACCGGACGCCCAGCTGCCCCTGAGGCCAGCAGGACCTTTGGGAGGTAAGAAACATGCCCTCTGTCTCTTTCCTTCTCTTGCCCAAAATATCAACATCACCATCACTTCTTTAGCACCCATATCACCTTCCACTTTAACTAATGTCAGACTGATGATGTTAATATCTATTGATGCACATCAAGTCTGGTCTCGTCATTATGGTTCATCAAATAAGATGGTCATGATGCTCTCCAGTTTTTATATACATTATTTATTATATAATTGACCAGTAACACAGCCGTATAGTGGTAACCTTAAATTTGATGAATTCCAATGTGACACTGTACTCATTTTATTTAGTTACTTCTTTATATATTTTTACATATTTCTAGGTGTAAAGTGAGTGTTTTAGTTTCACACTAGTTATATTGTGTTTCAGATGCATTTCTATCAGCCTGTTGTCATTCCAGGTCATCAAAAACTATACTGACGCTTCTTTTTCACAAACCACAGTGTCTCATACCAAGTTAACATTTAATCCCCATACACACTGGACAAAAAAAAAAAACTACTAACACGTGCTAACATCAGGCTTGTTACAAAATGTCAGTATTTGATGATCTGGGAAAGAGAACAGGCTGTTTCTGTGTAGGCAAAAAAAATCACTGATAGCTTCTAAATAGACCTTTGGTTATCTCACTTATGTCACGTATATATAGATTTTCAGGTTTTACAAGAAAGGTCATTGGTTCTGTGCAACGACCTCTTCAAACATAATGGAGAATTTAAACATTGTATGAATGATGTAATTATCAAAGTTCAATGTCAACAATGTGACATCACTTTGTCTAATGTTTGACGTTGTGCTGTCTATGATTTCCCTGCAGGTCTGTGAGTACAGGTCGTCTGTCTGAGCAGCCAATCAGAATCACTCTGGGAGGACAGGCCTATCAGGGCAGCACTGACAGCTTGAACACAGAGCGACCCATGGACACAGGTACGAGTACACTGCTGAGCACACAGTGGGTGGTGTTTTCTACATGTTGCCTTAGGTCAGTCATTGAGTCAGTATATGGAATTATTAATGTATTTTGTTATATAAAAAGTTCTATATGAACATAACACCAGAAGGATACTGTTATAGGTATATAGCTTCATTTAAACCAGATGAAATCAAGTTGTTCCCAACTTTTAAACTATCTTAACATTAAGAAATGATACATTGAAACCTCTCTTCAAACCTCAGTTTATTTTTTCCCTAAATCTAGATTAAATGATCATTTTTATTATTTTTGTTAGACCAAAACGGTAAACTCCAATTCAAACTACGATCCAATATTAACTTAAAGTTACACTTTAGGTGGTTTAAGTTTAAAATGGCCGCCTTTTTGAGATGGATTGAGCAAAATAATAAAGTTCCTTGAAGAAAGTTAAGGGACTGACTGAACACAATACAGTTTTATAATGCGTCTCTTCTTTTTCTTACTCCAATTGATCCATCAGAACAGTCTGCCAGTTGCTGCTTGCCGGTCTCTTCTTTCCTTACTGTGCCGCTGTCCATTTTCTTATCGTCTGTTATTCCTTTCTATTGCTCCATTAATTCGGCCTACAAGTTTTTTCAAAAGAGGAGAAATTAGAGCTTCTCTGCTGAGCCATCATGAGTCAGCTAACTAGGCGAAAAAGTTTTTTTCTATCAAGCAAACAATCTAATGCTTTTGTTCAGGAACATCAAGCAGTTGAAAGTTAACAGTTTCCCCCTCATTCATATGCACAGCAAATTTTTTTTTTGCTTTTTTATTTTAATTTGCGTAAGCAAGGATATCCATGTTGATTCAGCTCTGTTTCATTTTGATTTAGCAATACACCTGGATTTACCTAACAAAGATTAGTTTTTATTGTGCAACAGTAAATGGTAACTATAAATCTGGATTTGCTCATTTTAAATCTAGAGTTGCTAAACTCTGATTAAATTTAATCTTAGATTAAATTAATATTTGTTGAAGCAGCCCAGTGTTACAACAGTGTATGGCAGAGGAATTAACAACTAAATTTGCTCTTCCCACAGCGCCTGCAGGTTCCACCGGGCTGCCTCAGGGTGGGTCAGCGAGTCCTCGTACTGTCCTCTTCACAGTGGGTTCTCCGCCCAACAGCAGTACTCCTCCCACCTGCAGCCATCTGGGCACGCGACCACGCACCACGTCAGGTGAGCACCCTTCACCTGAGCGGAGCTGTTACGCCATCAGTTGTTCGTACTGACGGTTTGACAGAAGTTTTTATTCTGTCCTGATCCTCTGTTCTCCTCTCCCCATCCTTCTCTCAGTGGGCTCAAACAGTTCGGCTGGCTCGCTCTGCTCCACCAGTGGTCGGGTCTATGTTGGATCCCCTCCAGGCATGGCCCTGGGCTCCTCCCCTCCAGGAGGTTTTGCTGGCGGGCAGATTGTCCCTGGGGCTGAGGGGGCACCCAGCAGCCTGCGCTATGTCCCCTATGGGACCTCCCCTCCCAGTTTGGAGGGATTCATCACATTTGAAGCCCCTGAGCTGCCTGAGGAGACCCTCATGGAGGTGAGGGCTGGGTCTATTTCTTGTCTTTTAGCAGGAAAATTTATCAAAACTTCATGAATCACTGGTAAACTCTCTTTTCCACCATCATGTAATTCCTGGTACAGCGTGAGCACACAGACACCCTGATGCACCTGCGGATGATGCTTTCATTCACCGACTGCGTCCTGGAGATGGCGGCAGTTCGAGCTGGAGGGACGGAGCTTGGTGTGTCGGCCGCCTCCCTTTACCCTCCTCAGGACAGCGTGGTTGTGGACCAGATCAGCCAGCTCAGTAAAGAGTGGGGGTACGGAATGACTCGGGTCTAGTCTGACTTGATGATCATCTCATGCAATTAATGAGAGCACGAACACTAAGGAGGTTCTTTGTTCAGTGGTGTTGCTGCAGTGCATCTGTCTTACATATTGTGGTTATGCTGCCCCCTACAGGCAGGTGGAGCAGTTGGTGCTCTACATGAAGGCAGCTCAGCTCCTGGCTTCCTCCCTCCATCTGGCCAAGGCTCAGATTAAATCAGCCAAGCTCAATCCTTCCACTGCCGTCAAACAAGGTAAGGATATATCAGTCATCATCTCCCATTACTGGAATTAAATTGTGACTAGGGCATGTATGTTAATCTTACTTTTGACTATTTACTTAATATTTACTTTCTGTTTACTTAAAGACATAGTGTTCCGATAGTGTACCGGTATAGTCAGCTAAGCAATATACTGCCATGGACAGGGTTAGCAGCAAGATGTATTTTAGCCATCTAAAGAACATGAAGTGACCAAACTTCATGGGGGAAATCGGCCTGTGCAGTGTGCGGGAAAGTGTTTCAGCAGGGACCCATTTCACTGCTACGCACCAACACCACAGGCATGCTTGCTTGAGCGTGTGCACTAGGGATGTTCCTGGCAACTAATTTCCTTGTTGATTTAGACAAGTTGACTAGTCTAACACTAAGAAAACACTCAGAAAGCAGTTAAAATTTAGCAGAATTTAGTATATATATAATGTTAAACACTAAGAGCCATTTGAAGATGTTAATCACAGTCTACAATCACCAAAATCGTACTTTAAATGCTGCTGAAATGACAGTGCCGTGGCCTCGACCAGTGGCGTGTGGCTGCATAAAATCTTAGAGGCAACAGATAACTGGCATCATGCATGAATGAAATATTGACAAATATTTTATTTTTAAATATTTTAAACTACTAGTATTTCTAGTTCCGACTAGTGTGGGTGGGGACATTTAATCGTGTAGTCGTCCCCACCATATGGTAACCATACTTTGAAGGGGTCATGCTTCTACCTGTCTGGACATGAAAAAAAAATGACATGATACAGTCGTTATGACAGTAAAATGGGCTGTTTAAAGCCAATCAACTGCAGTAATTCTTTTCTCATTAGAAGAAAATGTAGGTAAGAGCACTGTTGCATGAAAAAAAAATACCGTCAAATACCGTGAAACAGATATGATTTTTTTAAAAAACGTGATATGAAAATTTTGTCATACCGCCCAGCCCTATGCAGAACACAGGATTGCAGGCCTAATGCCGCCTCAATATGTTTGTTTGTGTTTTTGTGTAACTTCTGTGAATCTGAACTAACCTTTCAAACACCAGAGTCACACGATAATACAAACACTATTGTTGCAAAATTACTGATTTTACTAGTGAAGTTTGGTTGGTGTGGAGAGAGTGATCTTTGGCTTATATAATGGTGGTTTCCCATGGGAAAAGACTTCGCTATGATGTATTTATCAATTATATTTTTACTGCTTTACCTTGCTGTCAGACGGCCTTTTCACCCTGGAAACCACTGTTATATAAGCCAAATATCCCTCTCCCCAAGCCACCAGACTATGGATATGTACCTCACACAACCACATTAAAGAAACCTATCTCTTTAATAAGGAGATAAATATGTCACTTTGAAATACAAGAATACTTGTGCAAAAAATTCTAAGCCCTCTTCCTGTTTTCTCTCAGTGGTGAAGAATCTGAATGAGCGTTACAAAAGCTGCATCTCCCTCTGCCGGCGGCTGACGGACAAACTCAACCACTTCTTCTCTGATAAGCAGCGCTTTGTGGACGAGATCAACAGCGTCACGGCCGAGAAACTCATCTACAATCATGCTGTGGAGATGGTGAGTCTCAGATACACAGCACACAAACACAAATCATCATATGGGCTTAAAAGGGAATTTTAGTCTTTTGGTGATTCTCATAATTTCCACCAAGTTTTTAAAATAGTATGTTCTGTAAATTGCAGCTATAATCTCTACTGGTAAGCCTAATGTGATGCCATTTGTGTGTGTCAGGTTCAGTCAGCAGCTCTGGATGAAATGTTCAAGCAGACAGAAGATATAGCCTACCGCTATAGCAAGGCCGCCATGCTGCTAGACGGCCTGTCCAAGATCCTACAGGACCCCACTGACATTGAGAACGTGGTTAAGTGTGAGTACAAACTCTGAGACATGCACACACAGTCTTACACAATGAGCTCATGCAAGAACCACTTGTATGAACGGCCACAGCTTTGTTGTTAAGTGGCAGGTACGAGTGATTTAGGGTTATTTGTCGCATTCACCATGTTTTTTGTACTCAGAGAATTTTTTAGGTACAAACAAAATTCCAGACATGTCATGGTCTAAATTCTTCAGCACTAGGAAGACACTTGTTTGACATCTGGATGAGTGTTTGAGTTTAAATGTCTTACAGAAATCAACTCAAATAAAAGAAAAAGAAAAAGCTAAGTCAGATGTTTTTTTTAGCCTCATGGGTTATGTCAAACCATTCAACCTGTCAGTCACGTACAGCTCTGTGATGACACAGCATTGACAGCTGGAGTAGCATTTTGTCATTTTTTTCTGTTCCTCCAACACCATCACTGACACTTCTTATTGGTGTTATGTTTTTGTCAGCTGATTTATGACAGCAGGACTTGCTGCTCTGCAGTGTGAAGTCTATGTGCCCTTTGGGGCCATTTCTGTCAATGAAATTTGTCCATAAAAACAGAGCAGAGGGTAGCAGTTTATATGCAAATGTTCAAACCTCATAAACGTGGTGTTCATTAAGCTGAAATGAGGGATTTACTAAAACTGAATCTGACCTGAACACTGAAGACTCCACTCTAGTCTCTGTCTCCCTTTCCTGTCATATCTTCAGCTGGCCTATAAGTTTAAGGCATAAAAAGCATTTTGTAGATATTATTATGGAATAATAACATGTCCGCCTCACCCTCCCTAACGGTCAGTTACAAACGTACCTTCAATGACTCTCTCAGTCCAAATCAGCCCAGCAGTTCACTTCAGCTCACCTCAGTTCCACAAACCTGACAGAATGAAAAAAAATGCCATTCTGTCACCGTCCTCTGGCTCTGGTGGCTCAAACATGTCTGGACATGTCCAGTAAATCTGTTAGACGAAGCGTCCATGTTTCATGTTGTTTTCAGGTTATAGTGGTGTTAGACATTGAGACAGCAGAGTGGACATGCCCCCCAGCGCTGCAGAGCAGAGGAAACTGCTCATTGTTTCATGATTTTGAGACTGAATTTTATATACGTAGAAGGGCTGCACAATAAATCAAAAAATGATTGAAATCGCAATATGGCCAAGTGCAATATCCAAATCGCAGAACCAGAAACTAATTGCAATTTTTTGAAAAAGGAAAAATGTTTGGGAAAACTGCATTATAATGAGATTTTACAGTCCTGCGAAGATGCTCTGGGCAATAAATCTTGTTCTCCAGATGTAATAAAACATGTTTGTTTGATACAGACACAAGCAAGCGTCACATTATTATGATTTTAGTCATTATTGAAAGATGAAAATTTTAATACAAAAACGGTCATTCCCACTAATCATATCTCATATCGTGATCGTAGTTTCAGTCAAAATAATCGCAATATGACTATTTTACCAGATCATGCAGCCCTAATACGTAGTGATTTTTTTCAATCAGTTGAATTTGGCCTGGTGGTTAATTACACAAACTCAGAACACACATTTATTGTTGCTTTACAAGATCTTTAACTTTTTGACTAGTGACAAATGAATTATCGATATCTTTAATTAGAATTGATACTAGTCAAAATGACATAAATATGTTGGTTTGGAATTGTAACTTGTCAAAAAGCATATGTTGACATCTTCAGTTCTATTAATATGTTCTTGTTTTGTGTATCTTCCCTGCAGACAAGGCCAGTGTGGACCGCAGGATCTCAGCTCTCTGCTACTGCACTGTCACACTGTACGAGTAGCAGCG
Organism: Lutjanus erythropterus; assembly: GCF_056507025.1. Lineage (NCBI taxonomy): Eukaryota > Metazoa > Chordata > Actinopteri > Lutjaniformes > Lutjanidae > Lutjanus > Lutjanus erythropterus. The sequence goes on from NC_139320.1 coordinate 5,649,636, forward strand.
CCCCCCCCCCACCACACACACACACACCCTCAGAGGGACCACGTCCTTAGACTGTTGACTACCATCCTCACCAAGCCGCTGTTCCCTCCTGTAGCAGTTCAAGCACTTTTCATTTGATAGATTTCATCTGTATTTATCATCAGTTACTTCTACCGGCTGCATCATGGACTGAGCTGTGAACAAGTGACTGATGCACAAACTTACAACCAAAGATGACAACGGATCCAGAAACAAAAGGCTGAAACCGGATGTGGACATAATGCATGCACTTTCACGTGCATTCTTTTTATTACGCTATAATGGTGGAACACCACCTGATCAACATATATGTATAAAAAAGACTAATGTCCATCTTTCAGGATATCATTTGTTTTTTTTACCAGAAGAAAAAGAAGATGGACAGGGCTATGAGACTGTGTGGGCTTCAAGAGACTCAAGCTCCCCATGAAGCAGTTCATCTTCTTAAAATCCTGCTTACTATGTGATATCAGTGGTTATTTACTCTGTGTTTAAGTTGTTATTGTTCTTATTTATTGGTTCAGAAGAACATGGATGTTTGAGTTTCCTGCCTATCTTGAAAACCTCAAGTATTGGAGTGGAAGGAAAAGGAAGAAATTAGCAAAAGGCTCCTGGCCGATCACTGTAACAGATCCGACTCACAAACAAACTCTTGTTACAGAAAGTAGACAGCCACGTGAGCAAAAGAATGCGTAGATTTGTAATCGCTTTGTTTTTATTTTTCTTGTGTTGTTAGCTCAAGCACTTTATTGTGGATTGAGAGGAGGAGACGTGTATCTGTACAAGTTCTGAAGGAAGAAATGTGAAGGAGGGGGACGAGTTTTCTAATCACTCCTGCTCCCAGCCTCAAAACATACCTGCCCTGTGCACATGATCAACAAGTCTACAAAATTAATACATTTCCCATGAGGCACAGCAACCAGGGAAACTTGGGACAGCCAAGATAAATTAGGTGCTCCTCTGGAAATACTTTTCTCTTGTTGGTGGATTGGAGGAGGAGTATGAGGACCAGGCATGAAGGAAATAAAGAGAGAAGAGTTTTTTTTTTGTTTTTTTTCAAGAATTAAGTTGAAATGTCAAGAATTAAGATGAACTTTCAGTATTAGTACCATCCATGAAAAAAAAACCAAACCCGAGGAGGAAGAACTTTTTTTTTTAGATGTTGATTCAAAATGCAAAGAATAAAGTTGAAATACCGTTTTGAGAATAAAGTCAAAATGGTATTTCAAATCTCAACATTTCGACTTCTCACAATACAAAAAAAATCTGCTGATTTATTTTTTCTTATGCATGGTATTAGTACTGAACGTTTGACTCAACATTTCAACTTTCTCAATACTTTGACTTTAATCATTTATTCTTTATTTATATTCCATATTTATAAGTTATTTCTTTATTATAGACTTTATTCTTAATTTATTTGACTTTTATTCTTTGAGTTTATTCCCAATATTTATAACTTAATTCTTGATATTTTGACTTTATTCTTAGCTTTATCCTCAATATTTAGACTTAACTCTTGAAATCTCAACTTTATTCTCGATATTTTGACTTAATTCTTGATGGTTCAACTTTATTCTTGATTTCTTTCATCTTAATTCTGGATATTTTGACTTTGCTCTTTATATATCCACTTTATTCTTGTTTTTTTTTTGTCTTATTTTTGATATTTAGACTTTATTCTCAATATTTCCACTTTGTTCACAAAATGCATGAAAAAGAATCTTCCTCTGATCATTATTTTCCTTCATGTCTGGCCCTAATACTCTTCCATAGCTGTTCTTACACATTAATCTACCATAATGTGTCAAAATATTTAGTAGTTGGATAAATCACATGATGATACAGATGTGGGAAGCTTTGATTGGCTCGTATCAACATGGTATTCATTTTGCACTTGAAAAAGAAAAATCAGAAGGATGCTTGTCACGTTTTTTTTCCCTTGTCACTCAGTTTTATAGGAATGTAGCAGACTCGTGGTGACTTGTTGGTTGTGTTGCTCACAGGGGGGAGGGGTTAAGAGGAGTCTGGGGTGACCGTGAGCCTCTCTGCTCACTGTCAGAAGGTGTGTAGTCTCAGATAATAAAAAGAAAAGCAGAACTTGAGATCCTGTGCAGTGGTGGCAGGCTGTTCTGTCACTGCAGCACTCAACAACCGATCAGGCGTCCACTTCAAACCCTGATGGGAGTTAATTGTGAAACTGAATGGTCATATTACTTGACAAGTTACCTTAATAATAAGTTTCATTTTACTAAAATACTACAGCTTTTTATGTTCTGTCAGTATCTGTAGCTAATTTTTTTAACAAAACTTGATGTTTGCAAACTTGTATATATTTGTATGTGGTGCATGTGATGATTCCTTTCCCCCTCTTTTTGGGAGGGGGGCGAGTGTGTGTGTGAGATCACAGTTTGCGTTTTTGAGGGGCGTCGATGATACCATCAGATGCCCCGCCTGTCAGTCAAAGAGCACAAATCTTTATATGTACATAGATGACTTTGATACATTTTATTCATGTCTGCCAAGGGGTTTGATAAGGAAACCTACTTTGGCACAACAGGGGTGTGCCAAAGAAAAAAATATAACTCATGGCAGCTCCGAAACTTTCCAGAAAACTCTTTCTACCAGGACTGTTCGTTGTTGAGGTCAAGACACACATATTTGTTCCGTGGGTCTCATAAAATTTTCTGAAATGAGCGTGACGTCTGTAGATTTCATACTCATTTTCCAAAATTTTGTGATACTTCTGATATGTCACAATCTGCACTGCCCAGCATCCACTCGATCCCTCTGCCTCCCCTCAAGTCGTCTGCTGTGCTCCCAACAGTGTATGTACTGTATGTTTGTATGGGTGTATATATATACATATATGTGTGTGTGTGTGTATATATATATATATACACACACACAGTGCACTTGCCAGGTGTGCATTAAGGCCAGTAGTATACAGTTATTAAAGGAAAAGGAGGTGTCTTCTTCTTGTGAAAGCAGACGTAGGCCTACTCCTCTGTACAGGTGTGAATAAATTCTTTTTCTGTGTACAAATGTGTATAAATGCATTCACAGGCACCCAGCGCTCTCTGGGCCTGTTTCTCTGATGTACTGTTCTTTTTTCCTACACATATCTGGGTTCCAGTTCCCCTCGTCCTCGTCATGAGCACTCTGAACCACACGAAGCCTTTTACTGCACACAGAGTGAAGAGGAAGACGAGTAAAGCTGACGGGGGGGAGAAAAAAAAAACCCACCTGAGTGTTTGCTCTGTACCGTTCTGTCCATGGACTGAAACTGAAGATGGACTGTTTTTAGATAAAGCATGGGTACCAAGTCTGCATTTTACCCCATAGAACCTCTAGAATCTTGAATGTATGTACCCTGTTGTTTTTGCGCCTCTCCAGCTTGATCTGAATGCATTTTGAAGAACCCCCGCCCGTCAGTCACCCCCCCGAAAATGCAACACTTTCCAAGCACCGATTTTTTTCAAAGAGAAATGTTAATGTTATACTTGTGTCTCTCACCAAGGGGTGTCTCTCTTTGTTCTTTATGGAACACAAATACAGTCTTTGTTATTAAAAAGAGAAAAAAATTAAGATGTCTTGCTGTGTTTTCTTTTTTTCTTTTCAAGCTTGATTCTGTATCTAGAGCTGCAACAGTTCAGCAATTATTAAATTAATCACCATTTTTATAATTAATTGGTTTGAGTAATTTTTTAAGAAAAGTCAGAATTCTCAGATTTTATCCTCTTAAATGTGAATATTTAATTTATTTATTTTTTGTTTGTTTGTTTTTCTCCTTTCTGGCAGTAAACTGAATATCTTTGGGTTGTGGACAAAACAAGGCATTTGAGGACATCCTCTGAGAATTTGGGAAACACTGCCCAACATTTTTCAACATTTTCTTACATTTTAACACAGATAACTATTAATTGAGAAAATAACTGACTGAAAATAATCATTAGTCGCAGCCCTATCTGTTTCAATTTTCCAGATGTTGAGATCTTGAATGAAAAGAACTGAACTAAACAGATATATATGACTTACTGTATTCTGAATGTTAATGTTTTCTACATATTTTTTATGCTTCTTTGAACATCTGAAGCCTTAGACATCTACATATACATTAGAAAGTAAAGCTTGACAGACATATAAGGGTTCAAGACAGAAAAAAACAAACAAAACCAACAGAATCTAAATAATTTGAAAATTAACTTTCCAAAAAACTATATAAATGCTCCATAAACAAGGCCCTTGTTTGTTTCTTTAACAATATAAGTTAGTCTCTCCATGACAAAATGGTTAGTTGAAACTAAAGACCACTGACATGAGGAAAAAAATCTAAAGATTGTCTTTCTTTAAAGGTATAATCTGCAACATTACACTGAAGAAAACACATAGACTCATGAATTAATGCCTTTCAGTCATCACTTATGGTCCACCAGAGGTGTGTATTGGTCAAGCTCTTAACGTTAACATATAGCTATACACTGATCTTGGTAGCAGTAGTAATGCTGTTAGTAGAATATAATAAGTAATGTCATAGTTTCCTTCACGTTAAAGTTAGTGCCTGCTAAAAGAAAGGTCTGTGACAGCATGTAGTCATATGCACAATAACTGTACTGTTAATAAATGTAATATTGATACCAAATGTTACCAAAGTTCCACCAAACAATGTTTGAAAAAAAAAAAAAATTTCACTTCAGTGTTTTATTTCTTATGGGCAAATGGAATTTATCAGAACAATTTATCAGTGGTTAATAAATCATCTGCATATCAATTGCATGCTGTTTAAATGTTTATAATGCAGACATGATCAGTTGTGAAAGAAGTGTTCACATCCTTTACTTCAGTAAAAGTACTTATACCACACTATATATAAACAGCATGACTTTTTTAAAGTCCTGCATTCAAAACTGTATTTAAGCACAATATACAGTAGTATGAGCAAAATGCACTTAAAGTATGCAAAGTACTCATTATGCAGTAAAATGGTCAGTTTTTTTTACCATTATTATCTTATGTTTTATATTACTGTTGCATATATGTTGCATTTTACTGCTGTAGATATTTTAGATTGAGTTCATTTTAACTACTCTATGTACTGTCAGCTACTGTTCATCTACAGCAATGCGTCATATTCTATTAGATCATCATATGTTTGTAGCGTGGCTGTCATGTGAGGGTCATGTATCTCTAAAACTTTCATGATGTCAGAAAAACAGGCCTGTTTTCAGCTTTGTGACGATGCAGCTGTTTTTTTTCCTCCATTTATTTCAACAACTTAAAGTAGTTAACAAACTTATATATGGACACTGAGAATGAGTATGAATATGATATTTGACCAGAATAATCACAGGATTGACAGTGTCAGAAATGTTCACTTTCAAGTTGCCCATAAAATAAAAGATATCACTGTCAGTAAATGTTATCCATTATTAGGACAATATATGTATCAGTAATATGTAGCCTGCGGTTACATTGTTGTTGTTATTGTTCTTGAGGGAGGAGCTCCTCTGGTTGTGTTTGTAGTTGATTGGTTATTGCCTTGATTGACACACTTACGCACCAATCGCTGACGCCTGCAGGTTAGCTAACTGCACACGACGTTATAACTTTGTAAGTAACTAGTTAGCTCCTAGCTTTGTGTAGAGTCATTATTAAAACAGGTCGGAGCGAGCGAGTGGCGCGGAAAGGTAAAACTTTGATTTGATATAGCTGCTCCTCGGATGTCGTATGCATATCTCTTAATAGCTTAATGCTATGTTTGTTCGTGTGTGTGCTAAAGCTAGTAATTTAACAACAGTTTGCTATGATATTAGCAACCAAGCTAACCTGGACTTCCAGAATGGATCTGTTCATCCAAAGTGAATGGCGTTGACTTAACTGTACTGTGACTCTGCTAGTAGTAGAAACGCTGTTTGTCGATTATAACGAGTAATGTCGTTTCTTTCATGTTACAGTTAGTGTTTGCTAAGTAGAGGTCTTCGACAGCATATAGTCATACGCATCATAACTTTGCCATCACTAACGCTATAGTTAGAATAATATTTAAATCAAACGTTACCAAAGTTCAACCAACAAAAACATCTTCATGTCAGTGTTGTATTTCATATGGGTAAAGGAAATTTATATGAATAATATGTATTAATTTGTCATTCACATATCATTCGTATGCTGTAACTGTTCATAACACAGACATGTCAGTCGTAGCAGTAACTCAGTTGTGCAAGAAGTATTCAGATCCTTCTGTAAAAGTACTAATACCACAGTATGTTCATACTGCACGACAAGCTGAGGTTCTGCATGTAAAACCATATTTAAGTTAAACTATGTAAGTACTATGAGCAAAATGTATTGTAAGCATACAAAGTAAAAGTACTCATTGTGCAATAAAATGTTCCCTGTATGTTTTATAATATCTGATGTTTTTTGGGTTAATATCACTGCTGCATTAATGTGTATGTTGTATTTTAGTGCTGTAGATATTAAAATTTAATCCCATTTGAACTATGTCATATAATATTGGCTAGTTTCATCTATAGCAATGCATCATATTCTATAAGATCATCGTATGTTTCTAGTAGGGCTTTCTGATATGATAAAATACATAAATATTACATATTGCAATTTTTCTTTAAGATATTGCAATCAGAGCTGCAACAATTAGTTTAATAATCAGTTAGTTTTGAACTATCACATTAATCTCCCAACTTTTTTGATAATCAGTTAATTGGTAATATTATTTTTGATAATCAGTTTTGGTTATCTCTTGATGACAGTATCCTGAATATCTTTGGGTTGTGGACAAGCAGCTTTGGCTCTGAAAAACAGAGTTTGTTTTTTATTTATTAGTTTGATCAGTGGGAGTGATAATTTTTGCATCATTTGATGTGACATTTGTTGGGGTTAGTGCCATACAAACATGTTTTCTTACATCTGGACAACAGATTTGTAGGCGAGGGGATCTCTGTAGCACTACAGTACTTCATTATAATGCTGTTTGTTACACATTTTACCTTTATTTTGGTTGATCGTGTAGCCCTGGTTTATAGCATGGTTGTCCTGTGAGAACCACTGATCCATAAAAAACTGACTTTTCATGGTGTCAGAACAGGCCTTTTTGAGCTGATCCAAAAGGGTTTTTAGAGTTTCTTTAGCTTTAGAAGTAGGAGATTTTTTTGATCCCATAAAGAAACACTTCCACCTTCAGTTTATTACAAAGACTCAAAATCACCACATATGGAATTACATGATTTTCAGTGGAAGGCTATGAAAAATGTAATCTGAAAAGTAACTAGTGAAGCAAGTGGAGTAAAAAGTACAATATGTTTCTCTGAGATGTAGTGAAGTGAACATGTAATATGGTAGAAAATGTAAATATTCAAGTAAAGTATAAGAACAGCACCTCAAATTTACACTTAAGTAAGGTACTTGAATAAATGTACTTATTTACATCCCTCCTCTAGCAGCTATAGCACTCAGTAATTTGTTTGAATAGAATAGTAGTCAGCCTAACTATATTTGACTTAAGAATTTAATTTAACCAACCATAAATTTACAGTTGGCCCTTACTGTATGCTGTATGATTATTTTCTTATATCTCAGATGTCTCGAGAGCAGCTGGCTGTACAGCGGGCCAGGAAGTCCTTCCAGACAGGAAAAACCAAACCTCTGGAGTTCAGGATCCACCAGCTGAAGAGCCTGTTCCGCTTCATCTCAGACAGACGGCGGGACATCGCAGAAGCTGTGAAAAAGGACCTGGGCAAGGTTGGTCAGAACTTCACAGGCTTCTAAAGGAACTAAAGATCCAGGAGCATGTTTAAATTTTGTGAGGCCCAGGAAACTTTGGTCTGGGGACTGTACTGGTCACTTGACAGGCATTTATAGCAGGATTAATAGACCATTTTCACAGCAGCCTTTTGACATGAAATAGTAAACACAGGTGTTACTAAAGATACTAATTTAGGTTCAGTTTCATTCAGGTCAAACAGAGTCAGGGGGCTGCTGTTGTGCAGGTTGGCTCACCGGAAAGGCTCTGCTACACAGGGTGCCTGCAGGGTCTTAAAAGTATTCAAATAGTATTATTAAAAGAAAATCTAATATTAAGGCCTTGATAGTATTGAATTTCATCAACAAAGTTCTTAACTTTTCTTTGTAGTATTGTAGGATTATATAGAAGTATTCATTATTTTGATGTCAGAAATATGAATTACATTATGTACTATGAAGCGAGATAATGTGTTAGCGAGCTATGTTGAGTCTAAATCCAGGATTTTCAGTGTCACAAAGGTGACTCTCTTTGAACCTGGCTAGATCACCATGGTAACTGATGCTAAACTCATGACCTGGTCGGCAGCAGGTTATGTTCAGAGTTTCAGATTAAATCGTCTGTAAAAAGTGCCGTTCTTTAACTAATTATTGTCCTAACAAGGTTGTTTATGAGCGATATAGCTTTTAAACTGAGGAAAGACATTAAAAATGAAAAGTTGCTGAGCTGTATGTTCGTAATATCACCAAACGAATCCATATAATGTCAAAATGTAACGTAATGTAACAGCAGCACAAACTGTATACATCGCGCTGTCATGGTAACCTCCGTTTGGTGATGCAGAGACATTTTTCCCGTTTGCTCCAGATCATATTAACACTTTAAATTGACATGGTATATAATCCACACACTAAAATAATGATGAAGCAACTACAGACACTTTGAATACTTTTTACTGTTATCTGTTTTGTCTTGGTGATATTGCAGCTCAGATCACTGATTAGAAAATTTGATTAGTCGATCAGTCATTTTCTAACAGCATTCTTCTTCTCCTGCTTTATTTGCAGCAACAATGTTGTTTTTTTCCGTAATGTATTTAGTATACTTTCCACAGCTCATAATTATAACAACTTGATGATTTTGACTTAAGTAAGTGGCTCGCGATCGCTTCATTTCATGCGGAAGAAGAGTCAAATGATGCAACAAACGCCCAATTTATATGAACGCTCACAAAGCCTTAAAATGAGAGCCTGGATTAACAAAGCAAGTTCATAACCACCGTCGTGATACCAATTATGTCTGATGGTGCTTTTAGACTTTGTCAATCCAGATCATGCTAAGAAAGCCTGGCTGTGTTGCGCTTGCTTCGTAGTACAGCCCTCAAGTCAGAGCTAAGTTAACAACTGGATTAGAAAAACAAGTGAAAGTTTGTAGATAAGGAAACATTCTCTGGTGCTGCATTGCAGTTTTGTTTCTGGAGCAGCTCATCTAGTTTGCTTCTATTATTTGAGCAACACTTATGTCAGTAAACACTGCTATGTTGCTCTGGGCCTTTTACAGAGTAATACAAACGTGTAAACAAGAACAACTCCTACAGGCAAGTGTATCAAGGCCAATTTCCAGCTCAGTACAGTAAAATGGTAGAGCTGGGCAATATTGGTTGATGAATACCGTCTATCTTTTTCATCTTGAAGGAAACTGCTTAAAAAATATTTTTCAAATGAGCACAGTCATGTACCTAAACATACTCGATTTGACCTAACACCTCACAAGGAACTGAAATACAATGCTAATTACTTGGGGTGTAAATCACAAGTTTTGATAGAATATTATATCATTTGCCAATATCACAAAGTCTGCCACAATCTGCGGGATCTGCGATTACTATCAGAAAGTCAGTATCAACTCACAAAAAGCATCTAAATTATGATTTAACAATTTTATTACTGAACTCTTCCAGACATTTATGACACAGACTTGCTATGTGATTTTCAAAATAAAGATGTATCATAAAGATGATATTATAGATCAGTATTTTCACTTTGCATTGATAATATTGGATCATTGAACACTGAATAGATTTAGCGATCCAGGTCGATGTATCATTACACCCCTACTAATTACTATTATGATCATGACTGAACTCACCAAAATAACATATTCTTTTATCAGTCCCACAACACAGATGTTTGCAATAATTAACTTTAGTCAGATGGTAACAAGAGAGAACTCTGGTTCCACTGGGGATTGAACCCAGGACCTTCTGCGTGTAAAGCAGACGTGATGACCACTACACTATGGAACCTTATGCTGCTGTTGCTATGGCTACGTTCACTGTCCATGAAGCAGCTGCTGCAACACTACGCTTCCATTATAATCAATGAAATTAGGTACACCTGGCAAGAGAGCAAATCAGAGGTTTCAAAGGACAGCTCCCTGTCCCTACAACCTGTGACTTTATGTCCATGATATAATATAATCCAGCCCGCAAAATTATTTAGTTTAGTCTGATTAGTTTTTTTCTACATGTTTCATACAAACACAAACTACAACTTCATATACAGCTGAAATAAAAACAGCAATGCACAGCTCGCCATTTTCATCAGGGAGATTCAAGATCAATTCAAAGTGACAGAAGATTTTCTGAGTTTGTGTCCAATGCATAGCCAGCTAAAACATCTGTATAAACTGCTGTTTGCATTTTTTTGCAGTGTGTTAAAAATAAGTTAGCAATGAAAATGAAAAAGTAAATTTTCAAACAAAGTGATGTATATTTATTATATATATACTGTATAGTACATTTTCCACAGCCTTAGATGGTATCATGTGAATAATTATACTGAAAATGCTGAAGAATATTCTAGAGATTAAGGCTGTAACTAACAATTATTGTTACCATAAGTTCATCAGTTGATTATTTTCTTCATAAATGGATTAGTTGTTTGGTCCATAAAATGTCAGAAAATGATGAAACATGTTGATCAGTGTTTCCAAAATTCCAATACGACGTCCTCAAATATCTTCTTTTCTCACAGCCCAAAATATTCAGTTTAATGTCATAAAAGAGTAAAGAAACAAGAAAATATTCACAGTGAAGAAGCTGGAATCAGAATTTTCACTTTTTTTCTTAAGGAATTGCTCAAACTGCTTAATCAATTATCTAAATAATTGGTGATTAATTTGATAATTGATTAAACATTGCAGCTCTACTAGAGATCATCTAACTACTGGCCAGACTGCAGATAGTAATTAGACTTTGATGCTAAAGCAAACAGACTGGAGATGAGAACTGGATTTTGTCCCTCCCTCTGCTTTCAGAGTGAAAATGGGACTGAGCTGTTTGAGACGCTGGGACTGGAGGGAGAGATCAACCTGGCTGTGGAGAAGCTGGCGGAGTGGGCGGCTCCTCGGCCCGTGGAGAAGAACCTCCTCACCATATCAGATGAGGTGTTTGTGCAGCCGGAGCCCCTGGGAGTGGTGCTCATCATCGGGGCCTGGAACTACCCCTGGGCCGTCACCCTCCAGCCGCTGGTTGGAGCCATCGCTGCTGGTACAAATAAACCCAAATAAACCTGATATGCATGTGTATCAGTAGATAGGTGGACTGGTGTTATTAACAGAGAATATCCTGTGGTGTTGCTGAAGAGGCTACACATGTTTGGCTTCCACATTTTACACCAAAGAATACATACGTACTGCATACAATACACATACTGCACATAATCATTCATTTAAAGGGATAGTAAGACAGATAACAGTAAGGCCTTGTAATACTGAATAATGCAATCTTACTCCAAAGCAAATCTCAAGCTCAGGAATCATTATATGATATTTTTATTAAATTATAATAACTGTAATCCCCTTTCAGACATGTTCTTGTTGTCACGTGTATGTATAAATCATGATGTCTGTCTTACTAAATCTGATCTGAAACATTTCTCTAACACTTCAACACAGCATGAGCCGGAATTGAATACTGAAATTGACATAAAGGCTGCAGCAGCACAAGGTTAAATGCAGAAAGATTAAATGCACATCTAGTTGGGCCTTATTAAAATCACTTCAATCTATTTATCAAATATTTATTATATCCTAAAGAAAATAAATGATTTTAATAAAATATGAAACAGTGAATGAGCTGATTTTATGCTGTTAAGGAGTTTTTTTCTCATATCAGTTCAGTCTGTGAGTGATGCGGTGTAAAGAAAAAGAGGTCAAAGAAATAAAAATTTGGACAATCACAATGATTATTTGACCAGCATCTCTTTTTTCAAATTTCATTTATGCTAGCTGACATACAAAATGATTGTATGTAACACTTTACATATAATAAACAAATAGGAATTAAATGAGAGTCTCAGTGGGGGATAAGCGACCTCACTGTCTCCACAGTCATTAGTTAAAGCTTCAACAACAAAATAAGATTTAAATTTCATCCCTGCTGTAAGAACTGAGAACACTCTTATTCCTTGGCATCATTTAGCCTGTTTTCACTTACTCTAATTGTGTCTGGGGTGCCCACTTGTGATCAGATCTCATTTCCCTGCAAGTAAGCACTCGGGCTGGAAAGCAGAATGACTGCAAATGCAAAATAAAACCCAATCCCATAGAATGGCAAATAAACATTGTTGAGCTACAGCAAAAAATCTGAATATAACAAAAAGAAAAACTATATGGGAAAGTCATGAGAAAGTCAAGAACAGATGAAATTAAGAGAAGATGGCAAGATATATAGGTATAAGGCATAGTACAAAAGAAAAACTGGCTTCTAATAAAACTTATCCAACTATCTTCAATAAATAGATAAAAAATAATAATAGATAATAGATTCACTGCACAGGAGGTGCAAGCTCTAGAAGCAATCAGCACCCCTTTGACACTGTCTCGCTGTCTTGTTGACTTCATGTGTCCTTAGCTAAGTCAGATTCAGGTGGAAAACATCAAAAACAATTTTGTAACATTGTTTTTTCACTTTAAGATTATAAAGTAATGGCTGAACACCACAGATTGATTTATAACAGCTTCAGAGTATTTGCATTTTTATTCTTCTTTCATTGACATAAATTGTTAATATGGATTGTTTTATGTGTCTCATTCAATTTTTAGGTAATGCGGCAGTGATAAAGCCGTCTGAGGTCAGCTCTCACTCTGCCAAGATCATGGAGGAGCTCCTCCCTCAGTATCTAGACAAAGTGAGCCTCGTGCTGTCTTCCATATGAAACACTTTTCACTTTTATCTACATTTATTGTGAGTGTAAAGGGAGTTCTAATGACTGCTTATACTCTGTAGGATCTGTATCCAGTGGTGACGGGCGGCGTGCCAGAGACCCAGGAGCTGCTGAGGCAGAGATTTGACCACATTTTCTACACAGGAAACTGCACAGTGGGCAAACTGGTGATGGAGGCTGCAGCTCGTCACCTCACCCCGGTGACCCTGGAGCTGGGCGGGAAGAGCCCTTGCTTCATCGACAAGAACTGTGACATCACTGTTGCATGTCGGTCAGTCTGAACTTTATAATGTCGCACAAAAACACACCAAACACACAGCGGTTATTGTCAAACCTAACACAATTCCTGGTTGAGTTTGAAAACATCAGCAGTGTGCTGGGAAAAAGGGGCATTTGGGGCGTTAATACAACATAGTGTTGAGACTTTTGGATTATTGTCTTTTCTCACTGCAGTCGCATCACATGGGGAAAGTTTGTCAACTGTGGACAGACATGCATCGCTCCAGACTACGTCCTCTGTGAACCCTCCATCCAGAGCCGAGTGGTAGAAGAGATCAACAAGTGCATCAAGGTTGGTCTAAAATGAACATTTTAATATGTCATTTGTTTTTAGGATGGGAGTCTGAAAGATCGTGGTTTACCTGACGTTGGGTATCTGGATCAACTTTGTTGTACACCCATGTGCTGTAAAACTTAGACAGTTACACAAGACAGTTCCTAACTACTGTATGAATATCCCTCTGACATGGGGCTTCCCAGGACAAAAGTGTCTCATCGGAGTTTCATGACAGAACCATGTTTGACTACAGTAGCCGTATGCAACTGTGTTTTTTTTTTAAAATTATTTTATGACTTTATTTAACCAGGTTTGCCTCATTGAGATCAAGGATCTCTTTTACAAGGGTGACCTGGCCAACATAGCATCAACACAGTTACAGTAAAAGTAATTAACAAAAACATTGATTAATTACATTAAAACTTGCACTCCACAGTTTTCATCAGAGTTTTAAACTTGTTAAAGGTTACTAGGTTTTGAAGTGGAAGAGCAGTCTCTAAATTGCTCCATGCATTAGCTAACATAAACCTACCAACTTTTCCAATTCACATATAATGTCTGTATAGTTGTCCCTTCCCTATCTGTGGTAGTATCAAGAACAGAATATTACTGCTCGGGGTGGAGGAAAAAATCAGTACAGCATGGTATGGCAGTATTTTGTGTGGCAGAATTATATTGATACATGGACACCAAGTTTCAATCTTGCAAATTCAAATTCAACTTTTTGATACCAGAGTAATGAAGTCAGTTGCTTTTAACATCCACTAGATGGTGCAGAAGTTACAGCCAGCTGGATTGTTTTTATGCAGTGTTGGTCAGCCTGTCTGCTAGTTGCATTTAACTGCAATAAAAATGATTGAAGTGAGATGAACAGACTGAAACAAAAAAAATAAATTAAAACAGAAGTTGGCTAAGTTTTCCTTTGGGGATGAACAGTAATTTGCATATGAAATAAGGTAATAAATTGCAGTATATTGTCGAGCTGAATCTGAGGACATGTGGCCAAAAAACTACACTTCCCAGAGTGCACCAGGAGCAGCAAAGAGGTGCCTGACTGATAATCGCTGATTTAGAGCACCTGGTAAGGACTGGGGGAAGGTCGGTCAATTACAAACAACCTGCAGAGAAGGAAGAAGCAAGAAAGAACAAAGGGAGACCCAAGTCCACTCACAGATTCAGCCAAAAGACGCCAATGGTTGGTGAATGTTTGTTTGCTTTGTTAGTGTCTTCTCACAATACTCAGTATAATAATAATATATTTATTTGTATAGCACCTTTAAAATTGTTTACAAAGAGCAGGATACCCCAGAGGCAAAATAACAACAGAAGGCCAACACAATAGGCCTTAGAAGTAAAACTAAGACACAAGAAAAAGACACTAAAACAAAGTAAAAATAAGACAACACAGTAAAAGAGATCAGGAAAAGAAAAAAATATGATAGTAAGACTATAGAGGGAGGAGAATGCAGAGATGTTACATGATATTGTCTAGTCAATAAAAACAAATAAAAGGAATGAAACAAGACAACATCACATAAGAATTAAGATAAATTAAAAAGAGACAACATCACATAAAAGCTAGTCTACAAAATGTGTTTTAAGAAGAGATTTAAAAGATGTTACTGATTCTGCAAGTCTTATCTCCTCGGGCAGGTCGTTTCAAAGTCGAGGGGCCCTGATGGAGAAACCAGAGTCACCTTTAGATTTAAGCCTCGACTTTGGAACAGCCAGGAGGGCCCCGCCTGAGGATCTAAGTCTGCGTACTGTTTTATAAGGGGTCAACATTTCAACGGTATAACATGGGGCCAGACCCAGACGAGTTTTAAAAGTGACCAGTAAAATCTGCAAATCAATTCTAAAACATAACACAAAATCACAGTAATATCGTATCATGACTGAGGTATCATGATAATACTGTATCGTAGGGGCTCTGGTGATTCACATTCCTATAATATCCTATAATAAAACAATAATGTTTGTTTTATTAGTGTATTTACCATATTTGAACAAAAGAAACAATGGCTTGATACTACAGTTACATCTGATAGCAAGTTAACAATTGATGATCAGTTTATCATCAATAATAAGATCAAATGGCTGTCAGTTAAAATCTTCATGCAGACTAATCAAGCAAAGAATAATCATTAACATCCTTACTTAATACATACAAACAATAAACCTTTTTCTTGGCAGCCACATTGATATGAAATCGTAGGTTAAACACGTTACCAATAATATCAATCAAGGTTTTGTTCCATGAAGAGCAGCAGAGCCTTTCCAGTGAGCCAACATGCACACATGTTCACCACAACATA
Organism: Lutjanus erythropterus; assembly: GCF_056507025.1. Classification (NCBI taxonomy): domain Eukaryota; kingdom Metazoa; phylum Chordata; class Actinopteri; order Lutjaniformes; family Lutjanidae; genus Lutjanus; species Lutjanus erythropterus. The sequence goes on from NC_139320.1 coordinate 5,665,515, forward strand.
AAGGAAAAATGGTTTTAGGAGAGAAAAATGTCTGCGTTTTCACTTTAATAATCCATAAATTGTCTTTAATTTTGAGATTACAGACAACCTGAACGTGATCTATTTTTGGTTGCAGGAGTTTTACACTGACGATCCAAAAACCTTTGAGGACTACGGACGCATTATTAACCAGCGGCACTTTAAGAGGGTCATGGCTCTCATGGAGGGGAGCACGGTTGCTGTTGGTGGAGACAATGATGAAACCCAGTGCTATATAGGTATGTGGTGTGTTTAAAAAGCATTTGTACTACTTGTTAGGCAGACCCCCTCTCATCTATAATTAGAGCTAGAAGTGCACTCAGAGAGTACAGACCTCCGCAAAGGACAAGTCCTGTATCTTACAGTGTTAACAAAAGTGCAAAATAATTTGTGTTTCCGCCCTGTGGTTCAGATCCACTCCAGAATTTAATGAGTTCATCCTTGGGCTACAATCTTTCACCAAGTGTCATGAAATTTTTCAGTAATCCTGCTAATAAAAAACAAATGGCACCAAAAACATAACTGCTGTGTTGGAGGTAATAAGTTGCTGTTACATTATAGTTGCACACAAATATTTTATCTCTTGCCAGAACCAGAAACTATGTAACACAACACTGCCAGTATCATGTTTTTCCACTGCATATAAATCAGTATTAATAATAATCAAGCCTCTTCTTTTTGTCTCCATGCAGGCCCCACTGTGCTGAAAGATGTGACGGGTGAATCCAAAGTGATGAAGGAGGAGATATTTGGGCCTTTGCTGCCCATCATCACAGTGAGTGGTATAGAAGAGGCCATCCAGTTTATCAATGAGAGAGAAAAACCTCTGGTCATCTACATCTTCTCCCATGACAACAAGGTAAACACATCAACATTAAACTTTGGGGTGGCAACAATGTTGGCCTCTGTAATGTTAGATGGTGTGATGTGGTGAGGAGTAGGGATTATATCCTGAGAATAGAAGCTCATTATGAAGGGAAATGCACTTATTTTTAAGGTATAATTTCGGCTGCACCATCAAAACACATTGGCCATGGTCACAAGGAGAACTGTGGGTTCATAACCTGACCATTTTAGTCTGTCATCTGGTGGTATTAATAATTATTGAGACAGAGGAATGCCATTTCAACATTAATCAACTTTATAATGAACATAATATAAACTGTGCCTGTTGAAACAAAAAATTTAACGATAACTCAAAATTAAAAAGCAAAAGTCTAAAAAAAACTCTAACTTGGTGTGAGATTTTGGATGTATTCTTCAGGAAGTGTTGGCTGTCTTTCTGAGACTCTTTTTGCCTCAGCCAACTGGTAAATCCGTCATATGCTGCCGTCTCTGCCAGTATTTCAATCAGATTTTTTCTGGATAAAGCATGAAGCTTTGGGCTTTCACTTGGAATGATTTTCTGAGATTCCAAATGTTGCAGCAAAACTCAGTCCAGCATGTTTCATCTTTCATTAGAGCTGGTGACAGACTTCATGTTGAGTCTAATTCGGATACTACAGCCGCATTAACCGCATTAACATTTGCAGGTGTTTGAATTCATGGCGCTTTTGTGGGTGTACTCTGTGTGCTTGGCCAGTATCACACAAGATGCACACTGCACCTCATCGTGTAAATTAAATAAAACATGCTATGGTTTTCTTAGTGGTCCTTTCAAACACCAGTGAAATTTCTAATTCTATGGTAACTGCTTTTTCCTGCTTTGCCTTAGGATTGGGGGGGTCATTGCAACTCCATCTTGAACTTTTGGGGGGGGTGTAAAACCCAATGCCCCCTCTGTAGATGGTGCATTTTCCAGTGGACATGTTGGCATCCTGTTATTGCAGTTAACACTGAGATATTTTTGCAGCTGTGATTTTAAAACGCTCTGAAGTTGATTTTGAGCATAATCTTCTGTTTGACTGTCTGACTCTTCCTGTCTGATGACAGCTGATCAAAAGGGTGATCGCTGAGACGTCCAGCGGAGCTCTGCTAGCCAATGACTGTCTGGTTCACTTTACTGTCAGCGCTCTGCCCTTTGGAGGAGTGGGTGAGTGTGTAACATTTCAACCAAACTGCAGTCATTTAGCCTCCTTTTTCTTTGAACGGATAAAGCTGACACACATTTATCACTGACTCCTCTCCCTCTCCACCTGCTGCTCAGGTAACAGTGGTATGGGATGTTATCACGGCCGGCACAGCTTTGACCAGCTCAGCCACCTGCGCAGCTGTCTGATCAAGCAGCTGAAGATGGAGGGAGTCAACAGCATGCGTTACCCCCCTCACACCGCCAAGAAGCTGGGCTGGGCTCGATTCTTCCTGCTCAAGCAGGTGGATGTGTCCAGGCTGCGGCGCATGGCGATGCTCACCATGTTGGTTGGCTTGGCAGCTTTTGTGGTGCAGGTAAAGGAAATGAAATATCCAAATAGGAATAAAGGGTTTGTTTTGGTATCAGTTCTGCTTTATGTTACAGTTCTGTAGTTTATAAGTCCGCACACTGTTAAGCTCTTGATGGACATCTTTTATTCTCTGTTAACAAGGCAACGTTTCAATCTACAAGGTCTTTATCTGGTAAATGTAGAAAGAGACAAACTGTCTTTTCTAACAGAGGTGGCAATCAGCCAAAATCATTATCACCTGTTGAACAATAAACAGAAACAATAAACCACAAGAGGGCGACCGAATGTACATAATAGAAACATCACAGGAAGGAGAAATATAGGAAGGTCAGTAGGAACAGGAAATGTTAATTAATCCACATACATTTTTCAGTGACCTTATTAAAACTTTTATGCTCACGAAAACAGTGTGGACTCATGAAAAACTATCTTCATTCAGGTCAGAATGGCAGTGGTTTGGCTGAGAGAGGAAAAAAAGAGCCTTTTTCATTAGGTGAGGGAGAAAGAACAATCTAATAAAAGAAATCGAGAAATGTCAAGCCAATTTCTTTCTGTCTTCCTGCAGTGAGTATTTTTTTTGTCCTGCACCTGTATATATTCTTACCCAGATGTGTGCACACTTATTCCTCTTCTACAGGTCTGTAGTTTCCCTGGAAAGTTTCCTGGAAAGAACAAAGTTCTTCAACATTTATGGGAGTTTAGTTAGTTGTCTTCAGCTTATGAGTAGTTCTGCATAGAGCAAAACCAAGTGGGCAAGTGGTAAAAAAGAAGTGATAAAACACATTTTTCTCAGTTTTTTTTTTCCAGAACTGATGATGGAATTAGCTGAAGAGTGAGCGATCTCGCTTCCTTCTCATCTCTGTTAAGTGTTGCACCTGCACAGTACCGTTTGGGCTCCTCCCACTCTTGTGAAGGTGGTATCTCAAGAACACCTGGAGGGAATTTCTTCAAATTTGGCACAAACATTCACTTGGACTGAATAAAGGATGAACTGGTTAGATTTTGGTGATCAAAGGTCACCGTGACCTCATAGAACAGGGGTTTGGCGGTAACTCAAGAATTCGTAGGCTACGTATGACAAAATTTCACACAAATATCTAATATGATAAAACTTTGTGGAACCACTGATCAACATTTTTCACCATTTTCTGACATTTTATGGACCAAACAATTGAAACCACTGTTTTGGTTCATTTGTACAGTTTATCAATTGTTCTGCACTGAATATAGTATGAAATGTCCATAAATATCCAGTTAGTTGTCAGTGGGGTGTTTGTGTGCTGGCTGTTTACAGATTTTTAAATAATGACAAATAAAGCTTCCCAAGATAAGCAGATATGAGTATGCTCCACCCCCCACATACCCACAGTCCTACAGGCCTGTGCCCTCACACAACAATGGCTTTGTCTCCAGCAGACAATGTGTGGTGTTGTCCAGGAAATCTAACCACACAGTGCCCCCTCATCTAGCCTCCCTTTAATTACCCGTCATGCTTCGCTCTCTTCTGCTAAATGGTGCCTTTTGTTTTGGTCCACCCCACCACCTTTGTTGACATCCACACTTGTTGTGCTCCTGTGAAGCTGTAATCTGTCATCTCTGAGCAGATCTCTATTTGGATCTGAGTCTTTACTCTGAATTTGTGTGTCATGTTTCTTGCAGAGATTCCTGCGATGAGGCTGAGGAAAACCAACTTTTTACTGGAGTTGATCCCCGTCCTCGACTCCTGACCTGTAGTGGAACACAACACTCCTGTCATTTCCTGGTCCATATCATTTCATCTTCATGTAGAAGTATAGAACTAATTGATGTCCTTTAAAGATTTGGTTTCTGTATTTCCTATCTGTTACACCTGGTTCAGATTATTTTTAGTGGGATTAGATGAAATGTTTATCCATAGTCAGTGAATGAGCTACAGTAGATGGATGTCGACACACCCCCAGTTTGGAGAAACAGCAGGAGCACTGGTGTGGGATGCTGTTAAAAAAGTTGAATGTTGCTCTCTGCCAACCAACCAAACTCCATGGAGGAAAGCAGTCATTTTTCCTGGCAGAACACAGGGGCTGCACGTCTACTGTTGCCTAAATCTGTTAGTTTGATTTTTGTTATTGTGTAACCTCTATCAAGCCAAGCTAAACTTTCAAAACACAGAAGACACACAATAACACAAACAAGCTAACTGATTGAGACAGTGGTAGATCAGCAACTCCTGTGTTCTGTGAGGTAAAATTACTGATTTCACCAATGGAGTTTGGTTGGTTTGGAGAGAGTGATATTTAGCTTACATAATGTTGCTTTCCCTTCGGAAAAAACAAAGTAAAACATAAAGTACTGATTTTTTTAGGTGGATGAAATACATTTTGCTGCTGACCCAGCAGTACATTGCTCAGCTTCGTACACTGGTACTCCTGCTGCTTCTCCATCTACTGCAGGTAAAAACTGACTGTGGATAAGCACCTCATACAAGCCCACTTCAGATAATCTAAACTACCCCTTAAAGCTGCTAGTGTAGTTTGTAGTTTTTTTTTATTGTTTTCATCAATTTTATAGCAATATAATTGTAATAATTTATCTCATTATTTTATTGAACCTGATAAGTGATTTTATTCAAAGATTTTGAAATGATGAAACATTGCATCACTGCTGATGAGTCTGTTTAGCAGGGATGCTGGGATTCGTCTCACTTCACAATGAAAATCATTGCACATAAATTACTTTGAACATGGTCCACAATTTCTGCAATTAAACATCAACAACAGAAAGTTTTGCTACTGACTTTTTGTTTTACACTCACAAATCTGATTCATGAGTCTGATAAAGATGAATATATATGTAATGCTGGCATATTATTAACAAGATCCCAAGGTTATTATTGTAATTTATGACACATCTGCTATGACTGATCTCTTGTTATTAAGATACATTGACCTCCATGATGACTGTGAGTAAAAAATTAGCTCAACTAAAGGTTGTAAAAGAAGAAACGAGCAGGTGAGCTACAGGCTGAGCTCTCATTGTGTCATTGAAATACTTTGAATGAATTCTGTGTGTGTGTGTGTGTGTGTGATGCTATCAGAGGTCTCTCAGACTGAACAGTGAGCGGCGGTAAACTGATCGTGGAGCAGTGTGACTGTTCAACAGTGTACAATGCGTCTCGGTGTGTGTGGCCGCAGCGAGTCGGACATCTGAACCGCTTTCAGATCAGATCACCGACGGATTATTGAAGTGATATATTTCTCACAGAATCCACTGGATGAGTGTTTGACCTGAAACCAGGTACGTCTACATTTTCTCTTCTTATACTGTAGATCTAAATTAAACGATTCAAGTGTCCTGATGCGATCAGTTGACGATCGGTGCGTGATGTGCGGTGAAAACAAAACGTCACAGCAGCTGTCAAGTTATTTATTGATGCACGAATTTCAGTGTGTCCTGCCTGCTCAGACATTTATGTGAACTAAGAGTAACTTCGAACTGTCAAACTTTGTTTGTTGCAGTACCCGGTGGTGTACTGAAGATCTATACTCAAGTACAAATACTGTTACATTACTAAAAGATTGCTCACTCACAAGTAAAAGTACTCGTGCATTTTCCTCAACTGATAATTGAGGCTTACAACTGATTAATTGATTAATTGTTAATAAATTCTTTATAGATTCAAAAAACTTGATTTTATTTATTTATTTATTTTTTTCAATTTGATTCTGTTTGATTATTTTCTCTTTTTTTGTTATTTTAAGTTTAAGTTAACTTAAACTTAAATAAGGTGTAATTACTGCCATTTTTTAGACTGATTAAATATCAAATTCTTAACAGAGATTAATTAAATCTAATGAAATTAAATATAAATAATTTAATTGTCTTTCCAAGGGTACATTATCTAAAAGCCAGTGTTTCAGTGATCTTAAATGTGATTGGGTTTGAAGTTTGTTTGATGTTATTAGAAACATTATTCCAATCCTGGGCACTTGAGTGTGTACGACCCGGAATTCAAAAAAGTTTAGACGTTGTGTGAAACGTTAAAAAAAAAAAAGAAAGAAAAAACTGCACTGATTTGCAAACCCTTTTCTGACCTATATTTGATTAAGAACAGTACAGAGACAAGATATTTAATTTTCAAACTGATAAACTTTTTTTTTTTTTTTTTGTAAATATACTGAATTTTCCTTTAACAACACTGAGTCAGTGTTTGAGAACTGAGGACACTAATTGTTGAAGTTCTGAAAGTGAAATTCTTTCTCATTCTTGCTTGATATACAACTTCAGCTGCTCAACAGTCCAGAGTCTCTGTTGTTGTATTTTGTGCTTCATGATGCACCACACATTTTCAATTTGAGACAGATCTGGACTGCAGGCAGGTCAGTCTAGGACATGAACTCTTTTACTATGAAGACACACGTGGACAATGTGTCTTCATTGCTTTAAAACCTGTATGTACTTTTCAGTATGAATGGGGTCTTCACAGATGTCACAGTTACCCATGAAGCCATGGGCACTAACCCCCCCCCCCCCCCCGTATTACCACAGATGTTGGCTTTTGAAGTTAGCTCTGGTAACAATTTGGTTGGTCTTTTTCCTCCGCAACGTCAGAAACAGTTTGAAATGTGGACTGGTCAGACCACAGCTCTCTTTTCCTCTTTGCGTCAGTCCATCTCAGATGAGCTCAGGTCCAGAGAAGTCTGCAGTGTTTCTGGATGTTGTTGATTTATGTCTTTATCTTTGCATGGTAGAGTCTTAACTTCCATTTATAGATGCAGCAACAAACTGTGTTTACTGACGACGGTTTTCCAAAGTGTTCCTGAGCTCATGTAGCCCATTCTTTATGTGGGTTTTTAATGTAGCTTTTGATGCAGTGCTGCCTGAGGAGTCAAAGGTCACAGACATTCAGTGTTGGTTTTGTCCCTTACAAGAAGAGGTTTCTGCTGATTCAGATAAGACCATCAAAACAGTGTGGTATTTTCCCTTTAATTGAAGTAAAGGACCTGAATATCTTCTCCACCACTGCCTGACTAAATTGTCTTACGTTGTGTAACTATGCCACTTGTGTTATCTTTTGGTATAGCTAATAATAAGACTGAATGAGACTGTTGAGCAATCATTTATGTCCTCTTGGAAGATTTGTATAAAGGAGACTTGCTGTTCAGTGATCTTACAGTTTAGTAGATGTGTGGTGAGGAGTCTCCGTCTTTGCTCAGGGCCAGTAGTGGAATGTAACTAAGTATTCAAGTATTCAAGTTGATGTCTTCACATAAAGATGTCTCCCTCATCCTGATACACAACAGTCTCTGGTTTCCTGTTGTTTGGCCAGCTTGAGTCCTATTTCGTCCATTTCATTTCCTGACCGCAGCCTTAAGTTCCAGCTGTAGCATGGCTCTTACCCGCTCACCTCCTCTCGTCCTGGGGTGGTCACCCCCGGCAGAGCATCCAGCTGATCTGATTGGATGTTTGAAAGATGCTGACTGTATTGTTGATCGTCTCAGGGTCCACTGCTCATTAATCCAGTCTTCCTTTTCCAATTTTTATGACTGTATCTCTGTCATAGATGCATGCTCAGCAATAAAGCTAAAAAATATAAAATTAAAGGAGAAAAGTAGCAAAGTTTGAAGGAGCCTGCGCCTGAACACTGTCTTTTACTGTGTGATATTAGTACTTTTACTTAAGTAAAGGATTCTAAAACTTCCTCCACCACTGAGCAGGACATTTTGACAGTTCGTTATTTAATCTTAGAAGAGCATGCCTGGACACTGGCTTGTCACTTCTGTTGTCACTGTATATTCCAAACTGTCTCACATGTGTGGTGTCCACAGTTCCAGAAGCTGTCCGCTGTCCTCGAGCTGTGTGTATGGAGAGGCAGGCGCTGCAGCGGGCCAAGGAGGCCTTCCTGAGCGGCAGGACTCGGCCTGTGGAGTTCAGACTGCAGCAGCTTCACGCCCTGCAGAGGCTGATCACTGAGAAAGAGACGGAGATCTCCACCGCTCTCAAACAGGACATCAACAGGGTGAGTGGAGACACAGCAGCACACTGTGCTGTAGTGTGTGTGTGTTCAGAGGTGGCAAAAATACACACATTCTTTAGTAGGAGTAGGAGTGCAGATTGTGTAAAAATGACTTTGGTAAAAGTAGAAGTACTGTACTTCATTTTTGTCTTGTTACATCTTGTTGCATCATTTTGGGTCTTATTACGTCTTTTACATCTTGTTGTGTTGTTTTTCATCTTTTTACATCATTTTTCATCTTGTAACAAGACAAAAAAGATGCAAGATCAAAACTGAAAAGGACAAAAAAGACTGGAAATCATTTTTGTTTTTGTTTAGTCTTTTTTGTTTGGCTACATCTTTTATGTTATTTTTTTTTGTCTTTTTGCATCTTTTTTGTCATAATTTTTGGTCTGTAATGTCATTTTCATGTTGTTACGTGTTGTCACATTTTTACATAACTTTTTGTCTTCTTACATTGTTTTTCATCTTTTTACATTTTTTTTTACATCATTTTTTTTACATCATACTTTTTGTATGTCTTTTACATCATATTTGGTCCTCTTACATCTTTTTTGCTCTCTTAAGTTATTTTTGATTCATCATCATTCATCTTGTTACATCTTGTTACATCTTTTACATCACATTTACGTTTCTTCTTTTTTGTCACATCTTTACATGTCTTTCTTTGTCATTTTCATCTGTTGTGTGTGATCTGCACTGATGGATACACCAAGGAATCATCTTTTTTATGTGTTATCGTTCCATCCATTTAGGCTGAAATCAGTCTTGATGTCGGAAAGCAGCACACAATGCTGAAAAATAACAATAATCAATAATTCTTCTAAATTGAATCAAGTCTGTTTTGAAAATGTAAGGAGAAAGAACACGATGTAAAAGGTAATAGTTGTTAGAGAAAACAATAATCAAGTAAAGTACAGATACCTATAAAATCTACATAGGTACAGTGACAAAGTATTTGTACTTCCAACCTCTGGGTATTTCCTGCAGAGCCAGTACGACACGCCGCTCCTGGAGCTGATTGGCATTGAAAATGAGATCAAGCTGGCTATAGAGAAGCTGGCAGAGTGGGCGGCTCCCCGGCCCGTCGAGAAGAACCTCCTCACCATACGAGATGAGGTTTATGTGCAGCCGGAGCCCCTGGGAGTGGTGCTCATCATCGGGGCCTGGAACTACCCCTGGGCCGTCACCCTCCTGCCCCTGGTTGGAGCCATCGCTGCTGGTGGGGAGTCCCTCAGTATCTCCTTATAACTTACTTACATTTTAACTGACCAGTGTGTAAGATTTAGGGGGATTCGTTGGAAGAATATGACAGGATATTCACGAGCATGTTTTCATTAGAGTACAATCACCTGCAAATAAGAATAGTTGTGTTTGAGCCCTGCATAGAGGGTGCACTGGTCCTTTAAGTAGACCTCCATTGCCAGTGTGCAGAATACACCTTTCACAGCAGCCATGTTGATCTGAAAGAGCAGTGTAAGAACAGGTGTTACCAATCAGAGTGATTAAGGTAGCGTTCCATTTAGTGTAGCAGAGCCTCTCCAGTAAACCAACAGGCACAACAGCAGAGTTAGGAGGGTTACTTTAAAAATGTTTTCTGATGCAGTTACTAATTACCTGTTAGTAACATAATCCAGGTATCACAATGTTAAAGTAATGTAACTGGATTACTTTCCATTACTTTTGGATGTAATATAATATAAAATATAGTGAAATTTCCTAATTTGGTGTTTTTAGGACTGCAACTAACGATAATTTTCATCATCGACTAATTAGTCAATTATTTTCTCAATTAATTGAGTTGTTTGGTCCATGAAATGTCAGAAAATGATGAAAAATGTTGTCCAAAGCTCAAGATGACGTCCTCAAATGTCTTGTTTTGTCCACAACTCAAAAATATTCAGTTTACTGTCAGAGAGGAGTAAAGAAACCAGAAAATATTCACATTTAAAATGCTGAAATCTGAGAATTTTTTTCTTAAAAAAATTATTCAGAACGATTTATCGATTATCAAAATAGATGCAGATTAATTCAAAAGTGTTTTATGTTGGTTGTTTTGTTTATTAGTTTGTCAGCTGTTCCTTCCATTGGAATTGGCAGCTGTGTGTGTGTACTGTACATGGTAGTATATCGTTCTTTATTGTGATCCTACTAATAATCCCCATTTTTACTAAATGCATCTGTAATATGATTATCTTTTTTTTTTATCTGTAACTGTAATGGAGTAGAGTTACCTTTTTAGTATCTAGATTACTAGATCCTGCTACATGTAATCCATTACTACCCAAGCCTGCACAATAGCAGCACCCTGACCTTTGACCTGAATGGAATCAAACCATAATTAGTATCATTAGTGACACCCGCTCTACTATTTCTTGTTAAAATGGCTGCTGTGAAAAAAGGGTCTATTATCCTGCAGTTTCCATCTTTTTTAGTGACGGTGTGGGACTGAAATGAACATGTGAACCAGTGAAAGGGATTTTGAAGGTCCTGCACGTCAACATGTGATTCCAGTCACTGTTGATTAGACCTCTGCTCAGGTTGGAGATGGGTGGAGCTGCACTGGGGATTATGTGAAGTCACCAAGGTCCACTCACTAATAAAATGATAAAGGTGCAACTGTCACATGTTAAGCTGTGCAACAAAAACAAGGGCGAGGGTAGAAACATACATGCATACAAAAATGAGTAGTGCAATCCAGATAGTGAGCTGGAGCCACAGTCTTTATATTAAATAGACTGAAATCCTATTTAACACACAATCAATGGTGGAAGTGAGTTGTTTCCCCTCCACCCCCTCCTCACCAGACTCAAGGAAGTTCAGACAGGCAGCAGGAATTCTGCAGGAGTGCATTATCAGTAAATTGATAATAACAAGCGAGGACAAGTCCTCCACTGTGAACTGATCAGCTGTTTATAACTGTGAATTGTCTGTCCACATTAAGTTAAGCCTGTTATCCTGAAAACAAAAGCACACTGCTCTGAAAATACACAGCTGGGATTTAGTGCCTGCCAAACTCCATTAACATATCGGTCAATTTAACAGTTATAAACATCTGCACCTTCAAAAAGATTATTAATGATCTCTTACAACTCATTATAACTCATAAACCGACTCTTAGTTATTCAGTGAACATTCAGCATTAATTTGAACTCTAATGAACATGAAACAGGCAAACAAAAACTGTTATTCTGGCCTGGAATAGAAATTTTAAAGGGGGACAGTGTGGCTAAAGTTGTTGTCAGAGAAGCCAGTATTTCCACTAAACATGTTCCCTTAATCTCTGATGACCTATAATGGTCATATTATGATTTATTATGGTAAATATATTATATAATTCTCATTCATTCATTCATTTTCTATAACAGTTTATTCCCGAAGGGTCGCGGGGATTAGATAATTCTCCTTTATTCAATTTAGCCTCATATTGTTGATTCCTGACAGATAGCTATATAGATAGTGATCAAATATTGAGATATCAGTCATGTCGCTCTAATAAAAATATGACTTAATGGCTTTAAAACTGCCTTTTGGTCAAACTTTTATTTTGCAGCTCTAGTCTGAGAAAACTGAGAGAAATATCCTAGTCTGAACTGGAGCTCAGCAGCCCCCTCAGCCCTGCATGCATTCTCCTCCTCCTACAGTACTTGTCTGCTCTACGTCACTCAGTGATCTCATTCCATTCACACAGACCTGCGTTCTCTCCCTGCAGGCAACGCAGCTGTGGTGAAACCGTCCGAGCTCAGCGAGTACTCCTCCCTCCTCCTCCGGGCTCTGCTGCCTCGCTATCTGGACAAGGTCTGAACACCGGCTGCTATTGTTGACGGAATAACGCAAACGTCAAAACCCCCGTGCCAACACAGTACACTGCATCACAGATATGTTTGACTCTCAGGCCAAGGGGGGACTCCCTCCATCAGCACTGACTCATTCAGCCCAAGTGTTGAATGTGTCAGTCATTTTCAAACGTGCTGATAGTTTTCGTAGTCACCCATTATTCTGTCGGATGTCTGCTGTATATTTGCAGGATCTGTACCCAGTGGTGACGGGTGGAGTGTCAGAGACCCAGGAGCTGCTGAAGCTCAGGTTCGATCACATCTTCTACACCGGCGGCAGCACGGTGGGCAAAGTGGTGATGGAGGCTGCGGCTCGCCACCTCACCCCAGTGACCCTGGAGCTGGGCGGGAAGAGCCCCTGTTACATCGACAAGAACTGTGACATCAGAATCGCCTGCCGGTAACGGAGTGGATCATGACACCACCACTCATGCACAGTGTGAAATAAATCATACATGGCTCTGAGACAACATGTCATCACTTGTTTGAACAGTTAGCCCTCATAGTTAATGCTTGATGACTGTGGGCACTTACCACAGTCTTAGGGTTTATCTGGTCATTTCTTGTCTTACTTGTAGTCCTGGTCCTCCCTCATGTGTCTTGACTTTACTTCCTGTCTTTGTCCTTTTCCTGCCCTTTTTGATTATCATTTGTTTAAAACAGGAAATGACCAGATAAACAAAACAAAACAAAACAAACAAACAAACAAACAAAAAAACAGAGCTGGGTGGTTGGATGTCTTAATTTACCCAGAATTCATTGTGCCATAGTCCCACTTAAGATAGTCAAGAACTAACCTGCTTTGTGCAATGGTGGAATTCAGACGTCTATCAGAAGTCTATCTGTTATTTCTAAGCCATAGTCAAAATCTATCTTTGTGAAACCAGCCGTTTGCCCTTTAACAACAGGTCAAAAAAAATTTGACCAGGATAAATTTTCAAAGATCCTATAGAAAAAAAAATCCTCAAAGATGAAAGAAAAAACTAGTATTTTGATGTTAATGGCAGATTAGCGCTAATTACAATCGATTTCTAGCCAAAAGAAAGACGTGACAGTACAGCATTTGCTAACACACAATATGTGTACCTTGTGTTTAGACTGAATGGGGAAACTGAAACTCACCTGGAAGAAATCATGAATGCTTATTGTCCTCTTTACGGCATGGAGAAATGGTCCACCTCAGCCTCTTGTGGCTGAAAAGAGTATTACAACAACAAACACTTGAAAAAAATGCTCCTGGCAAAACTTTTTTTTAGCCAATGTGTTTCACAGGTGAAGAAAATATTTTAGGGACTTGTAAAGATTATCCTGGCAAAACCCCTTTTCTTCAAGTGTTCTTAAGTCATAAACACAACAGGAAAAAACTTTGATCAGACTGCAGAATTTTCTTTTCTCACTTTCCCACTGCCTGGAAGGTAGAAACTTAATTGTAAAACTTGCCATTGACATGACCCTTCATCTTTGGATGGGTTAATGTAGCAGTTTGGTAGAAATTGTTTTTTTCTTTTTGCTCAGCTACACATGTAGAAAATACCTGAATGTGACTTCCTCAAAGCCCTGAAACACTAACATACCTGTTCTGTGTGCAGTCGGGTCACATGGGGAAAGTTCGTCAACTGCGGTCAGACGTGCATCGCTCCAGACTACATCCTGTGTGAGCCGTGCATCCAGGGCCGGGTGGTGGAGTGCATCCGACAAACGCTCCTGGTACCATCTTTACACCTGTCTCATGTAACATCTTAATGTCAGTCAAACTGCACAGTCTAAAGTTTCATCAAAACCTTTTGATTCATCAGGAATTTTACGGCGCTGATCCCAAATGCTCAGCAGACTACGGCCGAATCATCAACCAGCGCCACTTCAACAGAGTCATGAGTCTGATGGAGGGTTACACTCCTGTGGTGGGAGGACAGAGTGACGCCTCGCAGCGCTACATCGGTACGAAGACACAGTGAGACAGTGATGGTGTTGAAATCTAGATTTGATTTTAATGACGTTGTCCATGCAGCCCCAACAGTGCTGAAGGACGTGCCCCCTCACTCCAGGCTGATGCAGGAGGAGATCTTCGGGCCCCTGCTGCCCATAGTGACCGTGAGCGACATGGACGACGCCATCCGCTTCGTCAACGAGAGAGAGAAACCTCTGGCCCTCTACATCTTCTGCTCTGACAAGAAGGTAAGAAGAAACAACAGGAGATTTATGACACGCTTTAATGTTAGAAACTCTTGTTTACCTTTCTCCTCCTCCTGTGTCTCTAAGGCGATAAAAAGGATGATTGAGGAGACCACAAGTGGAGGAGTGACGGTCAATGATGTCATGATGCACTACACTCTCAGCTCCCTCCCCTTTGGTGGTGTTGGTAAGTGGACTTCATCAATAGGCAAGCCTCAGGGCAAAGTTCCCCTCTTGTACTCTTGATCTTGATTAGGCCAAAGAGGTGCACTCCAGGTCAAAACAAGGTATCATTAAAGGTGCAGTGTGAAAAATATGGACACCTGGTGAAGGAGTAACTGCTAATTGCTGCTGCTATACTCCTTGCTATAGCTGTCAATGCTGGTGTTAGTTGGGTAGCTAGGTTAGCTGTGCATTTATTGGCTCTTATGAGTCTGACATCAAACTGTGAATTAAGCCTTTGCTTTTGGTTTCCTTTGACCTTTGCTAGCTGGTTCTTTATCAGCTAAATGCTCCACTGTTTTCACCAGCTGGTTGCTAACTGTCTGCCTGCTGTCTGATGCTGAGCTCAGAAACAGTTCGAGTCAGAGCTTTTTCACTGAAAACAACTGGAAACTATACTGATGAGAACAGCGGGAGTGAACCAAACTGTACAGCTGTGGGCTATAAAACCACAACAATGAACTGAACAACACTAAATAGATCTGTAGAGCTGATGACTTCTCAAAATCTCCAAAAGATCGTCAAATCATAATTATGTGAAATTGAGAGCTACAAAGGTCATAATTTTGAGATAAAAAGTCAAAATGATTAGCTAAAAGACGAAATTATGATACAAATTGAAATAATGAGATAAAAACTCATAACTGAGATAAAAAGGAATAGTTTTTTCTCTGGTTTTTTTTTTTTTACTTTTTACTTTTATCTCATAATTATAACTTTTTATCTCAGAATTTTGACTATTTTATCTCATAATTATGACTTACTGTGGGGATTATTTTTCTTTCACTGGCAGAAATGGGCTTCCATACATATTATCTTAAAATAACGAAAATATAATTAAAAGTATCTCAAAATAATGACATAGTATTTTAAAATAATGAGAAACTTCCTATAAATAATTACTTTAATAATAATTATAATCAAATAATGAGAAACATTTATTATGTGATACTAAATCATTATTTTGAGAAAGAGTCTCATTTTAATGACTTAAGGGATCTTTTTTCCGTCTCATTGGTTGAAATGGGCTTCCATACTGACTGAGTAACAGACACAGCTGCCTCACATGGTTGAGCTTTAAGATGCGGTTTTTATTGTCAAAAGACATTACTGTAGACTTGTCTGTGACGTCCAGGTCAGAGTGGTATGGGCCGTTACCATGGCAAACACACCTTTGACCAGCTGAGCCACCAGAAGGCATGCCTAGTCCGCAATCTGGGCATGGAGAGCGTCAACCTGGCCCGGTACCCTCCTCAGGACCGCCGGCGAGCTCGCAGGGTGAAGATGGCCCTCAAGTCGCCCCTGATCGACATGTCCAAGAGGACGCTGGTGTGGGCCATCGTCGCCACCATCATCGGCTGCGGTTTGTTCATCACCCTGCTGGTCATCCTGCTCATCGCCTCGGGCCTCAACTGCACCTGCTGGTACTGGAGAGGCTTTTATAACTAGAGACACTCCAACGTCCCTCTGTCCATCCAGAGAAGAAGAAGAGCCTGCTGCAACTATTTCCACATTAAGAACACATGTGAACACCCTGAATCCTGTTTTATATTCAGATATTTTAAATATAAAAAACAGAATAACCTTTTGATCTAACTTGTATTGGCTGTGTGTCTATTTTATATCAGACGTCCCTCAGTGATGAGACAAACAAGTTGAAACACTGTCCTGCTTTCTTCAGTACTGGACTTTAACATTCACTTATGGAGGAAATATCAGTAAAAATACATATTTGAAGATGAACTGGGAAATTCAGTCTACTGACAGTGTTCCACAGATAAAACTGTATGTATTTTGCTAGTGTTGTTCCAGAATAAAAGATTTGTTCATTTATTATCATTTTCAAGTGTTATTTACCACCATTTGTAATTCTCTAATTCTGAAAATGTTTGTCTTCAAGCAATACTTCACTTTAAGACAGTATTTTTCTTCACTGAAATTATGAACAATCAATCAGCAGAAATTGACAACACTGTTGTAAGTCACCTGTTGTCTTATTTGTACACTGATGTGAAAGTTAGAGAAGCCAAATGTTGTAATGCTCATTTTGACCACAAGAGGCTGAAGTGCTGAAGTTCCTCATATAATGTAAAGGTGTGTTTTAGTACAAGAGTCTGCAGCCTTCACAATCAAAAGAACAATTTTTGCAAAGTAGCAAAGCAACTTGTCTGGAGCTGCAACTATTGAATTCTTTCTTTTCCCTCAGTATTTCTATTTTGATGTTGCCTCTCTATGGAGACTCAAGAAGAACATTTAGAGGAAAAGGCACCGAGCCGTAGGCGCACATATAAGTTGACAAAACATTAAAACTTTTGTTAAACTTGATGTCTACGTTACATATTTTTTTCGGTTGGAGAATCTCTTTACATTGTAATAGAAATAGTTGAGACAACTCAAAATTTCAAGGCAACACTGCAACAGATTTTTGAGTTTTGAGCCCAACGCAAACTGTTTGACTCTTCAGATAACCTTTAAAAAGTTTTAGAAATTCAAAAACAAGATGTATTTTTTTTTAAAAATGGCCACAGTGAGCTGTAAACCTGATTTTATATTTGATTAGATTTTTGGTGCCTGAAAATGAAATGGTTTTAAATGAAAATCTAAAACTTTTAAACATCATCCACTTTTTCATTTCATTGCACGTAATAATTTTTTAAATACAGTTTTTTGGGTTTTTTGGGGGCAATTTTAAATTTTGAGTTTTCTCAATGTTACAACAATTAAACAACAAACAGTGCAACAATTAAAATGTTAAAATGTTTTTTTTAAATAGCGGTTATTCATTTCCATATTTTCTTTTTTGCCAAAGCCACTGGAGAAGGGATAAACAGAAGCATGTAGCTCTAGATCCGTGGGTTGCAGACCCCCGGCCTAGTTTCCTGTGAAGTGGACTGCAGCATTAACTATGTTAAGTAAGAATCCTAACAGTAAGGAGCAAAAAATGCTCAATTCAAAGGGAACTATGAAGATGTTTTTACATATGCATCATATTAGTATCTGCATCATAATAATCTCTTTATGAACTGTACATCTCGTTAATTAATCAAATCACATTTATCCACAAGTTACATACATTTCAATAATTAAAGTTTTGTAACAGTATCAAGTTTTCCTTTGTTTTGTTTTTTATTCAGTATTTTATTTCAGTAATGTAAATTTTCCAAGATTACAGCAAACATATCCAGGTGTTTTACATTAACAGAGCAGAGGAATGATGTCAGTGTTGGTGACACTCCAGGGTTCTCTGAATGAAGGAATTTTTCCAAGGGAAGTTCTCTTAACCGGCATTCCCTGAATCAAGAATTCCTGAACAGTGTGGAATGGAGCACATCTTATGTGTGTTGTGTTTAGAGTCCACTTAAAAAAAAATTAAACTGAGAAAATTTTTACCCACCTGTTTCACAAAAAAATATAAGGAACTAAAGAGAGATGTGTTTCTGTCCAAGCAGTTGGTTCTCTGCAGTTACTGAGTGTGGCCATCAGGTGGCAGCAGAGAGCTAAATATTGTTCAGGGCCAAGTTAACAGATCAAGGTGAGGAAAGGAGCCAACACAACAAATATTTATTGTCTTTTCTATCAAGTTAGAAAGACCTGAGAACAAAAAAACATTCTCACTAGTAAACTGGATTACACTGAAATTAAGAGAAAATACTGAGTTTCATCCTGTGTGTGTGACAGTAAAAACACAAATTCTCAAATCCTAATTATGCAAACTATAGCATCCCAAATAACAGTTATAACACATCATGACAAATATAATGGCTCCCAGTCAGTCCCATTGCAATTTGAGCAAAGTGCACTCAAGCCCTTTTCAGTCATTTAAGCGAGCAGCACCCCATTAGCATCGCACTCTCCCTGTCCCTCTGAGACGCTCTGCTAAGCTCTGGACTGACAGCTTTATCACTTAATAGGTCGGTGGATATCCAGTGTTCGGCTTGTAAAGCAGCAGCAGGAAACAGCTGCCATCGCAGCGCCCCCGCTCCAGCTCTAACAGGCTCGCTTCAGTCGGACGGAGTTTTCTGGAGGCCTAAACAACTGTTGCATAACCGCAGCAGAGTCAGTTTGTTGACTCGACCTGGACGACACCAGTCCATGACTTCACAGGAAAACCATGGACCGTTGAGTCAGTAAAGATCTATACTGCCTGCCCCAACAAAATGACAGCATAAGTGATTTATCTGCAGGGGGTTGATAGGTTTAATGATTACCAATGCTGCACCACATTTCAGCTGTGAGGCCTTAAAATTCTTTGCCCGGTTGCATAAAAGAACTAAGGCTAAGGTCTTCCATAAATTTTCATTTACAGATACATTAGGAAAAAACGAGTCGCATAAAATAACCCTAGGGATTACCTGAGGATGATTTAATGTAAGACCTTTAAAGTTTTGCATTCCTTTATGTGTTGCTAGAGGGTTCTTAGTAACCATTTTCCTCAGGCAATTTTAAGGGATCCAAAACAGTCCCTTAAAAGTGAAATAACTGCAGAGCATAAGACAGGGCCTGAATTTATGGTGACCTTCTCCCGGTCAGGAGAAGAATGAAAACAACTTTTCCATGGAGAAAAGCCTTCAGTGTTGTTCTTTGCTCTTCTTTCAGTGAAGAAATACTCTCCAGTTCTGATATAACTGATTCTATCACAGTTGTTCGACCACACCGGTAGCCTCCTAGGATGCTGATTGGCTGCACCACTTAAGGTTCACGCCAAACAGATAACTTGAAACCAACATTCTCATCATCTTATTCTTTTTGTTTCTTTTGTTGTCCATGTTGGAGAAACCAGCTAACACACGCTAACTAATATTGTTAGCTAAGCTGTAATATAAAAACTGGAATCCCCATATGGTGTATCATGACAGTGAAACCTTTAATCTCAACATTTGCAACCAAAGAGGATTTATTCAACACTCCAGAGTGATCCCCTTAATTTAAGGAAAGATTTTGCTTGGGGGACAAGTTTGAAACTTAAGGCGGTTTAAGTAACCAGGCATTTGTTCTTAGCATAAAAACCGACTGGAAAGCAGGTCTGTCATATCAGTAATTCATATGGACACATTATTACCTCAGCCTCAGTCATTTCAGACTGGAGCTGCTCTAATGAACTCGCTGTTTGAATGTCACTTTATTTGTGTCGATTACAGGCCTCCATAGCTCTAGGCAGAATGCCACTGTCGGTGCTGCAGGTTCCTGAGCGTCAGGGAAAGGTCACAGATCACTGAACCTTCCTTTAATATACACGCTTTGAGTAGGAGCCACCAGAACAGACTCGGGTCTCGGAGGCATCGGTTCAGCACGGTGCTGAAAATGTTGCAGGTCCTCATGCAGACCCAGTGGCACCAGGTAGCTCCTGCACATTGTTCAGCTACATGTTCATGTTGTGTACGTCTTGTTAGTGAGGAAATGTCACTTAGTCCCCTTCTTAAATACCATCCTTTTACAAATGTACTCATATTTCCATTTTATGCTACTTTACGCCTCTACTCCTCAACCCTGAATAAAGTACAATATTTTAGTTCTCAGTCTTTTCATGTTTTCAGCAACTATGTTCTAACATGTATAATATGTTGTGAAGAAAAACTCCCTTTTTTATTTACACAGACCTTAAAATCAGGACTATCTTTGTATTGATGCATGAAGCAAAGGATGTGAAGTGTTGAGGTGTGGAGAGTGTGCAGTCCTCTGGAGTCACTCTCATGTTCCTGGAAAACATCTTGAGTGTTCTGTTGGAAACATCCATTGGACAAAGACACCGGCCATGAAGGGTTATAACAGGTCAGCAACAGTGTTGAAGTGTGTTCTGGCACTCACCATTAAACACACGCTTTGACACAAACCAGGGTGGATGGGTGTGTTTTGTTGTTTTGCATAAATGGGAAGGTGTGGTTTTCAAACTGGCCACAGAGTGTAAAAGAGTTTTCATGATGCTATAGCAGAACCACAGCATCATCCTCTGCCTCTTCATACCTGGAGATAAAGTTTCACTTCCCACTGAAACTAAAAATAGAACGCTTATTGATGCTGTTTTGTGTTTGGTCTAGACTTTTAGTCCTGAAATAATATGCTGAGTGTTTGAAAAGTGGAGCAGCTCATCTAAAAATGGACTGCAGGCATTCAAGTACAGTAAAACTCACTTTATTAAAGTTATGAACCATATTTAGCTGCTGGGATTGAAAATAAAAATCAGCATTTTGCCAGATGTGAAGTATTGGACACTGATCAAATATGATTGTTATGACTATATGTACAGTTTATTGGTTATATATCAGAATACTTTAAAGGCCACTGCAGTTTTAAGACTAGGACCAGCCAAGGTGGACATTTTTACTGCTGTTAAATTTATATTTGCAGTAACTTTGTTGTATTTTCTTTTAAAATGTTTTTTTTATATAAATTACACAAAAGCCAAAGAGGATGTGATCATATTTACCTGTTTCAGCCACAGGTGGTCATAGTAACCACACAGAAATTGTCAGTTATATTGTTATGTTTTGCACAGTCGAAGATGCATCTTGGTCGCTTAGCAACAATCATTGTCAGTGTAAATAACACTTAACAAGTGGTCTCGATTTCCAGTTTCCTGACTTCAAAGTAGAAATAATTAATTAATTAGACTCAATTAAAATTAAAGTAGGGGAGACCAGGGACAGTTATAACACTCTGTGTCTTAGCACCTATAACTCACTGAATTTTTGTGTTAAAGCTCTCAAATTTTGAAAAAAAAAAGCACAGTAATCATTACAAATAGCAATGTTTCCATGTTTTTTCTGTTTTATTTTTGTTCTCATTTCCAGCCTTTTCCCATAGGTTCTGATTATTTTTAGGGATGCACCAATACCAATACCAGCATCGGGTATCAGACCGATACTGTCCTCACGTACTCGTACTTGTACTCATAAAACTACTCCGATACCCCACACCCGATACTACGTCACGAAAAGTAGCTGCTCGATACAAGTAAACATCTAAATGACGTGGATCTCAAGGTGTTTGCTGATGTTTACCCTATTTTTTTGGATGCACCGTAATCATCAGCGAGAGACTCCCTGTCCTCAACATCATCCTCTAATGACTGCAGAGACTTTGGAAACTGTCCATAAAATTCCATGTCCGTCCATGTAAACTGAAATAAATGAACAGAGTGCAGCTGTAGACCACAGCCAGTCGCTGTCCAGTAAGTCCTGAGAGGCGTAAACTTGTTCAGTGTCTTGGCAGATTAATATGATGATGAAGAAAAAACACCGCTGCCACCAGTCTGTAACCCTCTTTTCTTCATAATAAGCTGCTACAACTTCTCTTTGTGTACTTAATCTTCACCAAATGAGCCTGACAGCACAGGACACACAACTTCACTCTTCATGGTTCACAGCAGGGTCAACAAAACTGATGCACACATGGTGTCACACTCATACCTGTCCCCCCTAAACAATGACAGGTAGGAACTAATTAACTCTTAGACAAGAGGGACATGAAGAAGAAACTTAAATACTACACATGTAAATGTGTCATTAAAATACTAGTTAAACTGCAGTAAATGATAATGAAATAATTATCATTTGTAACAGTAAACTCAATTCTGCAAGTTCATAACAATGTTGTGAAATTATTATACTTAAATATATCATGTACACAGTAAACTACACAGCTTAATAAAGAACACAAAATCAGTAAAGTAATTTACTACAAATAAACCAAATATATCATGTGTACAGTAACTATGGTTACACTTGTAGCAGGAAACAGCAACAATGATTTGTTACATTTAGAAAGTGAGCATCTAATGAAAATAAAACATGTTTTAAAAGTTACTGTAAGAACTTTAATGGCATTATTAAGTACTCGTACCGGTACTCGGTATTGGCAAGTACCCAAATATAAGTACTTCTACTTGTACTTGGTCTGAAAAAGTGGTATCAGTGCATCCCTAATTATTTTAGGTGGAAATTTGTTAGTAGTAATGTTAAAATCTTTGTAATCCTATAAAAAACATTTAACTGTTTCTCACTCTGAGTAATTCTAGATGAATCTAAACTTTGAATCAGATCATGGTTCCTATAGAAAAACACTGCTGTGAATGTATGTAATCATTATTGTTTTCGACATGTGATAAATATGTAAATACGTTTCACACAATAAATGCATTAATCTCTTATTCTGGTATTTATCATGAGAGTTTGGAAGTCAAAGGTCAAAATGAGCACTTATGACTGTTCTAGTAGTTCTGGTCTTCCGCCACTTCCAGTGTTAAAGTCCCCATTAAGTCAACATTGTTTTCATATGATTGTGAAGTCATCCACAAATGATGCCAACCGCCATTCACACACATTTTTTTCCTCAAATGCTTATTAAATATTGGCTGTTCTGGAGGTCAGCAGTCCATCAGGGAGAGGGGGGTGCCGTTACATCTGTCTAACAGCTGCATTACAGCATTACAGTGTGTAGCCTACATTTTACACTGCTGCCCCGAGGCTTAGCCAGGCCTGTCCCTGAATGAGCCACTGAGCCTATTGATGAACAGGGGGCATCAGGGTCACCATAGAAACAAGAAACCATTCCAGTCAGTGCCCAAACTGAATCAGGCCCCTCTACCGTCAACCACGTCTCACCCTGAATACAGCTCAGGGTGAATAATGGAGCTCGAGAGTGTTCTGTGTTCTGCTCTGACTGAGGAGTTGACGCTCTCTAAAATGATCAGACGCTGTATGTCTGTGGGAAATAAATCACCCCCGAATCAAAATCAGACACGGCACTCGTAGAAATAATGGTTCCAAAAAGGTTCCTCTTGAAGGGCTACCGAGGAACCTTATTTTGAAGAAAGGGTTTGTCAACAGTGGGGGTTAAATTTAGAAAACTTTTCATCCAAAGAACCCATTTTGTTAGACCCCTCCTGAGTGTGTTCTAGATAGAATCCTTGGAATACAAAAGGTTCTCAATAGAAGCCCCTGGGTGTGTTCTAGATAAAACCCATGCAATATAAAAAGGTTCTTGGTATAACTTGCTGGGTGGGTTCTAGAAAAAGTCCTTGAGATATAAAAAAGTTTTTGGTAGAGCCGCTTGAGTGGGTTGATAAAATAATAAAGGTTCTCAATAGAACCCTCTGAATGTGCTCTAGATAAAGCCCATGAAATATGAAAAGATTCTTGTTAGAACCCCCAGAAAGGGTGACACTCTAAAAGGGTTCTCTGTAGAACCTCTCGTAGGGGGTTCTGGGTGAAATCTTTCACAGATGATTCTAGATGTAACCCTTTATGCTGGGCTAGAACTCTGAAAGGGCTCTAAGTGGAACCAAAAAGGGTTCTCCCATGCACACAAGCCAAAGAACCCTTCATGGTT
Source organism: Lutjanus erythropterus (assembly GCF_056507025.1). Classification (NCBI taxonomy): domain Eukaryota; kingdom Metazoa; phylum Chordata; class Actinopteri; order Lutjaniformes; family Lutjanidae; genus Lutjanus; species Lutjanus erythropterus. The sequence goes on from NC_139320.1 coordinate 5,689,463, forward strand.
CTAGTTAGCACTTTTATTTCTGGGAGTGTAGCAGCAGCCAAACATGCAGCAGAATGACTTCCACACCAGCTGAAGGTTGACCTGAACACACACACACACACACACACACACACACACACACACACACACACACACACACACACACACGTTCCCATTATAAATGCATGCAGACATATGTTCACCTTCACACTTGTTCTTGAATTGATGTCAAGATTTCAAACTTTGATCTTCAAAGGTGTTCTCCTCCTAAATCAAAGTGATGCATTATTCATGAGCTGTAGAGAGATGAGACAGCAGACATGATAAATACTGTATCACACATGTACTATCTTAAAGCCAAATGCTGTGTAGAATGAAATATGTGTATGAGAGAGACGGGGATATCCTTCTTCCCACAGCAGCAGTGTGACTGTGGGGTGATATGTATGTATGTGTGTGTGTGTGTGTGTGTGTGTGTGTGTGTGTGTGTGTGTGTGTGTGTGTGTGTGTGAGGCTCACTGCCAGCAGCACAGTTCAGTCAGGCAGCTGCTGGCCTCAAGGATCTTTGCCTCACTGTGGTTTGTGCTCAGAGGACAAATGAGGGCAAATCTCTGCAAAAGTAAACTTAACAGTCCAGCAGCAACAAAGACGTGAAACTGCAGCTCAGTTTTCACAAGTATCTGCTGCAGAGCGTGAGTCTTCCACCGATGGAACGGATCACAACAGGAGGTCAGAGAGCTGGAGACCTGTCAGACCTGCTGATGTAGACATCAAGATCAGAGCTCTGTAGCAAACAAGTTCATCACATATGAAAGTTAACTAGACTACATGTACTTATTTTATTTGTCAGATAACTCTCATGGTGTAGAACATCACACTGACTGTATACAGGCCAATCAAGGAAAGTCGCAATATCTTCTTTTAGGATGATTAACTCTGAAATGGGAAAAGACAGATTAGTAACTGCTATTTTCTAATGTATCTCGTCTAAACTAACAACAAATGTGACCTTAAGACTGGGTTGCACCAACAAGGCTTAATTTAATCTAAGATTAGTTCTAATTGGAGTTTAGTAACTAGGTTTAAAATCAGTTTATCCAGGTTTAAAAGTTCTGTTGCACCATCAAAATATAATCTCTGTTTAGTCAGTCCAGGTTTAATTGTATAAACTGAAATTAAACTGAGTTTAGTCAGTACAGATCTTGTTGCTCATCTAAAATAATAATAATGATATTAATAAATAATAATAAGAAAAGTCTTTTTTTAAAAACATGTGTGCCGTTGGTCTGGTATTAGTAGAACAAAAGAGGGCGTTTCTCTGACAGTAGTATTCGATGACTCAGGTGACTATTGACAGTCGTCCTCTGTGATTTTATAATGAATACCATGATTTTTTAATTTATTGAACATAGTCTATTCTTACTTATCTGTGCTGTATTTTTCTGTGTTATTGTTTATTGTTAATTCGACTGACCTCTGATTTATTGAGCCATTTTAATCTCAAGATGTTTTATGTCCTAACTGAGGTCAAATGTCTCAGTTTGACAGTTTGAAGGAAGACTTCACTCTGAGCCACTAATGAGAAGTTTGTGATAATTGGTCTTTGTGAACCCTGCCTTTTATGTAGACAAATCCAGCCACGGCTTTGTGTGTTCTGCCATCTTGCAGCGCTGCCATTGCTGCAGTGGCCCGTCGTGTCCGTTGCCCTCAGTGTCTGCTGATTGTGTCAAAATGTTTACTCTCGCAAGATCTCATAGGTCCGGGGTTTCCTTCTAGTCACTGCGGCTGCTGATGCCTGCTGACAGTGACAGTATGAATAATCAGATTCACGATGTTGAACAGCCTCAGAAACTGATGAAGGTTCCTTTAGGATGGTGATATGAATGTTGTTCAGATTTAACACAGTAGTCAGATGTTTGTTGTGACAGTAGACAGAAATGGATAATGGAGAAAAGAAAAACCTGACCACATCTGCCACGTTTAGTTGATGGAGTACTGTGTGATATATATTTAAAAATATAAATGAATTCACATTTTTCAGCAGGTATCCAAGATTTCCAGGACCAAAGTTCCTTTCTGGTAATGTTTGGATCCACTCTGACTCATGGAGGTCCTGTGTACACTCAGTGAATCTCTGTAGAGTCTCTGCTCTCAGACAGCAGCTCTCTTCATCAAGTAACTAAAGGTTTGTGTATGTTACATTACATTTTCTGAAATTTGACACTACTGTTGGAGGAGCTGAAGTGCACACGTTCTTCTTGACTTCCTATACATTGCTGCTGAAAGTAACGTTACAAAAAAGAAAAAAAAAAAAAAAAAAAAACAGCAGTGGCGGCTTGTTACCTTCCAGTACTTCACCAGATTTGTCTGTATGTGGACGTCTGCTCTATTTGTAAGCATGCATCTGAAGAAGGTCCTCAACTGAAACCTTTTGTTTTTAGTGTCCATAATTGAGCAGGTGAAGACAGCATCTCTTTTCCTTGTTTATGAACTCACTACATCTATGCACCCATCAAAAAGACTTTTAAGTTGTGCAAGACAACACCATCCCTACCAAAAATCAGTTACTGCATGTCTAAAAATCATATTATTTAACTACATTTGCAGATTTGAGCACAGTATTTGACTGTGTGAAGTTATGCACAGATCAATATATGAATGGAACATCAGTAGTTTTAAAGTTATACATTTAAGGCACAGAAGAACAATAGTAATTAGTCTGTGATTTCATTATTACATTGAAACTGTTATGAGTAAATTAGCAATAATAAAAATCAGTAAATGATGAAAGATTTTAATGAATTCTCAAAAAATTCATTATTAATTTGTTGTTTTTTTAATTTCTTTTTCTTTTCTTAGTTAAACTTTTATTGTAGCGTAATATTATTACAGCAATTTTCATTTTTAAAATGCTTATTTCAAAATGACAAGAGAAATCTGTTTTGTCAGATGATTGGCTGAGAAGTTGAGGGTGTGGATTAATGACAGTAACAGTGTGATGTCATAGTGATGTAAAAGGACACTTGAATATTCTTCATATTTATTAAAAAATACTGACCTTTTTGAATGTCCATGTTGGTTCAAACTGAGTATGTTGCTGCTGCAGGTGAGCAGATGAACTCATCACTTCTGCTCTGACAGAGTGTGTGTGTGTGTGTGTGTGTGTGTGTGTAACAGATATGATGTATGTCGTAGTAAAACACACAATAATGACAAGTATTGACTTTTACACCTTCACAGAATACGTTTCACCCTCCAGTAAATTGCAGCATCCTGCAATCTGTGAGCAACTGGCATTTTTCATTACTTAGGTACAGTTGCTATGGTAACTGCAGTGATGCGGTGTTATTTCAGGCACCTTACGCAAACGTGCCATTTGCAAAGATAAATGAAGAAAACAAGAGAGCAACCTGCCTTCTGCTCTGAACGGTGTGAACAGACACACACACACACACACACACACACACCCACACACACACACACACACACACACACACACACACACAAGATGAAGTTATTAATTCCTAAGAACCAACAACGCATCAATGGACATCACTATAATGAGGCTTAGTGTTGTTATCTAACTTCAGTTTACCTGTTTTTGTATCATTTTTTCTCCACATTTTCCACCTGTCTAAACCTCTCTGTTGTTTTCTGTAATAATGACCTTTTGTTCTCACACGAAGACACAAAGTCAGATTTGGTCATTTAACACATTATGTAACTCAAGTTGTTGGGAAAAAATTGTGACACATTTTTGCTCTCCTGTGTTTATGACTGAAAAACAAGTGGAAAAAAAAGTTAAGCAGCATAAATGAATCCAGTTACTTTTATGTTCATTTTGTCCACAGTAGGCTGAAGTGCACCACCGCCTCATGTTCTAAAGAGGACGAAAACATTCATCTTCTCTTCCAGGTGAGTTTTGATTTCTCCATGAACCCCAAACACAAGGAAGTCCACATACATGGTGTGTTAGCAAGTTAACATTACTGTAATGGCTTTCTTTTGGTTAAGAATGTATTTTAACCACAGTATTAATGGCAGATTAGAGCCAGTTAAAATGATTCCTGGACTCTCTGTGCTTCCATATGCAGTGAAAGAAAAAACAACCCTATGATAAGTCATAATTCATAATTGTGACATAAAAAAGTCAAAAATATGAGATCAAAAGTCATAATTGTGATAAAAAATCATGTAAAAATGTCATAATCTCATAATTTTGAATTCAAAGTTGTGACTTTTATATCAAATTTTTGACCTTTTTTTAAAATTAGAATTATGACTTACCACACAGGTGTTTTTTATTTATTTATTTTATTTTACTTTATTTCTAGTAGAAAAAAGTAGTTCTGGTAAATTCTAAAGTAGTTCCAGTAGATTCTACTTAATAGAGAAAGTAGTTCCTACATGAAACTGCTCACAACAAGGTCTGTGAATTAGTAACTGGGTCATGAAGTTTGGAAAGAGACACTGGTTTTGAATTTTGCACATGTCCTCTTCTAGATCCAGATGGATAAACAACACTGCAGGAGGAAAAAAAAAAATTTTTGGGTTAACTGTCCCATTTCATATTATTTTATCTTTTATTTTACTTCAGATTGCAACTGTGTCTTGTGAAAAAGACGACTGTGAGTGAGTATTTACTAAATAAATAAGGGTTTTGCACAAATGAATTTCTGTTAAACAGCGAGATGTGCTTGTCCACATGCCACTCAGTTTGGAAAATGTGATTTAAAAGATTCTAGAGGGCAAACTTCAATGTGTGGAGCACCTGTGGATTAACACTGGATGGTTGTGCTTCATCCAACTAGCGTGCAGGTCTGACTGACCAATTAGAGAGAGCTGTGCAGCTGTGAGATCCACACATGTGGAGAGGGATCCAGCTAATTAGGCAGAGGGAGGAGTCCCTTCAGTCTGCTTCAGTGGTCAGGCTTAAGAAAGCTGTACGGGAAATCCTCTGCTTGCAACAATGGAGTCCAGGCAGCTGATTGTGTTTGGCTTCTTGCTTGCGTGCGTCAGGCTTAGTGATGCTCGATTCCTCAGTATGAGCGTGCCAACCTACTGGGGGGTGGAGGTGCAGAGGCCTGCGGAGGTGGAAGCCGAGCCAGCAGCAGGACCTGAGAGAGAGCACTCCAGGGAGTCTGCTCGACCAGCTGGCCAGCTCCAGGCCAAGCAGATCCAGACAGAGGTCCAGCCCTCATCTCAACCACTCTCCTGGAAGTTTCCAGAAGATCCAGTGGATCCGGTGAACAAGCCTCCCGGAAAGCTTGAACTGCGGCAGCCGGTGACGACCAACCGAGTTGCTGTGAGGTGTGGGGAGAGCAGGATCCAGGTGGAGGTGAAGCAGGACCTGCTGGGCCGTGGCAAGCTGATAAAGCCAGAGGAGCTCACACTGGGTGGTTGTCCAACCACCGAGGTTGATGACTGGTCTCATGTACTGGTCTTTGAAAGTGAGCTGCACGGCTGTCGCAGTACACTTGTGGTATGAGATTTTTTTTTTTTTTTCAGGAAATGCATTGATATTTGACTTTTCTTCAAGTGATTTCAGGTTTTAAAGAGTACTTCTTTTCCCTAGATGACAGAGGATGCCTTCATTTATGCCTTCACACTGGTCTACAACCCCAAAGTGTCTGGCAGGAGTCCCATCATAAGGAGCCAGAGTGCCGTCATTACAGTGGAGTGCCACTATCCAAGGTGATCAGCCTGCAAAGACCCACTTTAGATTACTGTGGGACAGTAAAAATGCAGCTTTATGTTTGATAGCAAACTACAATAAAAGTATTAACATCAACACACTGGTTCTACTTTAAGCTATAGCCTCTAACCCCAAGGAGACATTGACACAAGACTGACCCTGGTCACAGAAAACATGTACAGTTTAATCATGCATGTTATACTTTGATTGTAAACCTCCAAATCAATTATTTTTTATTTATTTAGTAGAGCAACAGTGGAATGTTGTGGCTTGTATGTGAAAAATAATATAAATTAACAAGTTATCATGGCCAAGATGGAAATGGTTTTACTAGATCACAAAATATTCTTGTTAAAGGGATAGTTTGGATTATTTGAAGTGTGGTGGTATGAAGTACTTCTCCATAGTCGGTGTACTTAGTGTCATACTTACCGACTTTGAGACCACAAAAATAGGAAGACGTACCAAATAATGTGAGTTTAGTTTGAGACTGTTTCCTGCATTCTGGTGACTTTTAAATAACAAAATCATAAGTAGACAGCAGCAGCATTTTTATGTTGACTGATACTAATTTTACTTTTAATTCTCAGGAAAGAATATAGAATTTTTGTCCCTCTAGAGTGAGGGGGACAGTAGATGGTGGTTGATACGTCCCCAGTTTGTAGAAGCAGCAGGAGTACCAGTGTAGGAAACTAAGCAGTGTACTGCTGTGGACAGGGTCAGCAGCAAAACATATTTTAGACACCAAGACAAGTTTCCACTTTACCTTGCCATCAGACAGCCCTTTTTTTTTTTTTGCTGGGAAACCACTGATGTGAAAGCCAAATATTGCCCTCTCTCACTCAACCAGACTTTGGCAAAATGAGCAGTTTTCCACAGAACACAGGAGTTGCTGGTGAACCGCTGCCTCTATCGGTTAATCTGTTTGAGTTATTGTGTGACTTTGGTCAATCTGAACTGAAGTTTTAAAAAAATCTCACAGAAGTCCCACAACAACAAAGAAAAAATGAAGGCAGCTGTTGACCAGCAGCTCCTGTGTTTCGTGAGGTAAAATGACTGATTTCATCAGTGGAGTTTTGTTGGTTTAAAGAGAGTGATATCTGGCTTATATAGTGGTGAAAATATTCTAAATATAATGTATGTGCAAAGTGATATGTTAGTTTTTTTGTGTCTGAAGTCAGAAGTCGATAGATTGAAGTCGATATTCTCAATTTCCAATCTAAGTGCATCCCGGTGCATTTGCTCAGGATAAAAAAAACATGGACGCCCACAACAAACTGGTGTTCATGGAAGCCCGTGGTAAGTCATAATTATAAGATAAAAAGTCATCTGTGAAGGTTCTCAGTCATCCAAGTCATGGTATTCGTAGCAAGGGTTGTCATAGGCAACTGGACTTGATAGAGTTCTTGAAGACGTTTTGCCTCTCATCCAAGAAGCTGAACTGAAGAAGCTCAAGAACCTCAAGAACTCTATCAAGTCCAGTTGCCTACGACAACCCTTGCTATGAAAGATAATTATAATTATAGGATAAAAAAAGTAAAAATAATGCAATAGAGTCAAGTGCAATGGTCATGATTAGAAGAATGGAAGTCAAAATTCATAATTATTAGATAAAAAGTTGGGATTTTGAGTTATGAGACAAAGTCAAAATCATAATTGAGATTAAAAAGTTGAAATGATAGTGTTCATAATTATGAGATAAAAAGATGAAATTACAAGGTAAAAGTCATGAGATAAAAAAAATGACACTTGTGAGAAAAAGGTGAAATGAGATTCTAAATAGTCAATTCTGAGTTAGTCAAAATGAGAAAAAGTTGAAATTCATAGTCAGAATTATGCTTGATGATTAAGTTGAAATGATGAGATGAAAAGTCAAGTATATAATTTCTACTTTTCTTAAGCTCATTCCACAATAAAAACATTCCATATAGTAAAAACTGACTGTGTGCGCTGACATATCACTGTAATGTGTGTTCATGTCAGTGAACTCGTGCTTTTCTGACTTGGAATTCCGACTTGAATGATTGTTTCTTTGCACTCTTCCGTGGTGGAGGATGTTTTTGTCCAAGTTCTGAGTACAATGGGTTGCAGATGAAATGGAGCTCATGCGAGTGTGTTGATGCACACTCTTCTCCCACACTGCAGCACACAAAATAAATGGAGGAGCTGCTCACAGCTGTAAACAAATTGTGGGTGGTGGTGAAACGGTTCCAGACAGATGTTTGAAAACAACAAAAAATGTTGCTGTCTATTTATGAAATTCAGTTCACACTGACAAACGTGAGAATATATATATATATATATATATATATATAGTCACCAGTGTGTGTATTTATATATACTGGTATTAAGCACTTGCTCATATGAGAATATGAATATGTCCAGGTTAAAGCTGTATTCCAGACAATGTTGCAGGTCAGATTTTCCCAGCTGAAATTTGTGAAAGTGTTCCAAGTGCATGAGGGAAAAAGTGAAGAAAAAACAAGGCTTGCCGTGACAAATTGAGCTTCTTTGGCAAGTGTAGATGCAGTTGAACCATCAGCAGTACTTTCCTTGCATATAAACGAGACAGGAGGGAAAAACGATGCTTGAGCTGACAGACACCATTATACACTGAATAACAGCGGCAGCGTGTTTTGACATCAATTTACATACAGAACAGGTTTTATGTGTGATTATTTTAGGTTGCCATGGTTGCTGCCAGTGTTGTGTGACATCAGTCAGTTGTGTCTTCATGATGTTGGTGTAGATGGATTTAAGTTGTGTTCTATTGTACTTTTCCTAGTGGGAGCCTTGGAGGTCGGAAAAGTTTGAGTTCGAGTTGTCTGGAATGCAGCATTAGTACCATTATACATGCAGAGGGTTTGAGGGACTACTTTCAAAATGTGACCTGAGACAGTAACGTTAAAAGTAATGTAATCCAAGTGTCACAATTTTAAAGTAATGTAACTTGATTACTTTCTGTTACATGTGGATTACCTCAATATAAAATATGGTGAAATTATCTATATACTGTATATGATAATATAGTGCTGGGCTCAGTCCGTAAAATGTCAGAAAAATGGGGGAAAAAATCCAAGATGACTTCCACAACTCAGATATTCAGTTTACTCAGATGAGTAAAGTGACCAAAAAATATTTAAGAAGCTGAAATCAGAATTTTCTTTTTTTTTTTTTTTATAATAATCAGTTATGAAAATAGAAGCAGATTAATTTAATAGTCAAGTGTTTTATGTTTGTTATTAGGTTTATTAGCTTGTCCAGCTGTTCCTTCCCTTGTTGTTCACAACTGATTGATTTAAATTAAATTTACACTTTTAAAAATGTTGAAAGTTCCACTAAGTGAAGCATTTTTTCCACTAGAGGCCATGATAATGAATTCGCAATTGTATGTGTGCACTGTGCTACATCCTACTAATAATCCACATTTACTAAATGTATCAGTAATCTTATCTTTTTTTTTTTAATCTGTAATTAATGGAATACAGTTACCTTTTTGTGTATCCAGATTAGATAACCCTGTTACATGTAATCTTTTGGACATTAACTGCTATAACAGTACACTATGGTGAGTCGTATGTAGGTTATACTGTAGAGATGTAGGATATGTAGTATGGATTTGAGACACAGCCACAGTTTTTGCAGTCTCAACATGTTATTTCTGTCATGTGGGTCCAGGACAAACTGTCCAAAATGTGTAATGAAAAAAGACTTCAGAGTTTCACTGTGAAAGAAGCGGCTGTAATATGTAAATACATTTTTTTTTTAACTTCACAACCCCTGTGAAATGACTTGTTTCACTAACAAGATTTGATCCATTTGGTGTTTATTTGGTGTTTAGGCTACACATTTTTATAATTTCAGAATGCAAGAGTCACTTTAGACCTGCAGCAATCATAAATGATAATTAAAATGTTTAAAAGAACTGCTATTAATTTCAAAAATTTTTTTTTATCAAAGTCACAGGGAGCTAGTAGAAGGGAGCAAAAGAGCTGCATGCGGCTGCGGAGCCGCAGGTTGCAGGCTCCTGCTCATAATGCAGAATCATTTGTGGAAGATCATATGTGGAAGTTGGCTTCATGCGCCACTGAGCAGCTCTCACAGGATTGAACTGAGGCCTGCCTCCAAACCTGTATCCAGATCTCCTTCATACATCCATTGTCCAGAGGCATTTTGGGCTGTGTGTGTTGATAACGGCCCTTGGAAATCGAATGAACTGAGAGATTCCAGACAAATTCGCAGTTATGAATTGGTCTGGTGATGCTAGGCTTGATAATATTTTCAAAACCAATAAAATAAACCCATGACGAGTAAATAAGGACATAACTATAGGATTTGAAGGTCTAGAAGCGTTAACACTGAAGCCAAAATAATTTGAGGTTAAGGAAGAAAAAGTATTTGATGTTTGTCTTTTCCAATATTTGACTCAAGAGTAGGGTGTGTAGTTCTCTGAAAGTCAGTGTTGTGCACCGATGCTGGTGTAGCAGCTATACTTTCATTTTCAGGAAGCACATTGTGAGCAGCAGTCCTCTGTATCCTGCCTGGACGGATTACAAAGACACAAAGATGGATGAGGAGGAGCTGTACTTCTCTCTGCAGCTCATGACTGGTGGGTGTTAGAAACACAATATAGAATATAGATGGAAAATGTGATTTTGCAAAACATTAATTTAGTTAATTTGCTTTAGATGACTGGAAGTCAGAGAGAGCCTCCAGCAAGTATGCCCTCAGAGACGTCATCAACATGCAGGCGTCAGTCATGCAGTTCTTTCATAGACCCTTCAGAGTGCTGGTGGACAGCTGTGTCGCTGCCTTGAGGCCAGATTCCATGTCCGAACCAAGACATGCTTTCATAAAGAACCACGGGTAGGTCTTGGAACCAGGGGTGGAAGTAACTAATTACAAGTACTCAAATTACTGTAATTAAGAAGTTTTTGGGGTACTTCTACTTTTATGAGTAGATTTTCAAGTCTGTGCTTTTACTTGTACTCAAGTATGCACTGCAAGATGTAATCTACTTAGTTACTTTTAAAATCACAGTTGAGTACAGAGTACAATTAATATTCAGACCTTTCATCTGCGTTTTTGCAGCCAATAAGGTGATCTGATCACAAATGGATCAATGAAAACAAAGAAGTACAAACGAAAAACAAAAAATTGTGGGAGCGCATGTTGGGCATTAATCGATTAATTGCAGTTAAGAATTTAACCAATGTTTTCATGAATGTTTAATCAATAGATGGCAGTAACTGCACTTCATTTGACATTGTTTGTCTGACACAGTGATTTGCAGTCATTCTTCGATTTAAAATGAAAAAAAAAAAAAGACCAGAAAAACAGAAAATAACTGAAAACAAGGAAAAAACTGTTTTGGATCTTATAAATTATTCATGTTTAATTGGTTGTTTTCAGCTATTGGTTTGGGAAAACACACAAAATTTGTAACCCTAGTTTGGAGAGGTGACTATGACATCATCGGTTAAAAGTAACTAAAACAACACTGAAGTAAACTGCTAACACCAGTACTTTTACTTGTAACTGAGTAATATTTGAGCAATGCAACAGTACTTGTACTTGAGTGCAGATTTTCAGTACTCTTTCCACCACTGCTTGGAACAGAGACATCAGCCTGTTTTCATTCCTGGGTCGTCAAATACCAACGTTTGTCATCCCCCTTAGTGACTCAAACAGATGCACATGGGACACTTTAGCATCTGTACGGGACACACCGGGCTTTGAATAACTTCACTGTAAATCCGTCTACCTGTGTGAAATGAATAGTAAATGCTGTCTGAAGTTTTCAGTTTTTACATGATGTTGCGTAACGTGATGTGTGTAATATAATGCACTTATTTTAACCCAAACCATGAAACACGAAACATTAAAAAGTCTTTCTGGCAGCCCCTCATACAGACACTAAAGGGTTGCTTGCAGAGGTGGGTACAAGTCACTTTTTTGCAAGTCACAAGTAAGTTTCAAGTCTTTGCACTCAAGTCTCATGTCCTGCCCTTTGACTTTCAGGTCATAAACAAGTCATATTGCGCTCTTCATCAAATGTAATGCCAATTGAACAACAGAGCCTTGACTTTCTGTTCTTTGTGCAGTTCCAAATGTCAAACAAATTTGGAAGCTGTGCCTTTATCTGTAAGTTTCGACCCACACATTTTGCATACTGTAAATAGTTTTTTGTTGACCACCTCACTGTTTTTGTATGTGAACAAAATTATCCTTGGTATAATTTTTTCCAACCGGAGCTGGATAACATAATGTTAGCTCTTGATCCTGTCAAGAACTTGGTTGCTGTAGGAGTGGTTCAAACAAAATGCAAGTATCGACTTGCTGGGAATGAAAAGACCTAACGTTAGTTGATTCAGGAAATGAAGGGAAACTAATTGATTTGTGGTTTTGCACTTTTTTAGATAACAGGCTTTTTCATTGTTAAGGTTGGTTGAAGGTAAAGTATTTTCATGTTAAATGACTTGAGTCCAAGTGAAGTCACATTTCACTGGTGTGAAAGTTAAGATCTGTGCCTGAACCCAACCTGATGGGTTTGGGTCAGGAAAGGCTTTAATTCTCACAGACTTGGGCTGTGGTATTATTTATTTGTCTTTTCCAGTATTACTTTTAATATCATTAATTATTTTCATTTTTCTCCCCAAATTAGTAATTGCCAATTGCCAATGCTGAAATATGGTAATGAGGGTGGGGTTTGGGTCTATTACGGCAAGAATTTTGTCGGGCTTAGACCTTGCCGTTCTCAACTTTTTAGGCCTGATTAGAGCTCAGCATTGGTATGATCAAAGAAAAGAGTCTGAAGACATCAAATTTATGACTTGAGTCTGACTCGAGTCCAAGTCATGTGACTAGAATCCACACCTCTGATACCATGTGTGTCAGTATGAGATGCTGAGGGGAGTGACAAATGTGTCGGAGTTTGACCTGGGATGATAAAGGGTTGGACATACCTGTTTCTTGCACAGGTGTCTAGGTGATCAACACAGTCCCAAGTCCAGGTTCACGCCCCAGTCTAAGCCGGATAAGCTCCAGTTTCAGGTGGAGGCAGCCAGCTTTCGTCTGCTGACAACGGTACCTACCTACCTGCTGACAAATACAGCGTCACCTGTCTGATTCTCTGGATCAAATTTGCCTCTAATACTTCTGATTTCAACAGATTTTTATCACTTGTCAGTTGAAGGCCATCCCAGCTTCATCTGCAGTTAACATTGAGCACAAGGCATGCTACTTTGACAAGAGGTATGAGGACATTTTTCAAAAACTTTGATCTCTTTTGTGATTTTCAACACGCAGTCTATGACACCAAACTCTCCTTCAGTAGGTGGAGGTCAGTTGGAGGAAAGGACAAGTTTTGTACTTGCTGTGAATCTACGTGTGGAATGAGGAAGACTCAAGACCTGGACAGAGATACAGATACAGGTACAGTACGTCAGCGGTAAATCTATTTACTCTTCATCTCTGGGACCAACTGAAACTGTCTGTTCTTTAGAGGAGCAGTGGCAAGCTGAAGTGACCCTGGGCCCCATTGTTCTTGATCAAGAAACTTTTTACATTTTTCCTAAACAATAAAAGTGTTTTTTAAAAATGATTGGAGTAGTGCTCTGATGGGAAAAAAGGGTGTAGAAGCATGCACACACCCAGATGAAAGTCTCTGTGTATCCTGTGTCTCCAAGACATAAATTAGCTCAATTCAAGACCTCAATTTATGAGACTTTTTGAGTTTTATGAGACCATTTTCTCATACTTCTTAAATTCGGCTCCTGAGAAATAGCCTCATCTCAGCCCATGATTAATTTGAGTCCAGTTGAAGATAAAATGTTCTTTTTTTGTCTCACTGCACTGATCTTAAATTTGTCTTAAATAATCAGCTCTTGAGATAACAATGACATAAAGGAAAACTCAGTTGTCTTAAATGAGATCTTAAATTTGTCTCAGTGGTCAAATTAAAGTCTTCTTGCTCTGTCAACCAATGAGCTCAGCAAAAGATCTCTTGCTTTTCTTTTTTTGCTCCTTTTTTCTCCTAAGGGAGGTTTAGGAGAAACAGATGAGACTTCAGTAAACTCAAAATAAGAATCTTATTTATTGCAAGACAAAGAAAAGAGAAACACAAGCAAGTGACAGTTGTCCTTGATAATCAGCCCGATGGTGAAACACTTGTGTAAGAAATGTGGTTTCAAGAGCTGCTTTCCTCAGAAGCACTTGTTGAAGCACAAATTGATTGTTGCTAATTGTGAAAGTGTTCCAACACAGACTGATGTTGATGATCCAAGGTTAGAAATATCAAGGCAGTCACCTGACCCACACTGAGGAGAAATCTATAGTAGGTGAGCAGCATTTATTCAAAGGGTTCTTGAGATTCTGGATGAGTCTGCTCCAGCAAATTGAACACAAGGGCACTTCAAAGTTACCAAGATTATTTAGTTCTGCTTTTCCTAGTGTCACAATGATCTTAGACTGGGCCTCACTAGTCTCTTGCATGTTCATGCATGTGTCGCAAATATGGTGTTTATGATAAGTGAGGTATGTCAAAATGTTTGTCAACCAAAGGCTTGCTTCACAAAATTTGCAACATGCAATCATTTCCTCTTTCAGAGACAGGTCTGTCCTTGTGAGGCAGCTAGATTTAACAAGTTCACAAGGTAATGAAAGAATCCATCTTGCCGGGCCTCACATTATCAGTTCGCACCAATAGGTGCCAAGCCAATCAGCATCCTAGGAGGGACTACTGGCAGCGTCAGGCATGGTTTTAGGTGTGACAACAGTGAGAAGTGTCCACAGAAGCGACTTGTCTCGAACAAACAATGGTGGCTCCTGAAGAGGTTAGCATAGATACTGTGATAGCATCAATTATATCAGAACTGAAGAGTATTTCACTGAAACAAGAGCAAAGAATGACGCTGAAGGCTTTTCTCCATGGAAAGATGTTTTCACTTTTCTCCTCACATGATAGACAGATGGTTCATCCAATCACCTGCCAAGTATTTTTAAAAGTGCTTGCCCTTTTCCCAAACAGTTTCCAAGGACAACTTCCCAGATATGACATGTCAGGTTAGGAAAAACCTACTTGTGTTTTTTAAATTTAAAACAAAGGTTTGAGGTGATGGGGAAGCAGCTACATTAACATTTCCTCATTATGTTATAGGAAACATTTTGGTTGGTATTACATTTCCCTCAAACTGTATTTTCTGTTGCCAATTTATTGTATATAATTGTATACATAATTTCTAGGAGACAGGGCTGAACATGCTTGTGTGGGTGATGTAATGAATCATTCCTTTTTCCATAAAAACGGCTGATGATGTGATCACATAAAAATTTTATACATACTGGCTTAAATGTCTATTTAAAGTCTGAAATTTGTGCCACAGTCAAAGTGTGTAGCCAGCCCCAGTGTGCTGAGTTTAAACAGTGCCCTCTTTTCTGATGCCTGTCCAGGCATGATGACTATCTACGATCCCACAGTCAGTCCTGGCTTCAGACCTGAGTGGAGATCCCTCTCCCTGCTGAGGACAGTAAATACTAAGATCCAGCAGGAATGAATGATAACAATAGTGGTTTTTGTTCTAAGTGGGCCAAGCTGTGATTGTAGACTGTCCTGTATTTATCATTCTCAGTTCTTCCTGGAACCGTCCACGCTCTCTGCCTGCTCCTGTTTGATCACTGTAGGAGTTCAGACCTTATCGAACCATTTCATGATTTCTGGAAAATCTCATTCATGCTGAAGCCTATGTACTGTTGATAAGACGTGTCACAACAACATATTCTAACTCTGTTTGTGTTACATGGGAGTTTTTCCTGGAAAGCCTGGACAGTAAATCATCCTGCAGCTGTTTTGTTTCGTGCTGCTGCCGCTCAGAATATCACTTTGGTCTGAGTGATAATACTGGAGAGCTTTGCTGTCATTTGACTCTGGTTTTGGAGCTGCGACTCCTTCCAGTGACCTCACAGTCACATCGCTCATCAGCATTTTCCTCCCTGTGGGTTCTGCGTGTGCTTCAGTTTTCCAGCTCAAATTGATTTTAAACATGGACAACAGGGTAGATTTCCAGTTTTTGTTCATATAAACATGCATTTCAGTGTATGTATGGCAACATCTGGTGTGTGTGTGTGTGTGTGTGTGTGTGTGTGTGTGTGTGTGTGTGTGTGTGTGTGTGTGTGTGTGTGTGTGTGTGTGTGTTGTCTCTTTCATCTCACCCACGGGTCCTCATCTCCCCTCCTCCACACTGCTGGAGAGATTTGTTCACAGCACAACATGCAGAGTTGGGGGAGAAATATAATCTGATGCAGTTATTAATTACCTGTTAAAAATGTAGTCAGTAATCCAAGTATCACAATATTAAAGTCATGTAACTTGATTACTCCCCGTTGCTTTTGGATTACCTCAGTATAACATATTGAAATTGTTTATCTTGATGTAGTGTTTTTATCATCAATTTATCAGTCAGTTATTTTCTCAGCTGATCAGTTGTTTGATCTATAAAATGTCAGAAAAGTAAAAAATGTTCAAGATGAAATTCTCAAATGTCTTTTTAGTCCACATTCTGTCAAACTGTCCATATTCAGTTTACTGTCAGAAAGGAGTAAAGAAATCAGAAATTATTTAAGAAGCTGAAATCAGAGAATTTGGACACTTTTTTTCTTTTAAAAAAATGACTCAATTTATTGACCATTGAAATGGATCCAAATTAATTTAATTGATTAATCATTGCAAGTGTTTTATGTTGGTTTTTTGATTTATTAGTTTGTCCAGCTGTTCCTTCCACTGTTGTGCACAATTTAAAGACAAAAAAAATGTGATGTATTTTTTTCACAAGAGGTCATGATACTGAACTGGCAGCTGTGTGTGCTGTCCATGGTAGTGTATAATGTAATAATCCCCATTTTTCCTAAATGTATCTGTAATCTGATTACATCTTTTTTTAATCTGTAATTTTAATGGAGTAAGTAATTTTTTTGTTGTATCCACAATATGCAATCCCATTACATTCATTACATTTCATTACTCCCCAATCTATCACTGCCTGTGATAGTTCCAGTGTCTGGACCATTTTTAGGTTATGTGCAGATTTCACAGAAAAGCCTGCCAGATATACTCTGTGTATGTGGCTATTGTTTAATCTTATCACCACTGAGACACACACAGCATTTCTTCACTCTTGCTACTGATTCATTTGCATTAACCAGGAATGAAAAAACATGTATGGTGGAAAAAAGACAGAGCTACCCAGAGTTATTTTGGTAAATCAAACTCTTGCTGAAACTGGTTGGAAGAAGCATAAAAACATATTTTCCATGGAGAAAA
This sequence comes from Lutjanus erythropterus, assembly GCF_056507025.1. Taxonomy (NCBI): domain Eukaryota; kingdom Metazoa; phylum Chordata; class Actinopteri; order Lutjaniformes; family Lutjanidae; genus Lutjanus; species Lutjanus erythropterus. Next base: position 5,706,454 of record NC_139320.1, read on the forward strand.
GCCTTCAGTGTCGTTCTTTGCTGTTCTTTCAATGAAGAAACACTCTTCAGTTCTGATATAACTGATGCTATCACAGTATCTATGCTAACCTCTTCAGGGGCCACCATTGTTTGAAACGAGATGCTCCCATGGATGCTAGGACCTAGATCATAGACCATAGATCCCAGGACACTGACTGGCTTGGCACCTCTTTTAGTGCAGACACAAACTGATAACTTGAAACCTGGCTCGACGGATTCTTGCCTGATCTTGCAAATCCAGCTCCCTCACAAGGTAAACTGATACCAGTGAACAAGCAGACATGCAGAAGGACTCATGTAAGTGGAGATGGAAACTCCCAGCAGAAAGGCCTGCCTACTTGAGCTTGCATGTGACACACTGACACACAGTTGCCAGTGAAACAGTTTGCAGTAATTCTTATGGATTAGTGTTCTGGACGGCATGCTGCTATCTAAAACAAACACCTTCACTCTGATTACACTGTGACTTGTGATGTAAATCTGACGGCTGTTTCATGACTCAAGTCCTCCTGGTGTCATTAGCCGCTGATTTATTGGAAGGTGGTGGTATCATTAGAGAACCAGGCAATGAAATGGCATCTGGTCATATTTGTACAGGTCTGTCATGTTCTCTGCTGCACCTCTGCTTTATTCACAGAGCTATGTTGGTCTGGTCTATTTCTTTAGCAAAGTCATGGGACAAAAAGTATACTGTGTGCTATATATAGAACTGCTTTGTCTCCAACTCCTTTTAATAGGCCAGGAGGAATAGCTTCAGCATCAAAGTTAAGGTTATTTTCAGACAGAAACATTGTGTTTTTCAAATGTCATTATTTAATGCTTCAGGCATCACTAACAAAATGTCATTCACCACCATCGTACTGGGGCAACACTGTAGAAGGTGTATTAAAAACTGGGCATATAAACCTTAAACTGTCTGCATGGCTGGACATAATCATAAAGATGGTTTTAAGGGCAGAAACTATAGATCTTAAAGGGATCGTTCACCCAAAAATGAAAATTCAGTCATTATCCACTCACCCTTATGCTGATTGAAGGTCAGGTTTGGTTTTTTAGTCCACAAAACACTGCTGCAGTTTCACAAGAAAACAGCATTGCAGAATCTCCCAAACAATGGAAGTGAATGGTGACCAGTTCTCAGATGTTAAAAAAAATAAATAAATAAAAATAACATACAACACCTCCATCCTGCTCATCTGGTGTAATCCAAGTCTCTTAAAGCCCTGATATTTCATTCACATGCTGTGTGCATGCAGCACACAGCGGCACACCACACACACCCACTTCAGATGGTGTGCACACGCGTGAACGTGGCTCCAGATTTAAGCTAAAACATTTTGTAAATGTCTTTCAAGTCAACTTGGCATGTTGGGACTTTAGGGGACTTGAATCACACTAGATGAGCAGTATGGAGGCATTTTATGAAACTCCAGCAGTGTTTTGTGGATTAAAAAAAAACTAAACCTGACCTTCATTCGGCATGAGGATGACTACATAATGACTGCATTTTCATTTTTTGGGTGAACTATCCCTTTAATGAAATCTTCCATGCTACAATAGTAGACATACTACCATCTTGAATTAGGCAAAAACCTGATAAAACCCTCCATACAACTAGAGGTTAGTTAGAAAATGTTCTTGTAATTTTCATGAACTGAATGACTGCCCATTTAAGGTAATCTACAAGTTTACCTGTAAATAAAATGGCGTTGTGGCCATTATCAGCTCCCATGATGCATTTATCTTTCTGTACCAGTTTGATCAATCATTTGCAGATATTGTCCATGTGTGTATTGTAGGGTAATATATATTCTGACAGTTTGTCATGTCCTCATATTGAATGTGCCGCATGTCCAGGACATGAGCCTGGAGTATTGATTGGTTTGGAAGTTGACCATTGTTTACCATCTGTCAGTGCTGTAAATCATGACAGACTATGTAAACGAATGGTGCCTCCGTTAGTCATCTGTACTCATTACTGCATCGATTTGCTCAGATTAAGCTTGTTGGGCAAACAGTCTAACATCCATGATTTCCTGGGGCAGGAATTGTCCAAGTTTCCATTAGCTCTGATGTCAGACGGTATCATTGTAAATACATCTGTCATTTTGTATTTGCTAAGAGGTATTTACAGCACTCAGGGGTAAGAGGAACTCAGCCAGCTCTATATTCTATAGCATTGTAATCATCAAGATGTGAAGCCACCTACACTCAGCCTTCATGCATTTTCTACAGTATTTACAGACTTTACAGCCTTTGTTGGCTCATGTGTGTCCATAGGCACCATCTACTATTAACAAGCACAAATACATTTAGAGCAGTGACTTATGGTTCTACTGCCTGAATTAGACGCCAAGATGTCAGTCATGAACTTTGTGTGGAAATACTTCAAAATATTAAACAATGAAGATGCAAGATGTGCACTGTGCTTCAGTGAGGGATAAAATACACTGGACTGAGGTTTGCTGTGACATTTACAATCTCTGACCGAATTCCAGATGAAAAGCCAAAGTGTGCAGAATACTGCATTTATACTTTGTTCAAAACACTTCTGGATTAATGAAAACGGGTTGAAGTTGACGCTAAAGCGTCGATTCTGATGCCTCCACCTGCAACAATTTCATACAACTGTGACTTTTTGTGTTCCCTACACCTGATTGAAACCATTGATTCATTATAAATCCTATTTGCAAGTGTCCCAGGAGTTTGAGAACCAGCTGCAAAATGTATGTTATCTGCTTATCGGTGGAAAAGATGGCCGATACTGATAACCATAAAAATGCAGAATATCGGCCAGGGTGATTATCGGTTGACCCTAGTTGAGATTACTTGTTTTTCTTGGTTTTCATGATGCAAGATCAGGTCAGCATCTGAGGAAACAAAAAATTCATAGGCCCATGGGGTCTATCTTGCCCGATTAAGCTAAAGGCCACTGTAATGTATTCGTGTCATGTTTAACCTTTATGTTTTGTTTTGGATTAAGGTTGAAGTCAATGTCACATATGGATTCCCCCAGTGTTGCAGGATTGCATGATATCATAAATCACATGATACATAATGTGGGCAAGGCATAAACTTTGTACTGACCGAATCTCAGATGAAAAGCTTTAAAATTGACCAAGTTATGTCTTTTTAGAGACAGGTCTGTCAGGCGGCCATTTTGCGGCCATCTCGAAAGCGTTGGTCTCCAAAATTTAATCAGTTCATGTACCTGTTATAGAGTGTTAGCACACAAGATTTGGTGCAAATCCGTCCACCCGTTCAAAAGTTATTGCGCAAACAAAAATCTGTGACGGACGGACGGACGGACGCACGGACTCACGTACGGCCGGACAACCAGAGAACAGTATGCCTCCTGCCCGGCACCTTCGGCGGGCGGAGGCATAAATACTGGCAGAGATGGCAGCATATATTTACCTTCAGCTGACTGCAGCAAAATGCGCTCCGCACTGAAGAAAGATGGTAAAATTTCCCAAAGAGTCCATCTGAACTCTCACACTGAGTGGTTGCTCTACCTCTACCTGCTGATGAGAAGCATCACCACAGCATGATGCTGCCACCACCATGCTTCACAGTGTGTATGGTGTGTTTGTGGTGATGTGCAGTGTTTGGTGTCTGCCAAAAACAGTGTCTACTCTGAGGGCCAGAAAGCTCAATTTTGGTCTCATCAGACCAAAGAACCTTCTTCCACTCTGTGCAGAGTTTCTCCCATCTCAGCCACTGAAGCTTTTAACTCCTTCAGAGTATCATAGGTGTTTTGGTGGCCTCCCTCACTAATCTCTTTCTTGCACGGTCACTCAGTTTGTGAGGACGTCCTGCTCTAGGAACATTTACACACGTGCCATATTCTATTTCTTAATGATGGATTTAACTGAACTCCGGGGGATGTTCAGTAACTTGGAAAATTTTTGTACTCATCTCCTGACTTACACTTTTCAATAACCTTTTCTAGGTTAGTTGCTTGAAGTGTGTTCTGTCTGGTGTAATTGTAGGCAGGAATACTGATGAACCAGCGACTGGACCTTCCAGACACAGGTGTCTTTATACTACAATCACTTGAGACACATTTGGCAAATGTTTTTGTCAAAAAAGACAAATTATATTGGCCATGATTCAGTTTATAAAAGCAATAAAAGGGGGAAACATCCAAGGCGCTGAATATTGTTTATAGGCACTGTATCACCTTCAACATGACAGAGGCCTTCATTTTTTGCACCCCCAATTTTCAACCAGAATTGGTGACCATATGTGCGTCCCATGAATCACAATGATCGTATATTTGTCAGTTCAAAGTTCATCCATGAAGGAATGGTAGTGGCAATGAGTAAATGGCTTATTTGTTCAGTCCACCAGTTTGATGGACAGATCAAGTGTCACCTGGTGGTAGCAAGTTTTAGTGCATTAATGTGTACAGCAGCCCAAATAGCGAGTTGGAGCCATAGACAGTGTATTAAATAGATTGAGATCCTATTTAATAGTAAGTAGAGTAAGGCAGGAGCGCAGGACATGCTCAACATTGTAATTTAACAATAACGAGCAACAGTGAGTCCTGTTCAGCCCATGATCAGCTGTTTATAACTGTCAGTTGTCTGTCAGTGTTAAATCTGACATCCTGAAAAGAAAAGCCCACTGCTCTGAAAACACACATTTTGAAGTGGCTGCCTGTCTTAGTGCCTGCCAGACTTCATTAACATATTGTTCAATTTAACTGTTATAAACATCTACTTTTAAGAGATTATTCATGATATCCTACGACTTCTGCATTAATGTGAAATGGAACAGTTATTCCTGCCCAGAGCAAAAATTTCAAAGGACACTGTGGCTGCAGTGTTGATGCCAGGGAAGTGAGTATTCCATCTTAACACATTTCCTTGCTCTCTGATGACACATCATGATTATTTTATGATTTTTATGTATTTGGTTCATACCTGACTTTACCTCTAGCGCCTCCAGCATGTTGAAAATTCTTTCTGAAACATCCCAATAACTATTGGGTAGTCGCCATGAAATTTGGCACAGACATCAATTAATGAATTCTAATAACTTTGGTTATCTTTTACGTTTCATCTAGTATCAAAATTTCAATTTTGTTTATGACATAATGATATTCTCATCAGCTTCAGCCCTACTTTGTGTTTAGTTCTAATTAGGAAATGCTAGGAGGCTAACACTATGGCATTATGAGCATGTTGACATACTAAACATAATGTTAGCTATGGTAAGTGCCGTCTCACAGAACTGCTTGCATGAGTGTAGACTCTATACTGCTTCCTAACATACAGTGAGCAAGTGAACTTGAGCAGATCATGTGCAAAAAATTGTCCAGATACACATCTAGCGATGTTACAGCAGTTCTGCTTTGGATTTTTCTCTGCAAATGAGTCAAAGTTATTTATTCATACATAATGAAACTTTCTTAAGTCAGCCTATATGTATATGGTTGTAGAACAGTTTATTTTTAACACGCTGTCTGTTGCACTCTGGCTGATTTAGTGGAATCTAGTGGAGAGCTTCCAGATTGCAAAACCTTCCTAAGATCTCTCCCTCCCATTCTAAGTGTATAAGAGAACATACAGTGGCCACACAATTTGTGCAAAACACGTAAGACTCTCTCAAGAGCCATTGTTTGGTTTGTCCATTCTAGGCTACTGTAGAAACATGGCAGTGTAACACTCTGTAGATTTAAAGGACTCATTCTAAGGTGACAAAAACAGTGATTCTTATTTGCAAGCAGTTATGCACTATTGAAAGCATACTTACAAATATTATATTCCATTTCTGCCATATTCTGCCAACAATTCCCCCTAAAGCTTACACACTGGTCCTTTAGGGATGAATGGTGAACAACTGCTGTAGGTGATGACGATGAGGCAACAACAAGCTGCCTCACCGCCATGGTAACCAGCACAACAAGGTAAGAGCGACAGATTCACAAGCTCATAAATCTGTTAGGGTTTCTCTGCAGCAGTGTCTGGTTGTTTGGTGTGTGGGTTGGGCTGTGTGGGACACATTTAAAAATATTACTGCTTGTATTTTTGGAGGATTGGCAGCTGGAAACAGGACATATGCTGAACATCTCAGAGTTGAATCAGGATGCCGTGTGTTCTGGTAAATACCGGGACGTCTGGTCGCCCTGCAATACACTCCACACACAGACAGGTGCACGCCATATGTACTGTCCTGGAGCTGAGAACATGATCACCTGGCTAATGTTCATTCATGTGCTTTTTATGGGCCATAAAACAGAGAGGTGGTGATATTTCTTTATCTTTAAGAAATATTTACAGACCTTTCACTGATAACCTTTTCCTGCCTGTCAAATACGGAAGAAAAGCCATTAAAGATTTTTTAAAGAGTATTTACAAATGACCAACTGAAGTATAGATGGCTAACCTGACATGCCAGATAGTTTGTTACACAGAACCATCTGGGAGGTCGTCCTTAGAAACTGTTTGGAAAAGGGCAGGCACTTTCAATGTTCACTCTTAGAAACTCCTAAGACTGCCAACAAGAATGCAACCAGCGGGTTTTACCAAGAACCTTTCTATATTCCAAGGGTTTTATCTAGAACCCACCCACGGCCTCTACAAAGAACGTTTTTATATTCCAAGGTTTTTTTTTTTATAGAACACAAGCAGAGGATTCTACCAGGAACGATTGTTACATTCTAATGGTTTTATCTGGAATCCACAGGGTTTCTAAGGAGAGCCTATTTATATTCCAGGGGATTTTATCAAGAACCCACCCAGGAGGTTCTACTGAGAACCTTTTTATACTATGCTACAAAGAACCCTTGACAAACCCTCGATGAAAGACTTCTTCAAGAATTTCAACATTTTTTAAGGGTTCTTTGGGTGAGAGGGGTTCTTAATGGAAACAGTCTTACAAAGAACTCTTTACAAACCTTTTCTTCCAAAATGGGTTCTTTGGAAGCAAATGGCTCTGGGTAGAACCTCAGGTCTCAGGTAGGGTCATATTGTAACCCTTATATATAAATGAGTGAGGAGATGTGTCGTCCATCTTTTCTTTGTTTCTTCTTTATCAGCATTATCACTGCTTCAAGGTGCCTCTGAGCTTTCAAGCAAATCTTTGACAAAAGTGAAAAGTGGTCAGGGGCTAATGGGCTGTTATGTTTTCTATTTTGCATGAACACTGTGAGCACTGTTAGTTGGATGATGAGATTGTACAGTGTGAGCACATGAATCGTAAGCTTTGGCTTTACATCACAGGCAGTTTATTTGTACACTTGGAGCTGCAATTAAAAAAGAACATTTCTACAATGCAATGTGTTTGTCCAGCGTTGGTGATTCAGTGGTCAGGATGTGTGTTATAAAGGCTTGGGTTGTAGAACAGGTTTACAAAGCAGGGTAGTGGAATACTACTTTGAATATTTCCTGATTATCTGAATATACGTGGCAGTACGGAGGTTATTTTTGTACATCAAGCTGTTTGTCATCTGCTATCAGTGCACACCCACGGGCGGTGACTCACACAGCAACATCACACACTTTATAAAATTCTTTGTTTAGCGTACGCCAGACGTTTGTGAGCCTGCAGAGGGTTGATTTCTGAGTGCGCTGGTCTGCGCTGCACTCTCACCGCTCTGAATCATGCTGTTGTCATATTTCGCCTGCTCTCCGTCTGTCTTTCTGCCTCACTTGTTTCCTGTCAGGCAACAGTTATGACAGTTAATAAAGCCTCTGCACCGTTTGTAATCCCTCGCTCTTTCTCTTTCTCAATAGGAGTTCAGTCCAAGTTCAGATGAGTGGAGAGCTAAAATGTCTCCCCACGCCGCTCATCACATTCTTCCATTCCTATCTCCTGACACTCTAACAGTTCCTGTGGTTCACTCCAATTAAAACTGGCTGTTCCCAGAACATCTGCATTGGTACAGAAACTCCAGTGTGTCATGGCAGAACTTATCCAGTCAGCCAGAAGTACAGCATGTTCTCAGCACCAAAACACACACCATTTATCACAAAGTTTTCAGAGGTACACCCATGTGTTTGCACAAATTTTCACATCAGTCTTGCGCAATATTTCAACATGTTGCCACTTGTGGACCAGCCTTGCGGGGCAATTGAAGTATGCATGTTTAGCAGGGGCTGGGTGATCGTCGCTAAATATCTGACTCACTCTTTGCCAGCTGCTTGTAGTATTTTGCTTCTTGTTTCAGTTCCCAAAATTTAAATTCAAAGTGTGTTTGTAAGTGAGGAGGAAGCACGAAACCAGATGAGTCAGCACGCTCAGTTGAGTTCTGTATGGGGTTTGTCATAGTTGGTTGGGCAACTAATTGAGCTGTGTTGCTGCACATCCTGCTGGATTGTGGGGGAGTGGAGCTCTCAGGGTTATGATGGAGGTTGAGGGGATGGTTCAGTGTGGATGACATGGTGAAGACATTTGGCATTTAATCAACAGAGGTGGCAACTGCTCAAATTCTACACTCAAGTAGAAGTACAGATACTTGTGTAAAAAAGGCTGATAAAAGTAGAAGCACAAATTAAACTTCTTTGCTGCAGTGTAAGTGAAAAAGTACAGGCTCTGGAGTATGAAGGTAAAAAGTCACCCTTTGAAGGACATTTCTACCAGCTGTTTATGTGCAAAGCTAACTGAATCTCTCCTTTTCTCTGGTTGAAGCTCCCTCTCTTGCCCGCTTCATCTTATGTCTTTTTCATAGTTTTTAGAGTTGTTGCATCTCTTTCGTCTTGTTCGCTTTCCTCTTCTTACATCTTTTCTGTTGAGTCTCTTTTGTCATGTTGCCTTTACATCGTTTTGCATCTAGTTAACATCTTTTTCATCTTATGTCATTCTTTTGTCTGGTCTTTTTTGTCGTGTTACTTTTTAATATTGTTTTATGTCTTGTTACATCTTTTGTCATTTTTCATGTAATTACTTCATTTTCATTTTGTCACATCTATGTTATGTCTTTTTCTCTGCTTATGTATTATGATTTTTTATCTGGTTAATTTTTTTTTGTCTTGTTACATCTTTTACATCAATTTTTGTCTTGTAAAGTCTATTTTGTCTTTACATCCTTTTCGCTATTTTTATCTTGTCTTCTTTGTCTTATCGCTTTTTTTGTCTCATGAAACTTTCATCTTATGTCTGTCATGCTTGATATTATACATGTTACCTGCTCAAATGCATTAAAGCTAAAGTAACAAGCCTGTTTTGAAAATGTAAGGAGTAGAAATGACAGATATTTGTGTTCAAATGTAGGATGTAAAAGTAAAAAGTAAAGTAAATACTCAAGTAAAGTACAGATACCTGAAAAGTCTACATAAGCACAGTAACAGTACAGTAGTTGTACTTAGTTTCTTCCATCTTCTGATTATCAGTAGTGACATTACAAAGATTCTTAAATAATTCTCAACTATTTACCTCAATGGCAAATAGATCTAGTTTTATAATAGAGACAGGCTGTTATTCCTATTCCTTATTATTCCTGTGTAAAAACTGCTTCAGTAGAACTGACTGACCACCTCATGAATATTACCTTTTTTTTTTTTTTTGGCTAGCAACCAGCTAGACCAGGTAATTGGCTAACCAGGTTATTTAAAAACACCTATGTGATTATCAAAATGATAAAAATAAATAAATAAATAAATAAATAAATAAATAAATAAATGACCAAACACTAATACACACTACACACAAAGTGAACTGTAAAATATAACAATATGTACAAATCAAACTGTAATAACTTGGGGATGAAAAAGCACTCAGGTGACCATGTATCCTGCAGATTTGACACCGGAAGCTAAATGTCAAGCGGTCAATAAAGTGGACATACGTCACACTATATTGTGCAAGTGGATTCACAACCGCAAATATAAGCCCCACGACTCGCCCTGCACCCAAATGTCCGACTTGGCCTTTGTAGAAGTATTGCCCACAATTTGACATTCTCCCCTGGCTGTTATTGCCTTAATATCATCCATTTCAGCCAGCAGCTAACCTACATCTCTGTCAGATTAAACAGTGACGTCCCATTGTTTGACAGGATTTGGGGTCAAAGGTTGTGTCGAAGACTTTCACAACAAATAAATAAAATCCTGCAGGCTTGTTAGGCTTTATATTACTACATTAGTGGATGTAAATGTTAGAAATACTGTAGTCATTTTTATTTCAGATTTCTCCAGGCAAAAAACCCCAAAACATTATTGTATTGTTTGTGTTATGTTAGTGTTCTTACCTGATATCCACCTGTAATTAGGTCATTTTTACTTGTGCCTACACCCTGTGAATTTATATAAATATATTTTTTTACCCTTTACTAGGGCTGCATGACATGGTAAAACTTTACTCGGAAAAATCTATTAAAACTGTGATAATGTGATATTTGTTGGGGTCTGTACCAAACCCGCATTTTTTCTTTCATCTGGTGAACAAGAGTTCCACACCAGGGCATCGATGCAGCACTGCAGTACTTCATTATCATACTTTTTTCCCCACACATTTGTCCTGTTTCATAAAAATGCAATTTGGTTCAGGTTCTGTGATTTGGATATTGCACTTGGCCATATTGCCATACATATATTTTGATAAAATTGCAAATAATTGTGCAGCCCTACCATTTACACAGTGTTTATGTGGGTCACCGTTGGCTTCCTGTGGGTACCCCCACCTGGTGCTGGATTCTAATATCATGTAATGACAGTCATCATGTCAGCCAAAGACAGAGCACTGTTTAGCAGGACTATGACCGTATCGTATCGTATCATATCGTCACTATGATCATTCATTTTGTCAGGATGGCATGATAGGAATGTGCAGGAATCTGAGGGCAACGTGAAAAGAATCTGAGGTGACTTTGGATATCATAGGTGTGAAGTGCACATCTGTAGAATATTAATACCTACCCCATCCAGTTGGTAGTCTGTAGGTTTTTAAAGCAGTGACTAAGTCTAGACATACAGTATCAAAGGTCTACTGAGAAAATTGTCCTAGCAGAAGTAAAATCACCACATCTGCAGCCTTAACTTCCATCGGCCCAGCTATCAGTTACTGCAGCGTCAACTGAAGCCGTGATTAGCCGTGGCCCTGTCAAACTTAATGAGCGTGTGTGGACGACAGATTCGACTCTCTGAAGCTATCTCCCCCACTCAGAAAGTCGACTTAGAGGCAGAATCTCTGACACGGCACAATCAGGAGCTCCTTATTGGAGGAGTCTATCGTCTTGATTGGGCTCAGGTTTCGCCAATGAGGCACCAGCCGGGGCCAGAGCTCCCGGGGGCATTAGCAAAGTGGGAAGGAAATACAATAAAGTGTCAAGGCCAATTAAACTATAAATGCATTAGGTCCAGCTCGCTCGTTGTTCGCTTATTTGCAGCGAAAGGATTCGAGGAAAGTTGCTGCCACCCCATTTTGCATAATGTGAAAATGCTGTGAGAGTTTGCTGCCTGGGTCATCATGCAGGACATAAATTCTGGTGCAGCAGACTCCACCCTGGCCATTACGGCCATTAATTCACCTCTCTGTGGAAGAACCAAGACGTGGAAAAGATGAGTGATGTTTTAATGGAGTGCAGAACTGGCTCGATTCGTCATTCCCACCAGCCATTAGTCATTACTGCAGCGTTTTAAAATTTTAACACGCAAGTAATCATCATACAGGCAAGTCATAAATGAGGCAAAAGAAGTCAACATAAATATGACTCGCTGGCTTCTAGGATTACTCTGAAATGAGAGGGGATCAATGAATGCTGGCTGATTGATGGCTTTGTTAGTGGGTCTGCTGCAGTCACAGTTCAAGGATATATGTGAGCAAACTTCCTAATATTGTTAACAGTTGAATATTGTACCCATTGTATCAATGCTTTCTATACAAAACATGACTGATCACTGAGCCGGGGAGCTGGACATCTGTATACACAAACACAAGAATGAACCATTCTCAGTCTACAGCAGCAAACAATGGAAGCACTTTACAATAAGGTACACAAACTTTGTGTGGTTATTAGGGAACCAATGAGGAATTAACTGCTAGTGAACATAAGTTAATGAGTAAGCCCTAATCAAATTTTATAGAGTTGCTAATGATTAGCTAATGAAGAAATGAGTGAGAATGGTTGATTAATTGTTGATAAGTATTTGCCTAATTGTTTTAATGGACTATATAATAGATAATGAGGAATTACTTGAACAGACTGGGAGGTCCTGTATTAATGAATCATTATGTGAATTGATCATACTGATCACTTTCTTTTTGAATGGTTCCTGATTAATCTTCAACTGGTTGGTGAAAGGCACAAAACCAGTAAAGCCTAGATTCTCAAACTGAGGTACGTGTACCACTCTTGAGCTCTCTCTAGTGGAATGCAGAATGTCAAATATAATTCTTAAAATTAAATAAATCAATGAAAACATAATATTATGAAAATACTACAGAATGTAAAAATGAGAACACTTAACTAATTTAAAATAAGTTTTGTCTCCTGTATTTTTGTTTCAGTATTAGTAATGTGTAGTAATGCTTCATCATGCATGTAGCGCGTATGTACTGTATGTTGTCTGTGATAACTGGTAGTGATGAGCCAAACTATGATGGCAGCGTAGTTTCTCAAACTTTTTATGCTGAGTAGTTAATAAGTAGTTCCTCACTGCCTAATGATAACTTACTCCTTTTGAGTCCCTTGTGTCACTTTACTTTAAGGGACACAACAAGAGTAGGTCATCATTAAGTAAAGAGGATCTACGTATTAACCACTCAGTGCCACATGCCTGAGCTGTCGGCTGAAACAGTTGTGCTGTGTGAAGGGCAGATGTTGCAGTTGCATCGGCAAAACACTAGTTAAGATTACAGCAGCACGCTCGCTACATGACCCTAGCCTTCCGTTAGCTAGTAGCTAGTGTAAACACAGCTGATATGTCAAGCTACAGTAAGCCCTGGTCTCCTTAGATACTTCTCACACTGTACATATGCCGTTTAAAGTGATAAGAGTGGCAGTAACCATTGAAAGTTGAGGTTTTTGATTCCACAGGGAAGTATACAAAAGCAGCTTCGTGGATTCCGTCAACTAAAAAGATAACTTTCACCTGCAGATTTAGCGAGCTAATGTAAGGCTTTCATCTGACACATTTTAAAACAAGAATCCTGTAAAAGGGTCTGAAACAGGCCATGCCAAGCACATCGGTCTGGCCGCAAAGATGGGGCACACAGATGCATAACACTTGTGTCATGTTGACTTGACATTTATATAATGCAATACAAACCTACATAATTTACAATAATGTACATCTTGTGTTGGTTATAATGGTCTAATGGTGCCTCCTCATTATAGTTGTGCTTCATCTTAAATCTAAATAATTCACCATCATCATTATTATGATTGATGATTATTAGCAGAGAAAGTGGAAGTCACTTACAGTTGGAAGGTGCTGAGAGGGCAGGCTATATTAAGACATCATACTAAATGGTGTGTGATATACATGTTTTTTGTATTTTTGTATCAGTATTTTGTATTTTTGTATTCATTTGAATAACCAGGATAATTTATACAGTGCTTAACAACCACCTGTCATAAAAATGAGAAGACAAATATTTTAAAAATCTTTCAAAAGCTTGTTTAAAACTAAAAATGTTATTAATTTGGCAAATAAACTGAAACAACTAAATTGTCCTTTTTCACACATAATAACCAAAAAACTGAATATTTTGTTTGGCCTCCTTTGGCTTTGGCTATCTTTTGTTATTGAGGTCCAGATACATTCTAGCTGTTCCCACAGACTTCCTTTAGATTAAACTTTTGTGCCATCAATCTTTGAACCTACTAAATTCCAAATTTGTTCAACAGGATTCAAATCTGGACTTTGACTTAGCCAGTCCATCAGTTCCAGTCCTCCAGATTCATTTTTCTTGTTCAAATAGTCTCTGCACAGCTTTGAAGTATACTTGGGGTCATTGTCTTGTTGGTATATGAACCCACAACCAATCAGATTCAGTTCAGAAGGGATTCCATGATGCACTGACATGTTGTGGTAGACGTTCTTGTTCATGATACTGTTGATTTTCACTAATTTGCCCATGCCGTTTCCACAAATGGAACCTCATACCATAATGGAATCTCACTGTGGGTGCATCTGGCATCAAAACGTTCTCCAGCTTTTCTGTGGACACAACGATGCTGACTGAAGAGTTCAAACTCGGACTCGTCCGTCCAGAGTACCTTCTTCCAGTCATCAACAGTCCAGTGTTTGTGCTCCCTGGCAAATCTGAGGAGTTTCTGG